>NW_011888892.1:2889686-2892313 GCF_000151845.1 Pteropus vampyrus
CCTTCTCTCCCTCCCTCCCTCCCTCTCAACAAGAAGGAATCCATCCTGCTCTTTTTGAATGCCAGGCCCCCTTGCTCTAGGGCTCCATGAGTTCTTGTCCCTCTCATGAGAACGACAGTCATCCTTTATATAACACACCAAGAGATCAAGGCTCCACGTGGCATTTCCCCGACACCAGAGCGTCGCCTCCCAGGAGCGTGAAGCACGCTTCTCATAATTCCTACTGACAACGCTCCGACGAGACCACTTCCTCCTCGCCGTCCTAGTGGATCTGCCATAGCAGAAGCTTCTGGAAGCAGAGCGGAGGTGCCACATGCCATCTGCTCAGCAGAGTCAACCCCCATCACAGGCACTGGGCTGGAATACATCTGCCTGCAAGTCGAGTTTCCCAAAGCGGAACTTCGCTGCTCAGTGTTAACCCACTTACAGAACCTACTCCTGGGGGCTTTCTAAAGACAGCGAGATGCAGCGAGAGGCTGTCTGGGGGACTGGATGGGCCTCCAGTGCAGGGGACTTACTGGTGTCCACCTCAGCTTGAGCACCTAAGAGCCTGCCCCTGTAGCTCGTGGATCCTCCACTAACCAACGCTCAGGCAGGTTGACAGGTGAGCTGGGTACAGAGGTGACTCACTGGACTGCGAAGCACATACTCAAATCCCGCAAGGAACTCAAAGCCTGGGAGGAAACGAGGGAGGCCGAGCTGTTTGGACAGCAGCAAGCTCGGAGGGGCAGCTCCCATCCAGAAGGACCCACCACACTGAGCTCCGTCCAGCGCCGGTGGCAGCCCCGTTGCCAGATGCTCCGGTTTTTCAAAATAAGCCAGATTCGTGTTGTTTAGGTGAAAGCCACTGAATTTTTCCTAATCAACTTAATGCACGATTTAGTTAGAAAATCAAAGGCTTAAAAACTATGGGGACAGTAAGAAGATCAGTCGCCAGGGTTTCGGGCTGGGGGTGTGGCAGAGCACGAGGACTTTCCAAACGTGACACTATTCTGTACGAGGCTATGACGGCAAACGCGTTATCAAACATTCGCCCAACCCGCAGGACGGCACACGCCAGAGGAACCCGAGTGTGCACTGTGGACTGTGTGTGATGACGACGTGTCGACGTCGGCCCGTCGACTGTACCAAAAGCGCCACTCTGGGGGGGACGCCGATGGCAGGGGAGCTGTGCGTGCGTGAGCGGGAGGGATGAGCGAAATCGCCAGACCTTCCGCTCCCTTTTGCTGTGAACCTAAACCTTCTCCACAAAACGAAAACCGAAAACAAATCAAAGGCACGTGACGACAGTGGTCCCTTCAGCCTCCGTCTGCAACCACCATTGCCCGTCTCAGGGACCTCCGCTTCCGACTTACTGAAAAGGATGCTTATTCTGCTGTTAGTGTGGTTATCTAAACGCTGTTTCCTGTGTTCACAGAGGTGGATTTTTTGTTTTTTGTTTTTTGTTTTTAGCTCTTACACCTCCCGGCCCTCCCAACACCATCAGAGCCCCTAATTCTTAGGGAACTCAGTGCCACGAGGTCTCAGCTCTGCTGCTGCCAGCACTTGCCCTGGGCCTCCCTGAGCCTTCTCCTAGGTGGGGACCCCTGTTTCCCAAATCCCACGTCTTTTCGTTCCTGTGGAATACTTTTTCATGAAGGGGGTGGATGAAGAGTCTGGATGTGTGGCGTTGCGCATCACAAACAGGGGGAGCACACTGCAGTCTGTCCCCACGGCCGACCGCGGGACCTCACTGGCCGGGCGCCCCCCGTCTGCCTCCCCTGCACGCAGAACCAGCCCTCCCAGCCCGGGCGCTCTGCCGCCCCCACCCCACTGGCTCACGGTCCTTTTTCTCGGCATTCAAACGTTTGCTCTTTAGAATCCCTCAATGTTAAATAAACTGGGACCGCTTTGGTGGCGCCCACAAACAATTAAAACACACGGCAACTCCACGCAGTGAAGGCTCTTCGCGACGTGTTCACTGCGGTCTTGTTTGTAATGGCAAAAATTCGAGACCTCTCAACGGTCTGCCAGCTGATAAATGAGGATGCCCCTGTGCCATGGGACTCCGAACGCTGTGCTGTTTAAACGAGCAAGGTACCTGTGTGTCCTCACCTGGAAGGGCTCCCGTGCATGTTTTTGGGGAAGACCACTGTAGAGAGTGTGTACACAACTCCGTTAAAAAAACTAAGAGTGTGCGCCAACAGGGAATTCCGTGTGAATATCCTACGTGCACAGAAAAAGTTGTGGAAGGGAACGCGTTCAACTGTGACAGTGATTACTGTCAGAGACCACGGTGGGGAGGGAGGAGCAGACTAAAAAAAAAAAGACTTTTATTTTTTATTAGAATGGACTTACTTTGTCATTGTTTAAAACCCTCAACCCTATACCGAAATTCAGATCTCTATGGGAGGGGTCGTGCCCTCCTGGTGTCTGGCAGCTCGGGGGGACATGGGCCAGCCATGGGCAGGCGCATATATTACACAATCCACTCAGAACCAGCCCAGGGATTATCCGAGGGAAAAGGGCTGCGTGGCCCAGACAGAGAGCGCGGGAGACGATGCCCGTCCAGGGCTCTCCCTTCCTCCCCACACCAGCCAGCGTGGCACGTGTCAAACAGCAGGGATCCTGGGGTCCTGCCCGCGGCA
>NW_011888892.1:2893403-2894576 GCF_000151845.1 Pteropus vampyrus
GGGAGGAGCAGACTAAAAAAAAAAAGACTTTTATTTTTTATTAGAATGGACTTACTTTGTCATTGTTTAAAACCCTCAACCCTATACTGAAATTCAGATCTCTATGGGAGGGGTCGTGCCCTCCTGGTGTCTGGCAGCTCGGGGGGACATGGGCCAGCCATGGGCAGGAGCATATATTACACAATCTACTCAGAACCAGCCCAGGGATGATCCGAGGGAAAAGGGCTGCGTGGCCCAGACAGAGAGCGCGTGGAGACGATGCCCGTCCAGGGCTCTCCCTTCCTCCCCACACCAGCCAGCGTGGCACGTGTCAAACAGCAGGGATCCTGGGGTCCTGCCCGCGGCACCGCCTCCTTTCCTGGATGGACGATGATACAGCACGGGCAGCTCTGGTCATCTTGCATCCTGCCTCGACCAAGGAGTTCCTCTCCCAGAGATGCTGCCCGTGGGCAGAATATGAAAACCAGTGGACCAAACTGTAAGTGGATGGCCCACTGCCCACGCCACGTTTCCCTTTCCATAATGTTCAAATCGCTTTACGCATTTAAACATCGGACTCTCCACTTGGTCAGAAAAAGATAAAGCCGGCTACGTTTGGGCAGCCTGATACCAGAGAAAGCGGTCGTTACCGTGACACTAGGAAGCCTTTGCCTTTGCCTTCCCCATCCTGAGCTATGCCCTTCCTCCCGCTGACTGAGCTGCCGACCCCTGAAAAGCGCCTTCGGCTAAAATCGACAGGGCCGAAGATGGTGCTTGTAGTCCCAAGCAACCTGCCGACCTTTGCCTGACACCACTCATTATATTTTCGTGTTGGATCAGCGGAGTGTTGGGTTCCAAAGAGAGCCACTGAACACATCTGAGCTTTGGGAGAAGCCGCCGAGGGCTCCTCATCCATCACTGTCACACAGAAGGCGGAGGGCCTTACAGTGGCTCGCTCACTTCCACGGCAACACGCTGCGGTGTGCACAAAGACGCTGTGCTTTAGCCTCATCAGGCAAGAAGAGACTGTCAGTCTCAGAGAAATCACCCTCCTGTGGGGGAAGTGGTCGCCAGTGTCCACGAGGTACCAACCACGTAGGTGTTACAGTGCCCTCTGGTGGTGGTTGCCTTTTCCTGCACCGGGCGATCCCCCGTTTCTCTGATTTGCCCCACGGAAGACCAAGGCGACTGGGT
>NW_011888892.1:2895771-2900614 GCF_000151845.1 Pteropus vampyrus
CGCTCACTTCCACGGCAACACGCTGCGGTGTGCACAAAGACACTGTGCTTTAGCCTCATCAGGCAAGAAGAGACTGTCAGTCTCAGAGAAATCACCCTCCTGTGGGGGAAGTGGTCACCAGTGTCCACGAGGTACCAACCACGTAAGTGTTACAGTGCCCTCTGGTGGTGGTTGCCTTTTCCTGCACCGGGCGATCCCCCGTTTCTCTGATTTGCCCCACGGAAGACCAAGGCGACTGGGTGCGGGGAATGGTACTGGGGAACGGGAGGCTCAGTGGGAGAGAGTAAAGCAACCGACATCTAGAAATGTGACGGGAATGATTCGCAGGTCCAGGGCTGGCTCCTGTGTGTCATACTGGGCGTTGGCCACCAACAGACAAGGCAACAGACTCTATAAAGCTCTGGTGGCCTCCTCTCCAGATCTGCCGAAGGTGGCGAAATGCCCAGCTGCAAGGAAAAATCAGCACTGCCAAGTGGCAGAACACACATAGGAGTCAGAGAGGCAGGGTGGGGGACCCTGCTCTGTCGCCGGCTGGTTGAGGCACAGAGGGCAACTCATTTAGCTTGTACGGTTTTCTATCTGTGAAACGGGGGGACGAAATGCTACCTCCTGAGGCCGCCATCCAAACAAACGAGACACGACACGCGCATGACGGCTTAGGTCAGGGGGTTGCGGAAAGCAGGCGGTCGCTGAGCGCCAGCGGCCACGAAAGTGTGCCACAGTTCACGTACCGCTTTAGGGTCTTCGTGCAAATTAATGGGACGACGGGAGACGACGCACGTGTTAAAGTCACGGATGGGCATAGCACAGTTGTGACCTCTCTCCTCTAAGATGGAGTCTAAATGCATGAAGAATCCGACATCGACAATCACGTGTGTTCTTCGTTTTTCCTTTCTCAATGTCCCATCGCCTCTGGTGCCACCTCCTAAAATCAGCAGACCTCAACGGCTTCCTTTCAGAATCTCTCACAAATTATTTTCAAGTCAGAGGATTCCTATGCTAGACAACTCGACCTGCTCAAGTTAACGCAAAGTATTTCAAGGACTCGAGATCATCGGCGATGCACCCGCTGATTTTAAGTGGCAAACAGGCAACTAACTGTCCTATATGCCATCTACCTGAACGCTGAGCTTATGTGTACAAACGTATCATTATCATCACATAGAATATACGGACGATCTGTATCCCGATTGGGATGGTAGTTACACGAATCAACACAATACTAAGCTGCATAGAAACACACACACACACACACACACACACAGATGAGTGCATGTGACCTGTGGACTCTGAGTAAGCCCTGTGGATTGCGCTAACATCAGTTACACTAACGACACCATACGACACTCACGTGAGATGCCGCCCTTGGGAGACACGGGGTATAGAGGCCACGGGACCTCCGTATACATACTTTGCGACGAACTTCAAATCTGCAATCATTTCAAAATAAAAAGTTCAAATAATAACATACCAATGAGTTTCCTCTGATCGGCAGTCACCGATGGGCGTAGTAACTATTAGGTGGTGAGGGCACAAGACATTGACAGTAAGCCATGAACCTAAATCATGACCATTTATAGCACCTTTGAAGTCAAATACAATATTTAATTTTCCTTCAGCATCTACCATATTTTCTTAATTTTAAGTTTCAGCATGTTTTATATTTCAACCTCCTTGAAATCAGGATCTTATAATGAACAGCATGTCATAGTTTAATTAGTAGTGTTTCTTCTTATTGGTACATAAAACAATGGTGCTCTTCCGACTGCGGATGGCATTCTAGAGTTGATGAGGTATAATGAACGTGGCAGTCATTAGTGTCATTTATTGCCTAGACACACAACAGCATCACGCTGAGCTGCCCTCTGAGAGTCATTGTGGCTGTGGGGTTGACTCTGGATAACAAAATGCAAACAGAAATGACGTCCCTCCCAGAAGAAAGTTGTTAACTACCTGTGAGCCACATGTCCCTCGGCTGCCGCTGTGACTAGCGACGTTGTAGATGCTGGGGTCTTTGTCAGCCTGTGTCCCAGAGGGGAGGAAGTATACAGAAGGGCCCCAGGTACCCATGAAGTGCGAGCTGGAAACCGAATTCCTATCATTCCAAGTCACCAAGATGTCAGGGATGTCACTGCAGCGTAATTTAGCCTGTCCACTAATGAAGCGATGGTCAGTGTGGGCCACCGTCCCTCATACAGTCACTTCTCATCCTTCTCGGCAGTTACGTTCTATAGAATTGCTATTGACACTGACTTAGGGATTACTGAACCATTGTCCCTAAAGGAAATTCAAGGTTAGGTTCCTATGAGCCTCTGGTCACAGCAATTCAATCAACTGATTAATATGTAACCTTGTTTTATGAGTGTTTCTGTGTAAAGACATCTTGTTTAATATACATTGTTAACTCATTAACATTGAACTTGCGGCCAATAGCACTGACAGCTCACCCCTGAACAAAACTTATCCAACACACGCATTTCTCTGTGAGGCACGTCGCAGCCTTCTCGTGCTCAGAAACACTAGACAGCCCTTGAGCGCTGCGCCTGGGGGCCATTTTAAACAGCACGATCACTACAAAGAGCACAAAACTAGGCTAAACACATGGCACTGGCTAAGTTGCGTAAAGGACACGTGTTCGCAGTACAGGACTCAAAACAAGAGAGCAGGTGTCGCCTCCTTTGACCTCGGCTGGGAACCTGCCCATTGGGCCACTCCAATTTAAGCCACTCTGTTGGTGTGCTTGTCCACTCATGGCCACAAACACCTGCTGAGTATTGAATGGGGGCTACACATAAGTCTCAGTAAGTCGACGAATTCATAAATACTGAATCCGTGAATAACAAGGATCAGCTGTCCCAGAGGCTCATCCCCGGAATGCAGAGACCCTTTCAGAGAGTCTGTGACATCAAAACACCTTTTACAGGATGACAGAGACGCCCTTTGCCTTTTTCTCCGTGTTGACATTTGCATCGACCGAGCGAACAATGGCAGTGTTTTTAACAAGCCGTGAAGGTGTGACACCAACCCGCACTCATCCTCACTGTGACTTTCACATGACGCAGAAAAAAAAGAAATGGCCAGCTTCATTGAAGACTGTTCTTGAAGAAGCAGTAAAGATTATCAATTTTATTTTGTCTTTATCTATGAGAACACATCTTTCAATTCCCTTGTGACAAAATTGGCACCTGCGCATAAAATGCTTTGGCATAGCACAGGACGATCGCTGTCTGGAGTGAAAGTCTGGTGCGATCGTTTGGCTTGCACATGAATTGGCTTTTATTTTTACCCCCAGGGAACAGTGTTGCTTCTAACAAACCACAGTGATTCGGACTTGGGTAAACGGTGGATATTTTCTCTAGAGTAAAAGAAATGAATCTGTCACTTCGAGGAAAACAAGTGGTATCTTTTTTTTGCCAATGATAAAATTCAAGCTTTCAAGTAAAAGTACATTTTGGAAAACTTGCATTTGCTCCCATGAGCTGGACGACCCCCAGGATGGAAAGACTCCCCTGACGTGATTGGCATCGATATGAACACCTGTAATGTTTGATAGCATCTAATGAAATACATTGGTATTCGAAAGAGCTGCCTAACTTAGCGAACCGGCGTTTTCCAAGTGGCCAGTGCGTGATGTTGCAAAATCGCACATAGGCGAAAGACCCAAAGTCCTAGATTGAAAAATGGATTGTGACACAGCAGAGAGAGTACGTGGATTCACGCCATGGGCCACACAGCAACTAACTTCTGAGAAACTACTTTCGAGTTCGGACACAGTGTCAAAGAACAATGTTCCCAGTCACCAGGAAGGCGATCAGCCACCCCCTCTCCAGCATACACCTGTGTGAGGCCAGGTGTCCCTGGCATGCTTCGACCAAACATATCACAACGCATTTCACGAATAAGCAGACAGGAGAATGTAGCTGCCTTTCAGTAAGCCAGACACTAAAGAGATTTGCAAAAATGCAAAATAATGCCATGCTTTTGTTTTTCCTTGGCAAATGCGATTATTTTTAATTAATATGTGATTTATGTTAACATGTGGTGGGTCTGTTATTATTTTTAATTAAGTAATGAATAATTCTGAATGCCTCGGTTAAGTTCTGATGTAGTGAATCTCTACAGACAGAACCGTATGAACCAAAGTTCCTTGGGGTTCAGTGTTTAAGAGTGTTTAAGATTGTTTGAGAGGCGCTGCTTCTGCCACACCCCGCTCCATCGACACTGTCCCCTCCTCTGAGCACACTCTGATTCTCCCACAGGGGACAGGATGAAGGTTCTAGATCTCACTCCCAGCAGCAAGGAGAGCAGAAAGAAGCTGGCTGCTTGCAGACCTGGAGGCAGAGACCCTGAATGTGAATCCCCGGCCTTGCGGATTTGAGGCTTCGCCTTCCCAGCTCAGAGCAGAACCCCGGCAGGTAAGCAGCGAAGACTTGGATGCCTCCTTGGGGAGCCCAGTGATCATCATGGCCACGCAGCCTGCGGAGCCACCGACAGCGCAGTCCTTGGGGACCCATGGCAGAGGGCTGCCGCCTGGAGGGTCCCTTTGCTGTGTCCTCACGAACTCGGACCTCCAGCCAGCGAGTACAGCAGATTCCTTGCCCTGTCTCTGAAAGGCTGTCAAACCTCATCCCGTTGCCCCAGGAAAGATGCACTAGAAAGCCATACCGATGGCCGAAACTCAAAAAGCCACATAGGTTGCTTAGTGAGGTCGAGCAAGTGCCTCATCTCTGTAAGATGATTCGAAGTCAAAGTCCCATGGCTACAGGCAGCTGCACCCCCAAAATCCCTCGCTTCTCCTTCAGCTTTTCTTCCACATCCCTCCTCCCACCTTCCTCCTGAAAAA
>NW_011888892.1:2900664-2904047 GCF_000151845.1 Pteropus vampyrus
CCTTGCGGATTTGAGGCTTCGCCTTCCCAGCTCAGAGCAGAACCCCGGCAGGTAAGCAGCGAAGACTTGGATGCCTCCTTGGGGAGCCCAGTGATCATCATGGCCATGCAGCCTGCGGAGCCACCGACAGCGCAGTCCTTGGGGACCCGTGGCGGAGGGCTGCCGCCTGGAGGGTCCCTATGCTGTGTCCTCACGAACTCGGACCTCCAGCCACCGAGTACAGCAGATTCCTCACCCTGTCTCTGAAAGGCTGTCAAACCTCATCCCGTTGCCCCAGGAAAGATGCACTAGAAAGCCGTACCGATGGCCGAAACTCAAAAAGCCACATAGGTTGCTTAGTGAGGTCGAGCAAGTGCCTCATCTCTGTAAGATGATTCGAAGTCAAAGTCCCATGGCTACAGGCAGCTGCACCCCCAAAATCCCTCGCTTCTCCTTCAGCTTTTCTTCCACATCCCTCCTCCCACCTTCCTCCTGAAAAAAAAAAAAACAACCCAGCCCATCTTGACTTTAGATCCATCTTTTTCTCTACAAACACCTCCACGATTTCTCATCTAATCAGTCTAGCTTCCCTCCCTTCTCTGCTCTGCTCAGTACATGGATGGCACAAGAAGCCTTCTGAACAGAACACCAGGACCCCCCGGGAAGGCGAGGGGACAGGTCGAAAGTACTTAGATGCAAATGTTTTTGTACAAATCACTTTCTTCTCTAAAGGCAAATGGCATGCAGTTCCAAAGTCTTATTTTTATAGGACTAAGAGTTAGCCATACATGTTTCTAAATTTGGAGTTTTTAAACTAAAATCAGCCCCATATTAGAATTTACCGAGGATTCTGCCGGGCAGTCTAGCGTCTCTCCTCCTTCCTGTGCAAATAAGCACTTGGAATTTTCAGCGATAATGCTGTGTCATTAAATGCCTTGCCAACGCTGCCTCGAGTTGCTGTGGTCTGGGCTTGCTGCTATTATTCCATTTTTAATTAGAAATCTTTATTAGTTTGACTCATCATTATCACTTTAATTTCTCGTGAGCTATTTGGTTTGTTATATCATGAGACGCCTATTAACATCCATTGCATTTTGTGCCCATAATTTTCCACTGCCCAGATTCAGGATGACGTGCAATGGTGTAAATATGAACCCTTCGGACTCCTGTTGCTGAGATTTGTGAGAAGTTATTATAATTATATGATCGTTAATGTTATACATATATAATTTTGTTGTCATACAAATAATTCCCTCAGAATGTTTTTGGACAATGAGATTTCGTGGTTATTAAAAGTGTTTATTCAGCTGGGAAGGTGGAAAGGGGCAGTTTGGGGCCGGAGTGCCCGCGCTGCAAATAACTAATGTGAAAAAAACGTGTAAAACGTAGTGATTTGTAGCGCACACTGATAATTCCCGAATCGGAATCTCTAGCCCGTGATTCCTCCTGGGCTCTGGTTCCATATAGTCAACCAGGCTCCACCGACAAACCCATTATTTCCAAAGCAGAAACCGGCTTCTCGCCGCTGTCTCAGGAAATGGCTGCACTATTCACTAGTCACTCGATCTACTGCTCATCTTCCTCCAGGTTCTCCCCTTGAATCTTTCTCATTTGTCCTTTTAAACGAACTTTAAAAATGACTCAACTAGCTCCAGTTTAGAAAAACAATGAGTGATATCATTTTAACTGAGATTGCCTTTAACTTAGAAATTAAACCGTAACGAACGGACACATTTGTGAAAATGAGTTTTCCTATCTAGAATGTGGGATGCTCTTCCATTTGTTCATGGCCCCTGATGTATCTTTCAGGGGTGTTTAAGTTTTCTGTATAGGTATTAGACGTTTCTTGCTAAGTTTATGCCTAGGCATTTTATTATCTTTCTTGCTGTTGAAAATACAGTTTTCTATTCCATTATATCTCATAACTGGTTTTTGTTTATGTATATGCAACTACTAATTTATGTGTTGATTTGATAACTTGTTAATTCACTAAATTCTTACTATTTTATAGTAGTTCCCCACTGACCCTTGGCTTTGCCACTTAATTATCTATAGAGATATTTTCCTATTCCTTCTAATATCTACCCTACAAAGGCCTCACTTCACCCAACTGCATTGGCTGATAATATAACGTTAAACCAATAGTGGACAGAGTGGTTATTATTTCTTGTTCCAGACCTCGGCAGCGAAGCCTCAAGTGTTTTTTTGCTGAGTAACAACCTAGCGCTGGTCTGAGGCACACGTCTATTTGTCATGTGAGGAAAGCATTCATCAATTCTTACATTACTAAGTGTTTATAAAATGAATGGGTATCCTTACAGGCTGAATTGTGTCCCCAGAAATTCACCCATTGAAGGCCTCATCCTCATACCTCAAATGTGATTGCATTTGGAGAAAAGGCCTTTAAAGAGGTTATTAGGTTAAAAATGAGGCCTTTAGGGTGGGCCTTAATCCAACATGCCTGGTGATCTCATGAGAAGACACGGGAACGCTCCAAGCGGCGTGGGCGCTCATGCACGCGCAGGAGAGACCACGTGAGGCAGCAAGGAGCTGAGGATCTACGAGCCAAGGAGTGAGACCTTAGAAGAAACCAGCCCTGCCGACACCTTGATCCTGGGCGGCCAGCCTCCGGAACCGTGAGGAAATCCATTTGCTGTTTATGGCTCCCCGGCTGCGGTATTTTGTCACGGCGGCTCTACCGAACTCATACGGGTATTGAATTTTGTCAAGTGCCTCTTCTGTCTCTATGAAAGTAGTCATAAGGTTTTTCACCTTAGCTTTATCGGTGTCATGACATATCAGTGTATTTCCTAATATTGGACCGTCCTCGTATTCTAGAGTGGATCGCTCTAGTTCTTAAAGTATCATTCTTTTAATGTGCTATTGGATTACTTCGGATGAGTTCTTATTTCAAAATTTCGCATCAATATTCATAAGATCGTTTTATAAATCCGTTTTATTTTTCAGCGCCGCCTTTTCAAATTTGAGAATTAATGACATACTCCATAAAACGTTTCACTTTAATTATGCTCTAGACGGTTTCGTTGGCACTGGGATTATATGAACTTGAAAGATGCATTTTAGGCCTGATGCTTTCGCAGGGGTTAAGCTCTTCGGTTATTTTCCCATTATTTTCTGTGTTAAGTAGTCTGTTTAGACTTAATATCTTTACTAGATTCGACTTTGGTAAGCTTTATTTTTCTAGAAATTTACCCGTTTCATCTAGGTTTTCATATTTCTCTGCACAGAGTGTGAAAAGTACCCTGTTGATTTTCTAATTTCCTCTATTTCAAGAGTTTGGCTTTTGTCATTTCTGATGCTGCGAATTTCTGCCTTCTCCATCTTTTTCTTGACTTGACTGGCTGGTCATCTATTTTGTTGTTTTCTTAAACCCGCTTTTAGAT
>NW_011888892.1:2904664-2915065 GCF_000151845.1 Pteropus vampyrus
CGGCCAGCCTCCGGAACCGTGAGGAAATCCATTTGCTGTTTATGGCTCCCCGGCTGCAGTATTTTGTCACGGCGGCTCTACCGAACTCATACGGGTATTGAATTTTGTCAAGTGCCTCTTCTGTCTCTATGAAAGTAGTCGTAAGGTTTTTCGCCTTAGCTTTATCGGTGTCATGACATATCAGTGTATTTCCTAATATTGGACCACCCTTGTATTCTAGAGTGGATCTCTCTAGTTCTTAAAGTATCATTCTTTTAATGTGCTATTGGATTACTTCGGATGAGTTCTTATTTCAAAATTTCGCATCAATATTTATAAGATCGTTTTATAAATCCGTTTTATTTTTCAGCGCCACCTTTTCAAATTTGAGAAATAATGACATACTCCATAAAACGTTTCGCTTTAATTAAGCTCTAGACGGTTTCGTTGGCACTGGGATTATATGAACTTGAAAGATGCATTTTAGGCCTGAAGCTTTCGCAGGGGTTAAGCTCTTCGGTTATTTTCCCATTATTTTCTGTGTTAAGTAGTCTGTTTAGACTTAATTTCTTTACTAGATTCGACTTTGGTAAGCTTTATTTTTCTAGAAATTTACCCATTTCATCTAGGTTTTCATATTTGTCTGCACAGAGTGTGAAAAGTACCCTGTTGATCTTCTAATTTCCTCTATTTCAAGAGTTTCGCTTTTGTCATTTCTGATGCTGCGAATTTCTGCCTTCTCCATCCTTTTCTTGATTTGACTGGCTAGTCATCTATTTTGTTGTTTTCTTAAACCCGCTTTTAGATTACTTTATGATCTCTATTTTTTTTTTTTATTCCCTAAGGCATTAACTTCTTTAGGTTGATTAAATCCTTTCTGCTTTTAGTTTGCTATGTCGTTCTTTTCCTACTTTTCGAGTTGGTGTTCAATTTATTTTTCATTATTACTGCTTTCAGCGCTACAGGTTTTCCTCTGGTAACTATTTTAGCTGTGTTCCTTAGATTCTCAGAGGTTATCTTTTAACCTATACTTACTTTTAACAACTTTGGCAATTTTATTTTGCATTTTCCCATTGGTCTAAGAGCTGCTTAACAAAGGATGTTTTTTGTTATTTTGTATCGGTGTGCTCGACTACTTCTCCTTGACTCTTTTACAGAATCGACATCATAAGGTTATTGATGCCAAATGCTAGTAACTGGTATCTTTATCGTGATTTGTAGATTTTGACTGTATTAACTGTCTTTTTGGTCTCATAATGCTTTCTGATCTGAATTCTACCTTGCCAGATACCGAGTTTTTTTCATGCATTTTTTTATCCTTTTTGTTTTACTTATTATTTCACATAGTATAAATTTGTCCTTTCTTTAATTGTTAAACTCCCTGAAGCTCTTTATCTTAGGAATGCCTTTTATATAGGACTTAGTGCTGGATTTCAATTTGTTAGCCAAAACTGTAAATCCTTCTTTCAATAAAGTCCATTTACATTTATTGTTATAATCGATATATTTTGCCTGTTTCATCACACCAAATATTTGTATGTATGTTGAAATAACATGCAATAGTCTTTCTTTCAATATGTGGTCTTTGGTGTTTTTATTTTTATGTTATTTGTTTTAATTTGGGGGAGTTAAGAAGGTCTGTATTTTTGTGCGAGTGTTTACTTTCATACTAATACAATTTTATAATACTTTAGTTCCTCCTCATTTAACATTTATCTATTGATCCCCTCTATAAACAATATCAGAATAAGCTAGTTGTCTCTCCTTTGCATTCCCATGCTTTTCAGCTCAGCGTCTAATTTGAAATATTTTTAGTCCCAGTTAAGATCAGGAAGGTAATTAATAAGCTTGTCCTCAGAACTGTTAACTCTGAGGTCATCGAAGTTAGCATTTCCAACGCCTGTAGTCCAGTGAGCTGTTTAATTGAACAGTCCTGCTCTGCAATATTCACCCAAACCCCTGCATCCTGACTAATATTCAGGCATTTACGGTCAAGGGCGGCCTGTTATTGAGGTCCGAATGTTAAACAATAGGAGCATAATACATGACTCATTCTCTACACCCCTGATGGCCACGCTGCCCTCGAGGTTGTCTTTGGTCATCTTCAAACTGTAATGAAGTCATGGATGCTTACTGAGGGACAATGTATGCCCAGCACTGTGCTAGGTACATATAAACAATTAGTTCATCTGAGTAAAGGGCTTGGGACAATGTCTAGCACAGAGTAAATCATCATCATCGTCGTCGTCATCATCATCATCATCTCTGAACAGACATCCAAGCTGACCCCAGGACACTGACTGTCCTGAGTGTGCACATCCTGGCATTCGAGGCCTTTTGCGATCTGACTCCAAATTCACCCTGATGTGGACATTCGGGTCTTTTCCATAACGTCCTGGAGTCTATCACCCGTATCTCCGTCTGGGAAACAAACTCACACTCCTTGTTGCTGGAGGAGACCTGGCCTCGTCCCAGAGAATCAGCCCCAGAGGGGAGCCCATGAACAGAAGCTAAGCCATTCGGGGAATAAATCACATTCCCTTGGACACACTGGTTTGTTCAAGAATATACACATGGCCACTCAGAGTTAAGAGACTCTTTCTAGGAATCCAGGGAAAGACACGCTATTTTCTGCTGAGACACGTGAGGTCCGGAGCTGCTGCAGCTCTTCTGTGGTCATGAAAACAAAGCCCATCTGGGATGAAGCCTTTAACTGAAACCATGTGACCAGATGGGGAGAAACAGGGTCGAGACCTTTTTTGAGCCACGCTTAAAGCTACTCCTGACTTTTCCCTTAAGTGAAACAGCACACACATTCCTTTGATCTTTAGTGGATGGATCAGTGTTGGATTTTGTCATTCCTGGCCAAGAGTCTTAACCAACACATGATCTGATCTCGCTCTTTGTGATTTTATTGTCTTTTATTTGTGCTCCATAATTTTCCGTCTACTTGGCTGTTCAAATTAATCCTGTTATCTGCGATGCCTTTTGCACATCCCCAAGTATCCAGTTGTTTTGTTTTTCAGGGTTTAGGTCAAATGCTGCCTTCTCTTTAAATAATTCCCTGACGTATTCAGAGAAGATGAGGCATCAGCTCAGCAACTCATACTCAGATGGTCCAAGAAACCTATGTTCTTTGTATTACACTTGCAACTTCTCTATAACTTTGTCATCATTTAAAAAATTTTTTTAATTAAACTTCAAACAGTCCTAAGGTCTATGGCAGGCTTGTCGTCAGTAGAGGCAACTTGACGGCAACGTTATTAAGAGCACCCTGCCTGTCGGGCTTGCTTTGAAATTGCCCTAGACGTATCCAAGGTGGATGCGCCCATCGTCACATGGGCTGAGTATTCAGGATCGTCCCAGTCCCCGGCACATTTCTGGCACTCTACTGAAGTTTTCTGAGTGAATGGACAGGGATGGATCCTACACACACAGGCATCGAAGTGTTGATTGTACAGAAAATCCACAGAGCGTTTTCTTCACTACTTCATGGGACGTAGGAAACGATTATTAGTGTTCTGTGGTCTGATCACTGATTAAATAGTCAGAAGAGTAAAGAGATTTCCCATCAAATGAAATAATTTTGCTTCCCGTAGACCGTGCGACAGGATGACTGAAGATTCACACAAAACTAGTGGGTCATCTGTGAAAGGAACAGCTGCGTGGAGGGAACCTGGGATCACTGCTTGACAGCAGCAGCACTCGCCGATCAGAAAAGTAAATGGGATTTGCTGGCTCCTGGCCCAGCCCCTACTGTAACGCTGAGCATGCACTTGGCACCGCTGAGGGCCTTCCTCCCGACCTTCCTCTGCTTGCCTTCCCCTCACTCGCTGGCGCTTCCTGCATCACGTGGTCAATGTGCATGACTCTAGACATGACTGCGATCACACATACAGGCATAAAGCCCGCCTAACGCCGTCATGAGTGTAACGCCTCGGAAAACCCAAATCCCACTCTTTGGAGTAATTAGTAAGAGGCCTTCCTCAGCCCGGCCACTGCAGGCCCAACCCCAAATCCTAACCTCATCTAGATAGATTTATGTAGCTGGCGACCACAACATCTAACTCGAAACTCTACAAAAGAACAATCATCCAATTCATACGGAATAACAGAGAAATGCTAAGGAAAGGCTGGTGTTTGTGAACTAAAGAGCAACGAAGAAAGAAATGCTGCTTGACTATGTAATCAGCAGAGATGCAGCGAAACTGTAAAGGGATTGCGAACTGGTACAGCCACTATGGGAAAAAGTGTGGAGGTTTCTCAAAAAATTAAAAATAGAACTACCTTCTGGCCCAGCAACTGCACTTCTGAAGTATTTATCCCAAGAAATCCAAAACACTAACTTGAAAAGATATCTGCACCCTTATGTTCTCTGCAGTACTATTTACGACGGCCAAGATACGGAAGCGACCTAAGTGCCCATCGGCGGACGACTGAATGAAGAAGTTGCGGTTCATACACGCAATGGAATATTACTCAGCCATAAAAAATGAAATCCTACCATTTGCAACGACACGGATGGACCTAGATAGAGGGTATTGTGCTGAGTGAAGTAAGTCAGACAAAGAAAGACAAACGCCGTATGATTTCACTGACATGTGGATCCAAAGAACAGAATAAATGAACAAACCAAACAAAACAGACTCATAGATACAGAGAACAAACTGACGGTTGCCAGGGGCAAGCAGGGTGGAAACGGGGAAGGGGTTAAGAAGTACGGATTGGTAGTTACAAAACAGTTACGGGGACATGAAGTACAGCGTAAGGAATATAATCGATAACATTGTAATAACCATGTACAGTGCCAGATGGGTACTAGCCTAACTGGGGATCACTTCATAAAATGTCTAAACACTATGCTGCACACTTGAAGCTAATGTAAAATATTGAACGTCAACTGTAATTTGAAAAGAAAAGGAAAGAAAAGCATTAAAAAGAAAGAAAGAAATACAAGTAGGGCCACTCCTTCTGATTTCTTAATTTCCTGAAAACTAGGGGGTTGTGGCTAGGAGACAATTTCATTTCAAGAGCTGAAATAGAAGATTTCCAAATGTAAAGTGGATTCGGAGAGTCTGAACAGGGTAGAGCGAGCAGAACAGGCTCTGACCTGGGCTGGCTTCGAGGGGCTGCAGCCCAGGCCGCCCACAGGCCCTGTGCACAGAATCCCGTGTTTTGTCTGATGAGCTGCTGTCGCCATCTTGAAATCCCTCATTTTTGAAAAAGGAGCCTTTGCGTTTGCATTTTGCACTGAGCCCGGCAGATTGTCTAGCTAGTCCTGGTCTGGGGCCTTTGAGGACAGAGGAGCAGAGGACAAAGAAACTCTGAGAAGGTGGCGTCAGCCGTGAGCTGCCGCATGTCTCATGCCACTTGATTGGGAGGAAGGGGAAAGCTGGCACTACTGGAAAAAGTCACCTACTAGCTAGGAAAGGTGACTTTTCTCTTTCACAAGTCAGCCTCCAAAGGCATTTTTGGAAATATTTTCCCATCTAGAGGAAGGGGAGTAGAATTTCCCATGAAAATCTTTGACTCGCGTTTTCCATGTGGAATCACTAGGCCAATTAAAAATTCTCACATGCAAATGTCTCTGGCATATATGTTTGTAAATCTGTTTACAAATACTCCAGGGTCGCCTGTCCTGACTGCAAATTATGCAGCTGCTAGTCTCCTGAAGCCTGCCTCCAATTCGCTTTTAGAAAACGACATTACATAACCACAAAGAGTTTACATCCACGACTTGCGAGTTTTCTTAAACGGAACGTCTTGGTAAGGAGTCACATTTCTATGACTCCTAAGAAAGCGTTCCTCTGTTAATTAGAGGAGCTAAGAGACCTACTTTTTGTAGGCAAATGCCTACACTGGAGGAACTATAGGGTTTAACTACAATATTTGCCTTGTGACTCATCTCGGCTTTGACAGTTCGACTACAATAATTATCACTTTCTCGGGAAATATTTAATGAAGATAATAAGACAATCCTGTGCACTGCTAGACTACCTCATTGAATTTTTCTAATCCACTATTTTAATGATAGGAAAAAATGTAAATTTGTTATTAAGCAAACCCAAGGCTGAATTTTCATATACGTTGCAAAAAAGTATACTTTATGAGATGTAGAGTACAACGATGTGGCATTTAATTATACAGCGAGGTTTTAAAAATCATCTTAATGTAAACACCGACGCCCTTTCAGGGAGGGCTCCTGTTCTCGTTAGGAAATGCCTGGCAATCTGCTCACGGGGTTCCAAGTCAGACTCCCACTGAACTAGGGTGAAACAAGTCAACGAAAGATGTGTGGTTAAACTGCTCTGCCTTTGGCACTCAAGGACTGAAGCAGAGGGTCCCCAGGGGCTTTTAGGAACAGAATAGCTAATATTTCATTGTTATTTGTAAGTCAATGCCATGTCCCCCAACCTTCCTTCAAGCCCGCCACCCACACAAATGCCCTGTGTTTGGAAATGAAGGGAAGGGACAGTGTCATCCACCCAGGACGGCATGGAGCAGAGACCGTGGGTCCCATAGAAGCAGAAAGTGAATGCGCTCGGGGATGTCCCCAAATCTTGGGTGGGCTGGAAAAGGGAGCGTGGGTGGGCCTCTGGGTGGTACTGGGGGAGTCCCTGACTTTAAAAATCTCTGACATTATATAGCCCTCCCTTATCTTTGAGGGAGATGTTTTAAGCCCCCAGTGCACGCCTGGAACAGCAGGTGGTACCACCCCCTGTGTATAGTATGATTTTTCCTGTACACACACTGATGATAAAGTTTCATTATAAATTAGGTGCAGTAAGAAATTCACAACAGGAAGCTTCACGGCTCAATCCCCAAGGGCCTGCTGCACAATGCAGTTCTGAATTCAGTTAAAGCGATGATCTGTTGTGCCAAATAAAAATAATTAATTAATGACAATAATAAAACGGAACAATATACTGCAGGAAAATTTATACATGGTCTCTCTCTGTCTGCTTGTGCTGTCCACCCTTCACGGGATGCTGAGATCGGACAGTCTACGTGATGAGGTGTCATGAGGCGGAATTTTCCATTCGACGTTTCAGACTGAGGTCGACCGCAGGTAACTGAACCCACGGAAAGCAGAACTGTGGGTAAGGAGGGACCAGTGTGCCACCAATTTTAAAAAAGAAAATACTGTGAGTGCTCTTCGCGAGTGGGAGGTGCTTGAATTTGCGTTTTGATGTCATCTGTTCCTTAGTTCTGGGAAAACCAGCCAAAGGTCCTTCTGTGATCGGCACAGACTTGACTGGAAAGGATGGGTTTGAGAAGATGTGGCTTCGGGCGCCGTGCCCTCTGCGTAGTCATCTCAGGGGCTATGTTTGTGAACAGACGGACCTTCCAGCTCTGCAGGGCGTCATGGAAAAGCGCTTCTTCCTTAAGTGGGCTGAGCCTGAGTGTGGCCCACACATTCAGCATGTCCTGCAGAGCAGCGGATGTGTTCGCACAGTGGTTCTGAGTGGCACGTGTGGGGTGTAGCATCCTATATGCAGGCCTATCCATCGCCCCGCTCCAAGAGAGACTCACAAGGACACTGGGCTTGCCTCGGGCCAGCCTGGCCTGCGCTGTAGGTGGGACTGATGGCCTGGTGGCCCAGCTTGGAGGAATCTAATCACGCCCCACGGCTGGTGGCAGGCAAATCGATGGTCCTGAAGAGATGAGACCTGGAGCTGAAACGGCCCTCCTAGCCTTGGGGGCTGGGGCCAGCGTGCATCGGGAGTGCACGGGGGAGAGGCAGAGTCCACCTGGGAACCCAGCTCGGAGGGGCTGAGGGAGGGCTCTGGAACGCCAGACGGGATTCTGCCCGTCTCCCATCAGCCCAGATTCGTCATTAGTATTTTTCTAGGAGTTGGAGCCTGGTCCTCGCTGTGCTGTAGGGCCCAGAGGAGCCAGGGGGAAGGCTAAGCTCGGGCCTGCGTTAGTGTCCTGCTGCTGCTGTGACACACCACCACACGCCTAGTGGCTTAAAACAGCACAGTCGTCCTTCATTCCTGGAGAGCAGAAGTTCACAGTGGGTCTTGGGGGACTAAAACCAGGCTGGTGCTTCTTTTGGGGGCTCTCAAGGGAGACTGTTTCCTTGCCTTGTCTACTCTCTAGAGGGCTCCTGCGTCCCTTGGCTCACGGCTGTGTCACTCCAGCCTCGACTACCATCCTTGCATCTGCTCCTCTGACGCTGGCCTTCTTGCCTTCCTCTTCCAAGGACCCTTGTGGGTACCTTGGGCCCAGCCAGGTAATCCAGGGGACTGTCGCCATGGCAACAGTCTTAACCACATCAGCAAAGTTCCCTTTGCCATGTAAGGTAACACGGTCACAGGCTGCAAGGATTAGGACGCGGCCAGCTGTAGGAGCCACCACTCAGCCTTCCGGCCCCGGCAGAGACAGCGTCGGCAGCCGCGTCCCGCATAGGAGCCCACTCGGGGGTAGCAGGGGCAGCAAGGTGGGGCCCGAGGGGCAGGGGAGGGGGGCCGGGGTGGAACACCAGGCTGTCTCCTCAGCTCTTCGTTTCAAATTAACAATGAATCAATTTCAGTAGAAATAAAATCCAAACGTTACATGAGACATACTAGTACTAAAAATTATTCATTGTTTATCTGATATTCACTTGCAACCGGGCGTCCTGTATTTTTAGTTGCTAAATCTGGAAACCCTTGAAGGACTCACAGAAACAGTTCTGAGGCCGCTGGGAGGAAGATTCTTGAAGCGAGTGAAGGTCCTACCGCAAAGCCACCTGAGAGGTTCGCTATTGCAATTCCATTGCATCGAGGTTCATCGATTTTACAAATCCGATCTTATAAGTCCTCTTAACACTTCATTCCCACATTCGCATTTCCCTGATCTTAATTTTCTAACGTAGGTTTTCTGCAGTTTCGAAACTCAGCCAGTTTTACCCAGGTCCTAAATATAGATTTCAAAAACGTGATTCCGAACCGTGTGGCAAAATGAACATTTTGTTTTCATAACGCAGACACCGCCTGTCGCCTTCGATAGGCAGATGTGTGGCTCAGACGGTCAAAATCATTTGCTGCCCACGTTATTCTTAGACGTCAAGACGCTCGAGCTCGCACGGATAAGCAGTTACATTCCCGCACACCAGGAAATTCCCGCGGGTCTTCTGGACGACCCCAAGACTCTTCCTGCAGCATCATGGGCTCGGTGTTGAAAAGAGCTGCAAGCAAGTCCAACACAATCTCACAGAAGCTTCCCACACAGGCCATCAGAGCATGAGCAAGCCTGGGAACCCCCTGACGCCGGTTTTGAAGACTGTGCATCCTTGCTCGAACTGCACAATAACCTGAACCGTCTAGACCAGCCCTGTCCAGTAGAGGTACTGTCAGCCACATGTAAAGTTATCAATTTTCTAGTAGCCACATTAAAAAGTAAAAGGCATCAAGTTAATTTTAATGATATACTCTATTTTGCTCAGCATCTCCAAAGTATTATTCTTATGACGTGCGATCAATAGAAACGACCTTAATGAGATGTGTTTCCATTCTTTTTCCTACTCAGCCTTGGAGATGATGGAGCATATGCCACACACGCATCTCAGCTGGGAGGAGTCACATTTGCGATGCTCAATAGCCACGTGCGGCTGCCAGGTTCCCTCCCGGGGACACCAGTCGACGCACGGAGAAGCCCAAGTATGTCAGAGACTGCCCTGTGCCAGCGGGCAGTGCACGGTATTTCTGAATCCTCCCGGCGCCCGGGAGTGTTTTTCTAAAATCCCAAACGGCCACGCCATCCGTTTCCATTGTCACTCCTTCAGACATAAATGATGCACGCTCAGACGCACAAAGGCGATTAATTGGTATCGAGCAATTAGGAGAGAATTGCATGTTAATTTATTCCTTTACATCCGGAGAAGCAGTGACTCTAACAGCCTCGGGCTGAGGATGAGAAAAGTCAGCTTTCTAAAGCAGAACAAGGTTTGCACCTGCTTCACACGTAAGCTGAGTCTCAACCTATGGAGAACTGGGCACGCCGATGTCTGGGCTCTCGGGCCCCAGGGACGAGGGGTTCAGTTAATACATGGCAGGAGCCGGGGTTCTCACATGGGAGTGGGAGACTACAGGGGAGCAAGGAGAGGAGGTTGGGTGATCCCTGTGGGGCCACGTTAGCATTGGAGACGGCGCACGTGAAACTCACGTGCAGCGGGACAGATACAGACGGCTACGCATGGAAATATCGATAGACGTGTATATCCAAGTGGACTAGTGTCGCACCTGCATGTGCTGCTCTGCCAGTGGCAGGGGCCTCAAAGACATGGCGCCCCAGTAGCAACCAGCACCGCTTGCACCCAGATCTTGGTGTCTAATACCCTTCTCCAATGAAAGAAAACAGCTCCTAGGAGCAATGGCCGATTCTAGAACTGAGACAGAAACACACGAATGAGACTGGAGAGGCCTGTGATGCAAGGGC
>NW_011888892.1:2915115-2919379 GCF_000151845.1 Pteropus vampyrus
AATTGGTATCGAGCAATTAGGAGAGAATTGCATGTTAATTTATTCCTTTACATCCGGAGAAGCAGTGACTCTAACAGCCTCGGGCTGAGGATGAGAAAAGTCAGCTTTCTAAAGCAGAACAAGGTTTGCACCTGCTTCACACGTAAGCTGAGTCTCAACCTATGGAGAACTGGGCACGCCGATGTCTGGGCTCTCGGGCCCCAGGGACGAGGGGTTCAGTTAATACATGGCAGGAGCCAGGGTTCTCGCGTGGGAGCGGGAGACTACAGGGGAGCAAGGAGAGGAGGTTGGGTGATCCCTGTGGGGCCACGTTAGCATTGGAGACGGCGCACGTGAAACTCACGTGCAGCGGGACAGATACAGACGGCTACGCATGGAAATATCGATAGACGTGTATATCCAAGTGGACTAGTGTCGCACCTGCACATGCTGCTCTGCCAGTGGCAGGGGCCTCAAAGACATGGCGCCCCAGTAGCAACCAGCACCGCTTGCACCCAGATCTTGGTGTCTAATACCCTTCTCCAATGAAAGAAAACAGCTCCTAGGAGCAATGGCCGATTCCAGAACTGAGACAGAAACACACGAATGAGACTGGAGAGGCCTGTGATGCAAGGGCGCGCTAGGGAAATGATGAGGGTATCTCGAAAGGATGTAAGAGCGGCTTTTAGGGCTCCCAAGGGCCAAAGCAGAACAATTTGAGCCACGGCATAAAATAAAGCAGCATCAGATTATAACCCAAAATATAAAATCAATATGTGGAGTCCATGTTGATGCAAATGATTGAATAAGAATCGACAAATTGTCCATGCAGGAGAATTCGAAGTAATCGATCTTTGTGCATGCTCCACTTTTAAGGAGGGGGGCATGACTCCTAACCTCGTGTGACTTTCTTCCAAAGAACACAGCAGGCACTGGGAGAAACGAAAGCGTAACTTTACAGTGGAGGAACCTGACAGCACGACCTCGGCCGGGTGACCAAGGTCAGCATCCACAGTGATAAGTCACAGTGACAGCACGTACCCTTGGTATGATATAATGAGGATTGCACCTAACCTCTGCGGTCGCCCCCCCAAAAAACCCATAACTCCAAACTAATCAGAAGGAAAAATATCAGACAAATCCCAGTTGAGGAATATTCTGCAAAATATCTGACCAGAACCCTTCGAAACTGTCAAGGTCATCAAAAACCAGGAAAGTCTAAGAAACGGCCACCACCAAGAGGAGCCTGAGGACACAGGAAGGCTACATGCACCGTGGTGTCCTGAGTGCGGTCCTGAAACAGGAAAACAGCGTTAGGTAAAAACTAAGGAAATCTAAATAAACTACGAACGTTAATCGATAACAGTATATTAACATTGGTGCATGGATTGTGATAAATATGCCATACTGATGAAAGGCGTTAATAGCAGGGAACCGATGTGGGGTACGTGGGGACTCTCCACTATCTTGGCAATAATTCTATAAATCCAAAACCGTTCTTTTAAAAGTTACTTTTTAATCAAAAGTTTCAGAAAAGCTGAAGTCAAAGTTGAAAGAACTCACAGAACTCTGAAATCCAGGCAATACATTTGCAAACTATAATCCAAAAAAAAAAATGGTAAGTCTACCAACATGCCCATTACAACAATATTGCTGGTTAATCTAATATTGCTTGGTTCTGGGCTAAACTGATTTAACTATATCCAGTTACAGGCAAAATGCAGATACATTCCAAACCATTCAAGAATGAGATTGGGTGGAGATGATATCATCACGGAATGAGTGGCTTGTTTTTTTAAAGCGCGAAATCAGAACGCGCTGGCTCAGTCCACGCAGAGAAGGGCGAACGGAGTTGCAAACATTGTGATGCTGGTCTGTGGGATCCTCATAACTAAATCGGGCATCTGAGGAACACCAAGGAGAAAGATGAATAATGGAAATGGACCTAAGGAGATGATAAACGGAGCCAGAAAACAGGACAAGAAGATTCTAGCTGGATGGACAACCGGGTAAAGCAATGCGTCTGAGAAAAATGATCCCCAACACAGATAAAACTTTCGTGGACTGAGACGCTTAAGAATGCGCAAAGGACCGAGGCAGCGGGAGCAGAGTAAATATGAAGGTCGGAGAAGTGAAACGAGGTGGGCCCCGCAGAGGCGGCGTGCCTCTCCCGGGCTCTAGAGGTGTGACAGTGAAGCCGGCGCATCTCCCTCCCCCGCCCCAGGGGAAAACTCCCTGGTCCCCCAGGAAGCTGGGGAGGAACGGGCACGGTGCTGTCCTGTCCCCCAAATCCAGGAGCTACCAGATTCCACGCTCTTAAGATTCTTGCCAACGAGAAGGTTGTTCTTCATGTCCGCTAAGTGTTCACAGGTGAGCAGAGCCACAGTAAGCCATAGAATGCGAGAGCCGGGGAGGACTTTTAAAATCCAACGTCTAAAAATCCTGGAGCTCGTGATAATGGGGGCATCGGAGATCATCGGTAGGCGACATATCTTCACACCCTTGTTTTCCAAAAAATAAAATAAAAATCAGCATTTGTTGAGCGCTTACCATGTGTCGGGCCCTGGGCTAAGTGTCTCACGTCTCACATGATCGGCACGACCTTCGGGGGTGACAGTAGAGTGGACAGGAACAGAAGGTCAGCGTGGACCTGAGTGGGGCCGACGGCATTGTCCAGGCCCAAGGGGCTTCGGGAAAGCGGAAGGAGGCCGGGCCTGGCATGCACGCCACCCACCCCGGCTGACTGAAGACAGTGACCAGGACGGGCTAGAACAGTCTCATCACTCCGAGAAGAGCTAGGACGTCCCTCGCCAACGATGCAAGACTCCAATCCAAAGGTCAGAGCGAAAGAGTCCCAGGTGAGACCGCCACTTTAGATGTGATTCTTCGCATCACAGACTCCACCCGGAGGAGCCTTAAACCTCATCAGACCCAGCCACTCAGTGTGTGTGTGTGGCCGGAGTCACGCAATGTGACAGACCGAGAGAGAAGGGCGTGCCGGCTCTAAACCCCAGCTCTGCTCTTAGGCACGTCCCCCACCCAGTGCCAGGTATTGTGGGTCCTGGGGGAAACGGAATAAAACATGCACTCTGCCCTCACAGACTGTATGCTTTGGTGGCGACTGTAAATTACAGATAACACTACTGCCCCTCCCATCCAGAAATGTCAGAAAGTTAGAGTAACGCTTAGATGGGATGAAGTGACTTTTCAATGGTGAAAGGAAAAATTCTCAAGTGTGGCACAGAATCCCAGGGGCTGGGACTCAACAAATCGGTTGCTGAACTCTCCCTGACATGTCCCAAGATGTCCCCACTGCTGAACAGTCGAGCCCTGGCCCGAGGCTGGACACAGGAAGACCTACTGGCTTTACTCGCTGACTGGAGCATGAAACACCTGTGCCCTCTCCTGGGGGAAGTCCCCCCCGCCCGCCATTGCCTCCCATGGCTCTCCAAAGACGCCCCAGGCTTTCCAGGAGCCCCCAAACACATTCCCAGCCAGCCTGCACCAAAAAGAGCCCCTAAAATATTGGTCCACCAGAAAGAAAGGAAACTGTTTCTTTGCCCAAAACTTGTGATTTTTTTTTTTTTTTAGTCTTCCTCTACAGATACTTCCATTTACACCCTGTAGGTTTTAAACAAAGATAATTAAATGGATCTTTCAAGGCAAAGACCAACCGGTGTGATAGAAAATCATAGTTAAGCTCATGCTTCTCACTGAAGCACGCAACTTACCGAACGGCCTCGTTTGTGCCGATGCCAACAGCTGCCGATCCGATTTTCTCCATCAAACACGGGACCCAAGTGGTTGAAGGACGCTGAGCGAGCCCGAAAGGTGCCCTCATCTCCCAGCGCGGCGGGCTTTCTTCTGAGTCCTCCCCGCCAAGCGCAGGTGCTTCAAAGCCTTGCGCTTCTCGCCCGGGCCCGTGGCTTGCCCCAGGGCCTGGCAAGGAGGAGTCCGTGTGAGAAGGGGAGCTGCGGCGGGGGGCCCCGCGGTTCCCCAGCCATGCTTTCCTGCTGGGACCGACGGTTCTGGAGAGAATTGCTCCCCAAATCAGAGGTGCGGCCAACAACGCCGCGCATGCGTGTGAGCGCGGGAACGATGCACGTGGAAACATCCAGATCCGCTGTCCGGCCGTCCCCTCCGCCTGTTTCCCCACGCCTCGGTCTTTGTAGCCTGTTGACTCCTCCCTACAGAAAAGCCCTTCTCTGCCGGACTTCGGGGCCTGCGACCCCATGACTGCGGGAGTAGGCCCTCGCCCACTGCGGCAACAGAGCGGGGCTCCCTA
>NW_011888892.1:2921024-2924983 GCF_000151845.1 Pteropus vampyrus
GGCCAAGGCTGGGCTTGGGCTCAGGCCCCATGGCTCCAGCAGCCAGGTCCAAATCAAAACCCTGCATAAGCTCTGGTACCTCCCACCGCATGCAGGTGCGTGCGCTGAGCTGCAGGGGGCGCTCTGCTCTCTCCAGTGTCTAGCTTTAGAGGCCGGTGACAAAGCCCAGAAATGCCAGAAAGTTGATGTCCACGGGGCAAACGTTGACCAATGAGAGGCAAATGACTAGAGGGAGCCCTCGGGTAAGACTCTCTGCCCTCCAACCACTGGCAGGCTGTTCTGAGACACGGAGGTGCCACACGGCCGGTCAGAAGACAGCCTGCTGTGTCTCGCCGTGAAGCTCTTGATGCTCAATAATGCACCTCGTCATATTTGGTTTTCCACCTGCTCTGCCTCCTTGCCTTCCCCTCGCTGTTGCCTCCCTGGTTTTCCCAGAAAAACCTTAGCAAATAAGTTAGACACCTGGGCCGACGTGAAAACTATCTGGTAGGTCCTGTGTGTGTGTGTGTGTGTGTGTGTGTGTGTGTGTGTGTGTGCGCGCGCGCGCGCGCGCACGTGCATGCACGTGAGCGTGTGTATAAGAGAAAATTGTAGTCTTGAGTGACTTTCACCTTTATGTTTTTAATTTTCTATAATTTTAAAATAAATACCTTCACATTTACAGTCATAAAGTTTATCTTTGAGAAGGCCGTCCACCGAAAATTTTGACCACTCCCGCAAAGGTTAGCCAACGGCAGAATTAGGGGGTGCACCGGCCACAGGAACGCCCTTATTTCTGATGCTAATTACAGACTGGGGGGAGCTCCAAAACCTCAGGTTTGAGAACTCGTGAGAAGGATGCAGAACCTAACGAAACTCATGTCACCATCATGGTTACGATTTATTACAAGGAAAAAACCCACAAATTTAGATCAGCCAAGGGAAGTGGCTCATGGGCAGAGTCAAGGAAACACAAATGCAGAGCAGCCATTGTCCTCCCTCTGCAGAGTCAGGGACAGCTCTGCTTTCCCAGCGTCGTGTGTGACGATATGCAG
The DNA here is from genome assembly GCF_000151845.1 of Pteropus vampyrus. NCBI lineage: Eukaryota > Metazoa > Chordata > Mammalia > Chiroptera > Pteropodidae > Pteropus > Pteropus vampyrus. The sequence continues at coordinate 2,922,059 of NW_011888892.1, forward strand.
AGGACTGACTGCCGACTAGCGATGCTCGCCGGAGCATCAGAGTCAGGCTTTTACTGGGCTCCATCACACGCGCATGACTCACTGCCCGTGGAGCGGATCTATCCAGCCGCTCCGGAGGTCCACTGATACCACCAGACCTAACGTCACCACCCAGCATCGCACCAGCTTGGCCTAAGGCCCCGAGGGAAACAAACCCTACCCCCGTCAGGCAGGACATTCCAAGAGCTTAGAGAATAGCTCCCAGAAGCCGAGAGCAAAGGCCAGACCTCTTTGGGGGTGGCGGGGCAAGGTTAAATTCTACACTACACAACCCTGTAGAATTCCTCAGTGGTCCTCCACTGCCTTCATGGTGAAGTCGAAGCTTTGCAGACCTGTCGAAGATCTGGCTGCTGCGCATGTCCGCTGCACGCCCCCTTCCCTCGGCCCGCCCGCCCCCCTCTTTCCATCACAGTCCGCTGCGTGCCTATGCTGTCTCCCGCCTCCAGGCCCCTGCCCACTCCGTTTCCTCTGCCCGGGACATCAGGCTAATGCCATCTCACGCTTGCACACACTGAGACTCTGCATCCTAAGCCTAGGATTCTTATACCCGCAAAGCTTTCTTCCCCACAGGCCATCTCTCAGAGAGCTGCTCTCATGAACTGATTTCTAAAAATATTGTTTCTTTGGGGAAAATAATAGAAAAGCAAATCAGAGCTGGTGCTAGAGGTAAAGCATCTAAGAAACGATGGTTCTGGCCGGAAGTGGAAGCTCAGAATAGATTAAAGAGCACACTGTCCAACGTGGCAGCGCTTGTGTTTATGCCTGATACGATTTTAGTCTCTTTCGGGAGAAGCGACTCAGGAGTCGACTCGACAAGCAGTTTCCACCACTGCGAAAATTATACATCGAGATACAGATGAAACTTTAATGATACCCGAAACGACAATTAACCGTGGTGTGTCACTACGCAGAGAAAACGTGCCTATCCATTGACTTAGTTTGTTTACTTAATTCCTTCTTAGAAGCCATGGTGTGTCAGGTGTTGCCCCAAGCCCTTTACAAATAACTTACTGATTCTTCTTAATCCTATGAAGTCAGTACTAGTATCATCCGCGATTTGCATAGGAGGAATCTGACCTACGGGGAGGTTAAGTGACTTGCCCAGGGTCACGCAGCTCATAAATAGTAGAGCCAGAATGGCCTCTGAGTTCGGATTCAATAGCAATGGTGTAATACACTAGGGTATAATCTCCAAGACCCCAAGCACTGAGGTTAATCCGTTCACTGCTGTATTCCCTGTTTTTAGCACAGTGCTTGATTCCTAATACTCAACTAAGATGTGTTGCTCATTGGTTAAGAGAACTAAATATTTATAATTGTCCACTGATTAATTTCTAACCCTGAGGCTCTAGTATACGGAACATTTAATGGATATTTGGAGAAATTAAATTATCTGCCCAGGCAAAGGGACTCTGTTATTCAGAAACTGTTTGGAGGATGTAATGGAAAGTAAATGAGTCAGGGGCCCAGAGAAGGAATCCACGAAAGGAAAAAGTCTGAGAGCCCTCTTGTTGCAAATAATTGCCGACGGATGACTTTCTGGGGTGAATACAGCTAAGATACAATTAAATAAATTTCTTGTTGAATTCTCGAGTTTACCGTTAGGTTCATTAATCGGTGCCCGTAAGGCTTAGGTTGAGAGAATCACAGAGTTTCGAAGATGAAAGTGACCTCAGAGGTCGTCAAATTTAACTTTCTCATTTTGCCTGTGATTTTCATAAAAAGGAAGCCAAGACCCAGAGCGTCGAGCGGCTGGCTTGTGGCCGTCGCTCCCTTTGTGGAGAAGGCGCTTTCCTCCTCGGAATGCTCTGCTTTCATACATCCTGCAGGGCTCTTCGCAAGTCCCATCCACCCACGTGGCCTTCCTTGTACCCTCGAGGCCATCAGAAACCATTTTATCTCCTTTTAACTCCCACGATATGGAGCTTACGGTACCTTGCAATGCTTAGCGCTTTTTGGCAGCCGAGTGTTTAATTCCCCCAGGTGGGCAGAGAGCGCCACAGTTACTTTTGGAACGAATGCATCCACGTTCCACGTGGGCTGGCACGGCAGTGCACACGGGTTCCGTGACCTGCCAGCTCAGGGGCTTGCCCAGGCGACACTGCCACCCGTCATCCAGGAAGTCGGTAATCACAGTGGCTAGGACCATAAACTCTAGAGCAGATTGCCAGGCTTCCGTTCCTTCTCCGCCACTCACTAGCTGAGTTTTTCTGACATTTACTTAACAACTCTGTGCCTCTGTCTGTAAAATGAGAATAAATATAAACCGTACCTCATAGGTTTTTGTGAGGATTAAATGCATGATGTTATGTAAGTACTTAGAACAGTGTTTATCACATAGCGAATGCTCAGTAGATGTTAGCGAATGTAATTATTAATTTCTTATCCTGCCTAGAATGAAGACTGACACATGGGGAGTACATAATAAATGGTAACTGCTGTTAGTTCCTTTGGCACCCAGAGCCTGTGTCACCAACTCTAACTACGCTTCAAAAATAGAAATTTTCAGAACATCCGAAGAACAAAGAATTCAGGACACAGAAATGAAACGGCACCTCACGGGGCGGGAGGACAAGCAGAGATGTGGTAGAAACGCTTATCTGTGCAGGAAGAAATGCGTATAACTACCACAGACTCTTAAAAATTCCATAAAGTTGCATGAGCAATTAGAACACATTAGGGACCAATTCCATATTTGCTCTCAGAGCCAAATAGTGTAATCGTGTCACCGTACTAATATCATCACTTCCATTTAGCTGAAAGAGTTCTCAGGCCATAAACACAATGGTTTTTGCATTCCACCAGAGCTGGCTGCTATGAGCATAATAGAGACCTAATGACCCAGCCGGCTTAATCAAAGCAAGGGATCTTCTTTCCAGAAGCCTC
>NW_011888892.1:2925033-2927693 GCF_000151845.1 Pteropus vampyrus
GTCATCCAGGAAGTCGGTAATCACAGTGGCTAGGACCATAAACTCTAGAGCAGATTGCCAGGCTTCCGTTCCTTCTCCGCCACTCACTAGCTGAGTTTTTCTGACATTTACTTAACAACTCTGTGCCTCTGTCTGTAAAATGAGAATAAATATAAACCGTACCTCATAGGTTTTTGTGAGGATTAAATGCATGATGTTATGTAAGTACTTAGAACAGCGTTTATCACATAGCGAATGCTCAGTAGATGTTAGCGAATGTAATTATTAATTTCTTATCCTGCCTAGAATGAAGACTGACACATGGGGAGTACATAATAAATGGTAACTGCTGTTAGTTCCTTTGGCACCCAGAGCCTGTGTCACCAACTCTAACTACGCTTCAAAAATAGAAATTTTCAGAACATCCGAAGAACAAAGAATTCAGGACACAGAAATGAAATGGCACCTCACGGGGCGGGAGGACAAGCAGAGATGTGGTAGAAACGCTTATCTGTGCAGGAAGAAATGCGTATAACTACCACAGACTCTTAAAAATTCCATAAAGTTGCATGAGCAATTAGAACACATTAGGGACCAATTCCATATTTGCTCTCAGAGCCAAATAGTGTAATCGTGTCACCGTACTAATATCATCACTTCCATTTAGCTGAAAGAGTTCTCAGGCCATAAACACAATGGTTTTTGCATTCCACCAGAGCTGGCTGCTATGAGCATAATAGAGACCTAATGACCCAGCCGGCTTAATCAAAGCAAGGGATCTTCTTTCCAGAAGCCTCCGTCACTTATATCGTATAATCTAAACTTAACATTATGGCGCAGCCTAGCACAAGACGATCTTCATTCGCCTTTATGAAGTGCTTAACTCTGAAGATTTAAAATATACTGAGCCAAGTACTTTAAATCGGAGGGGGGCAGGAGTAGTCTCTTCAGAGCTGGGTTGAACAAGTGCTAATCCTTTCCTGTCCTAAAAACCACATTTCAGGGATGATGAAGAAGGATTTTACCTTTTGTCCTCGACATCAATTTCTTCCCTCTCATTTAAAACATCAGGCTCAGATTCCTGCGGCCTGTGGTTAAAAACAAGGTACCCAAGTTTCGTCATATTTTCTCATCATTATTATATTTCCTATATTTGGGCAAATAATCTAAATGTCCAACCTTATGGACGGCAACGCCTCGGTGAGATGTGACAGGCGGCCACCGTCCTGCTGTCTCCCGATGTGTGCATCAGCTTCGACGGGACAGGCGAATTGGTGACGGCAAGAACGTCTTCGTGTCTAAGTGTAGAGATCTGCCTGACACGTGAGCAGCACTTAAGTGGGATGATAGAAACAGAAGCCCGTGTCAGAAATAGCTTCTGTGGCCGGGCGTTTTGTGAAATTAAATGCAACCACTGAATTCCACTGTGAAGCTGCGCCATCAGGGACTGCTGGGGTCACCGCCTTCTTGTTCTCACGGAGGCAAGTGGCATTGTGAGAGACACTGTCCGTGTATTCCTGTCCGGATTTTATTTAAACATAATTCTGTGCACTTGCAGAGTTTCTTTTTCCTTCCTTGGAAAAAAAGCAACCCTGCTGTGTTCTGCCATTCTTTTGAAATAGGAGGGGATGTAATCTATGGCTTTAGACTTTCCGAGAGACTCGAAACTCCTGTGACTAAGATGGTTAAGGGACAACTGAATAGCAAATGAATCGTAACATCCTAAGGATGATCGGTGTGAACTGATTAAATACATTATGGCATGCGTACAGTGGAATGTTGTAAAGCTATTTAAAAGTATGAGGCATTTCTTGTACTAATGTGGAATATTCTCCGAGACAACATATTAAAAGTACAAAAAGCAAGGTCGTAAACAGTGGGTAGAGTGTGCTACAATTCATGGGTTTTTTTGTTTGTTTGTTTGTTTTTTAAGGAGATATCTATCTTTAAGCTTATGAGTACACACAATTTCACTGGATTTAAAAATTGATAACAATTGTCTCTGGGGAGGCAACCAGAGAAATAGTACACTGGGATGAACAAGAAATGTACTTTTTACTTTATACGACATAGAATTTTACTGAGCTATAGTATGAAAGAAAGAGAGAGAGATTGATTTACGTTAAAAAAAGGTGTTTTACAAATGATGTTAAAACAATTGTCATCCATATGCAAAAAACTTTGGACCTATATAAAGATTAAATGGATCAGAGATCTAAATATAAAGTACAAATTGTAAAACTTTTTAGAGGAAAACAGGAGAAAAGCCATCAAAACCTAAGGTTAAATGAAGAGCTCATAGCAATAACCAGAATCATGACCTGTTGGGTAATGATTGACAGGGCATCAGCAGATGGTGGGATGGGAGCTCACTGGCTCTTGTCACTCTCAGCAACAGTACTTTGGTATGCATCCACAAACAGAAATTAAAAATAATTGATAAACTGATTTCATTAAAACTTAAGACTTGTGCTCATCCAAAAATACTATCAAGAGAATAAAGAGACAAACTATAAGACAGAAGAAAAGATTTACAAATCACATACTCAACCCAGGGCTTATATACAGAGTACTTAAAGAACTCTAAAAAGTTAACAATAAGAAAGCAATTTTTTTAATAGGGAAAGGATCTGAACAGACACTACACCAAAGACTATATAAAGATGGGAAATAAGTCCCTT
>NW_011888892.1:2929018-2940228 GCF_000151845.1 Pteropus vampyrus
CATGATTATTGAAACTGGGCGATGGTACCTGGGTGGTTCCCAGTCCGATTCTGTTTACGCTGCATATGTCTGAAATTTTGCATAGGCAAAGCTAAAATTTAAATTTAGATCAGGATATGTGGCCTTTCGTGAATGAGTGTTAAACTTTACACACACACACACGCGCGCACACGCACGACAGAGGCACCACTGGCTCTGACGGTGAAACCACAGGGACAGGGCGTCCAGTGACGGTGGCACGCGCCTGCTCCCTTGTGTGTTCCCTCCTACCTCCTTAGACCTCGCACCTTCTGGGCACAGCGAGGGCCTGTCCACAGCCGTAGGACTGTCCGTACCGTCGCCCAACACGTCCCCCTCCTCTGCCCCACGTGGCTGGAGCCCGCCATCCCTACCTCCATGCCACGGCCCCCCAGGATGTCCCCACCCACTCATCATCGCCCATAACATTCTGTGACACTCACCTGGCAGTTAGCCCATGTGGCCCCATAAAGTTGACTTTCTTTGCTTAAACCGAATAGTCCCCAAAGTGGATGCAAACCTTAAAAATCATCAGAATCTCCACATTGTGGTTAGAAACATTTCACTGTGTTCCCTTCAAGCCTCAAAAACAGATGTCAACATCTAAGAGAAAATATAAACACGTAACCATTTTCCATTTTAAACCTCCCTGGACCGTCAGGTGCAGCCACGCTCCCGGTGTGGGGGGCACAGCACCGGGCAGCTGACCGCCACCACCCATGGGACCGTGCAGGGGCGGGAGGGGCCTGTGACCCCGCCTCGTCATGCAGACTCCAGAGAACGGGAGCCGAGGCCCTTCTGATGGAAGATAGGTGAGTAAACCTACTTCCCTCACCCCTTCCGAAGCCACCCAGACAACGTGAAAACGGAAGGACAATGTCATCGTCAAAGGGACAAGGAAAGAGCCGTAACTGTCCCGTAGGACAGGGCGCCTACCCGCAAAGCGCTGCCAAGTACAGTGTGACGAGAGTGGGGAGCTGTGTGTTCAGGTTCGAAGCTGCTCACAGAAGTCCATAAAAGTTGGTGTCACCATCCTGACAGTCTGCTCGCGTCACCAGCCTTTGACTAGATCTGTGAATAGCACGGGCCACGCGAGAAGCCAACGGATCAGTGGTCAGAGGGGTCAATGGGAAGGAGAAACCATAATGAGACACACTGACCCTCTGAAGGACACAGCACCGGGACCGAGGGAGACTTCCCGGGAGAGAACGGGCACAGCTGTGGCCGGATCATGAAACAGACAGGCTGTGACCCGGAACTTTATAAAAATTCCAGTGACCTTTTGGCTCATGAAAAGCGAGGTGGCATTTCTCTTTCATCTCAAAGACGTCACAGGTGCTATGGCCAGAACGTTTGTGTCCCCTCAAAACTCACGTTGAAATCTCATCCCCAAGGTGATGGTGTTAGGAGGTGGGGCCTCGGGGAGCTTCTTAGGGCACGAGGGGGAAACCCTCATAAATGGCACTAGTGCCCTACAGGAGAGCCCCGCAGAGAGCCTGTGCCACTCGTCCCACGTGAGGACGCAGGGAGATGGCACCATCTGTGAACTAGGAAGTGGCCTCTCGCCGGACACCCAGTCTGCTGCCCCACGACCTTGGGCTCCCAGCCTCCAGAACCGTGAGAAACCAATGTGTGTTGTTTCCAAGCCGCCCAGTTTAAGGGGTATTTTTATGATAGCAGCCCAAACAGACCAAGACAACGGGCAAATCGATTCTCTGATATGAGAGATCAAAGGAGAGAGAGAAAACAAAAGACTCAAAACAGATGTTAAAAGGCATTGGAGGAAGATGAGCGAGTTGGAAGATCTAAGAAAAATAAAAACAATGAAGAATTCAAATCACATCAGAAACAACAAAAATTAGTATTCAGAAACAGCGGGGGCCGAACACAATGCAAAACAAATAAATAAATAAAGCTATCGACTTATTAAAATTCTGCCTTCCGGCGATCCAGAGCAGCTGTGTCAAACGAAGCCTCATGTTGGTTATAGGAATTATAAATGCCGGACAAAATTTTTAAAATAACGTGTTTGAAGTCGCCAGAGAGCAACCCGAGTCAGGGAGAAGCTGCAGGTGGTTCCACCCCAAAAAGAAAGGAATCTGCTGGGTGCGTGGTCCATGCTCCCGCTCTTCTCCCGAGAACGCTTCACTCCGCGTGTGAGGGTCAGGGGGGGATCTTGAGGAAAATCTGTTGGCAGGAAGAATCGGAGGTGACTAGAAATGAAGGAAGAGATCCGATAAAGAAAGGGAGCTCCGGGGTCCGAGTAAACAGCTCCCCTGCAAGCCGCTGGCTGGCCCTGAACTAAACGCAGCCAGCGAGACGCCAAGCAGGGCCGGGGCGTCATGTGACGACAGGGAAGCTAGGACAGGGGAGCGAAGTCCTGCAGCTGCCAGTCTCACAGCGAAGCGGAGTCTGGAATCTGAGTACCAGGTTGGAGGAACTGGTCCTCCCCAGGTTCCTATGGCAACCCCAGAAGGCCCACCTCTTGAGAGTAAAGTCCATGTCCCAGCCTACCCCACTGGGAAGCTGGGCCACCGGGGGCTCAAGGCCCAGGTCACTGTGTTCAGCCACAGGGTTCAAAGGACAAGGTGAGGCCAGGCCAGAAGGTGGACATGCGTCCCAGGTCCCTGTGACACTCTGCCCGCCTCGGCTTGTATCGTAGGAGGGTCCAAGTGGACTATGGAGCCACCACACTTATTCCAGAACCTTCCTTCTTTCGATGTGTGGGCTTCTCTCTTTTCCCTAAGACCCGACCACTCTGTTCATCTCCTTTCCGGGATTTGCTGAGGAGCCTCCTGAGCCTGGCAAGGCTGGCTACTGGGTTTCTTCCAGCTGGTTCTGTGCAGCTCCGAGCCGTCATTCTGGACCGCCCCTTCCGACGAGACATCACCCCCGGGGCCCCTCAAAGACAGGTCCTTAAATGCAGCCTGAATCCTCAACAAGGGCAGAGCCGGACCTCACGACACGGGCTTGAGGTGCGAGGGTCGTCGTTGATGGTGATGTGTACCTCACGACAAGCCGTGTTACGGGTCTGCTCCTCTGCCGGGGGTTTGCTTAAACTGTTATTTGTTCCCACATACATGTTTTCCCATTAAATACCAATCAACTGGGGCTCTTTCTGTAAGTTGTAAATCTTTAAAATATATTTTTCTGCATTGAGCATAAACTGTAGAAAGACGTTTTGGAGCCTTCCGAAATTCAACACATCTAATGACTTTTGAATGTATTTCCATGGCTTCGCTCTTAAGAATCTGAAAAAGACGTTTTTCTGAGACAACTTATACTAATTTATTAATTCAAATGTCTGTGCTCTGTTCACAGAGATTAATTCAAAAGACGAGAAGACAAATGTGAACCACGCACTTGACTGTGTGACCTCGAAGCTACTTACCTACTGTAAGCCTGTTTCTCCCATAAAATGGGAATAATGATGTCACATACTTGACCGATATGTCTGACCGATAAAGGGTGGATGGGAGCATTTGGCCCATGGCTGGTACAGAGGAATCACTCGGGAAAAGCTGGCTGTCATTTTAGGGTTTTTTCTCTATTCATCACGGCTAGTGGGGGAGGAAGTGGGATTTGAATCCATGGCAGCCTAACTCCAGCGCTCAGATCTTTGTCACACTTTCTGTAGTACGTGAGCCCACTGCCCGACGCCTGCCCCCGGAGAACACAATCAGTCCAGTGACTACGGTTGTGAGCCAGGGTCCCTGTAGCAGGGGTTCACAACTGTGCCCAAATAAACATAAAGATCCACAGAGACCCCCAACATACACACCGACACACACACACACAGAGTATTTTAGAATAATGAATTATGGCCCTTTCCTTCCCTTTTTCCTTAATTTTATAAAATTAAATAAACACTTGTGGGGAAGGGAACAGTTGTCATTCGTGGTTCTAAGCACTGAGTGGAAAACGCTCCAGGCCACTCTGGAGGCATTGAGAACTGTGAGGCCCAGAGCGCTAAGTGGAAATACAGGCATTCGGGTCAAGTCCACGACCATGACCGTCGTGATTCTAACAGGTGACCCTCTTGCTAGATAAGTTAACAAACAAAGAAATAAAAAACCCGAACAATGTCTGCCCACTTCTTTTGAAAGGTTGAGAAGTGTACCAGTTTGGAGATAGGCAATGATCATAAAGAATTTAACCTCAGATATCATTTTTTTTTCACTAAGTGGGTATAGCCAGCTCTCACTGACAGTCAACAAGAATGAAGCCTTATGAGAAAAAAAAACAAATGAATAGTTAAAAAAAAAAAAAAAAGAGTAAGCCCTCTCAAGTGTCCGAATCAACAGGTTCCTGCAACCGAGGAGGTCAATGGGACAGATCACGTCCTCCTCCCCTGTCCCCCAAACCCTGAAATGCTCCCCACTTCTTGACGAGTGTCTAGTCCCACACAGCTATTATTCCCCGAGCACCTACTATGTGCTAGGCAGGCAGTGTGCTGAGCGCTTTTCCGACAAGGTTCTTATACCTGGTCGCAGTGCTCACTTACCTCAGACTCGGGCCGACTGGATTCCAACGCGGGGTCCTCCGCCCTGCCCCGGGCACAGCCCGCCCTTGGGCCCCACTTCCTGCCACTTCCCGTCACTACCTAGCAGCATCCCTGCCTTCCCGCCTCTATGGTTTTGCTGCTACTGTTCTCGCTGCAAAAATCCCACCCCACCAAGTCTGTTGGAAGCTAATCCTCCCAGCTGCCTGGCCGTGGGCCGGTATGTCTCTTGGTACCTGGCTGGTTGTATGAGACACGTGACGGACCTTATCTTATTCATCCTGCATCTCCCGCTCAGCCCGGCACATAGCAGGGCCTTTGTGACAACCTGTCAAACTGAACTAAATGAGTGTCTCACCCAGAACACGGAGCAGGCAAGTGTTTATTCACCTTGCATCTCATGATATACATTTTTAACGCAAGAATTGTTTAGTTATTAATGTTTGGAAACAGTCTTTGCAAAGAATGTCTACATCTTTGGCAGGGGCTGTGTTTACGTAAATATTTGTCGAGTTTAAAGATTTCGGTGTTTATTGTGAATAGCACTTCCAGACATCGTTCTTCTCATTGCTCAGAATAGACTGAACTTCATTTTTCTTATTCTGTTCTTAGTTATCGAGGACACATCTCTGGAGCTGCCAGTAGAGGAAGGAGGAGCGTCGTGATTCCGGAATCCTTGGTCCGCACTGTCACGCACCAGGGTGGGATCTTCGATGAGTCAGCAGATGCGTCTAAGCCTTTATCTCCCAGCTGTAAAGCGGGGACAAAGCCAGCACAGCCCTTGCAGCGATGGTGAGACGTTGTTAATGACGATGACGGGCACTGCCCTGTTGCATCTGTTCACCAGAGATGGCTCCGGGCTTCCTGGGTATCCAGTCACATGGGAAAACCATAGTTTATATGGTTTTTATTGTTTAGCGAGAGGAAGCTTCACAGTTCTATGGGAAACACGTTCGGGGAACCTGCCATGTTGACGCGCACAGGAGACCAGCAATTTCCTAGTGAATGATGTGTTCGGGCCCTTTTAAAGGAGCAGACATTTCCTGGGCATGTTTCTCATTGTGATACCTGATAAAGGTGGAGGACTATTATTGGATTGTCACTCAGTGAAAGGGTTCCTGAGCAGCCGGATTTCCTGCTCCTTGCAAAGCCTTTCTCGGGCTTGAGAAGTCTCAGTATCAGAAAAGGGCTTCATTATCTATAGATCTTCTTCACAGCATGAAAGAGAAAGGAGAGGTGTCTTCAGGTGTCAGCTTCGCTCACTCGAAGGGCAGAGAATCCAAGACCCAAGACTTCCCATAATCGTCCTACGTGACAAGCTAGAAGTAGATAACACCTTTTCTAGAACACAGCAATTCACCTAGAGAAAAATCCCTACTAAAATACTTTCTCGTACCAACGTAAATGATTAAGCCACGATTTAGAACAATTAACACAACCCCTATTTGTCTAATGCTGACATATTTAGCAAATACGTATCGGGCATCTATTACGAGTCTAATGATATTATTATTGATAAAAGCATATATTAAAAACAAGAGCAAAAATTACTAAGTGCTTACAATGAGCCAAGGAACAAATCTAGATTTTCATGATCAAAAATGTACTGTGCAGGCCGCCGCCCTGGAGAATGGAGGGGGCTCGTCCTCTCCCCCTGCCGGGACTTGGGGGTCCTGCTGTCCGCCCTGGGCGGTGGGGCAGGAGAGTGCTGAAGGCTGGAAAGGTGACCTTGAGGATGGGAAACAGCACCTTGTACTGCAGGCCCGTACTGCTCAGACTCAAGGTCAGAGGCCACCGGGAGAGGCGGACACATTCGAGAAGGAAGCGAAGGATTATGGTAACCGGGGTGGCGGAGGCCCAGCGTTGACCCCGCACGCCTGCAAAGAGCGAGCCTGCAGCTGAGTGTCTCGCGGATGTCGAATACTGCAAATATGCACCCACCTGTCTGGAATCTTCTATCTGACAGGGCCCCACCCCGTCTAAGCCATTGTCCTCTCTTACAGGACAGGGATGGCCACGTCCTGATTGCCCCTCCACCACGCTCCGCACAGCAGCCTGAACTGCAAACCTGACTTCCTCGCTGCCCCACCTGACGTAAACAGAGCAATGGTCCCCCAGCGCCCAGAATAAAGGCGGGCGGACTCCACGTGGGGTCTGAAGGCCACAGCGGAGCTTTTCCCGCCAACCTCCCCGGGCTCTGCTCCTCAGAGGCCTCCTCACCCTCGGGCCCACTTGGCCTTCGAGGTTCCGTCCAGGACCCTTCCCTCCTGGCCTGGCATGAGCCCCGCCCACTCCCCTCCTCCCACTTTGCCTGGCTTGCCTCTCCATCTTTCCAGCCTCTGAGCCCCATTCCCTGTGTTTGTATGGGGTTCTCCCACCACGAACCCACCACACTGACGATCGTTGCCCAGTCGCTCCGCCAGACTCTTGTTGATAATCACAGCCCAGGGGAGAGCCTATAGTGTGCCCACTGTGGGTGCTCGGGGGTGCTGGGAGAATGGACAGATTCAAGACGAGAGGCAAAAGACCACCCAAGAAGCCAGTTCCTGACCTGTCAAGACCAACAGCAGCGCAGGGGGAGGACCGTCCAAGATCAACCAGGCCTCCCCTCTGCCTGGGGGCCAAACCGCCCCCAGGGTGGCTTCTGGGAAAGCGCAAGACAGGAAGTCAGTCCCTGGCTGGCGTCGTTCTGGTGCCAGTCACAGCGACATTCCTCTCGGGTTGTGTCCACGCCAGCCTTTCGTCGTGGCCCCCTTCCTTTCTTTGACATGACTGCCGTCATCATATTCTAAACATAGACGTACTGTCTGTTTCAGAGCATCATCCCTCACGAGCTCTGACATAACCATCCACCAAGCACTGTAATTCCTATTCTAGGCTCCTAGAGTTTGAGGAGTTTTGGGGCCACATTTCTGAAATCAAATCATTTTTCCTTCAGCGACATATAGCTCAGTACAATCTCTCACTTATGTTGCAAACTATGGACTTCTCAGAATTTTGATGTCGAGGGTGTCCCGGAAGTGAATACGGTCAACAGAAAGGCCATCGCTTTACCTGCATCACCTGACCCGCCTCTCCTCCCACCCACACTCACCACGCGTCCCAGGGACCTGCAGCCTCTCGGCGACACACCATGCCCAGTTCGGAGAACCCAGAAAATCTCACCGGGGATCTCTGGGAAAATGAATAGACCTGCTCTCTGAATATGATCGAAAAAAATCTCAGCAGAAAATACCAACAAAGCTTTGTTTCCTCACCAAACGTAGCCCCTCGGGAAATTACGCTGGAATGATTTATGGAGCGGAGCCCTTGCTGTCCCTCCACTCTGCAGCGCTGACGAAGACAACAGTAATGTATAATTGATTCCACTTGGATCTCAGCAAGTCAATAAAGAACTTTGTTTATACATAATTTTGTTGGGCAAATCTCCCAGCTGGTGCTGAAATGTTGCATTTTTTAAGATGTTGGGCTCGGGCCAGGAGAATCATAAATTATAAGGATAATGTGTCTTTTGTATCGTTACAGTCATCCAATTGTAATCACAATTATAGTCGCTGTGAAATCCACGTTCTATTTAAGCGTTACTCTTGATATTTTTAAAGCTTCATTTATTTAAGAGCCAAAAGTCAAAATAAGGACTCCAGAACCCGAGAGCTCCACCTGCAAAGGCGACTTTACAAATTAAAACCCATCGCGGAAATAAAAATGTAGTATTTTCTTAACAGGAATCCGTGGCACAAATACAAACTCTCCCATCAGTTTTAGGTCAACTTTCTCATTCTATAGAAAAGGCCTTCACTGGGTTCCCAGAAAACTAACACTTGATCTCTGCGACAATTTTTCACTCTCTGAAAACATGTAATGTGTGCCATTATTAAAGATAAAGTAGTTTCTCTCTCATTGCTGTATCACACAAAAAATGCTTGAACAGATTATCAAGAAATAGAGAGGGTAGGTATGGAATGGCATGACTTAAAATATCAGGTCCCGACTTATGATATGCCTCTGGGACCCCTGGCGAGCGCGCCTGGCGGGCATCCCAGTGCAGCTGACACGGGTGGCCCAGCACACCTCCGTCCCAAGGGAGGACAGGCCTGCTTACTAAGACACTGTGCGTGGAGAAAGCAAGCAGGAGTTTCCAGAGCGAGCCCCCCAGTGGAAATTGACCCCTCGGAGGCTCCAGGTTGCAGGCGTTGGTGTGTAATTGAGCCGTCATTGAGCTGCTTCTCCCGAAGGCAACGCAGCATCACCTGCTGCAGGTGAGAGGCCTGAGGGATTTAGGTATCAAAGGACGGTTAACGATGCCCTCAAGTAAGGGCAGGAAACCCTGGTGCCTTCAGAACAGAGGGGAGGACTCGGGAGCAGGGGAGGAAGATGTGGGGGCAGGGGGCAGACCAGCGGTTCTCAGACCTGAGTGGGTGTCCGAGTCCCCTGCAGGCACGGTGATCAGGGGTTGAACGGCCGCACCCCAGAGATTCTGATCTGAGAGTCTGGAAAGGGACCCAAGTATTCGCAGTTCTAGCAACTGCCCTAGTAAGTGATCTTAAATGGTGGTGGTGGCGGTGGTTACGGTCATCGCAGAGCTGACTCCGGACTGAGCCGGTGAAAACCAAGGTCAGGACGGTCTGTTTGCACTGCCATCAGTTCAGTCTGTTTAGCCCCCATCTGATAAACGCCAGTGGGAATACGGACTCCTCGAAGAGGGCGGGGTCTCTCCATGGACGCAGACACGAGGGGCTTTGTGGACAGGCGAGGAGAGGGGAGCCCAGCCCGACCTTGACCAGAGGCGAGAGGGCTGAGGAATCCTGCGAGGGCTGGAGTAGCCTGGCTCGCCCACCTGGGGGCCTCCGACGAGCTGGTCATGAAGCCTCTCTGAGCCTTGGCTTCGCCGTCTATGATGTATTTGTTAACTGGTTTGACAAATATTGACTGACCACCTACTACATGCTGGCCACTGTGCTAAGTGCTACAGACACAAATGTAGTAGTTTTAAAAAGATAGGTAGGTAGGTAGGTAAGTAGGTAGGTAGGTAGGTAGATAGATAGATAGATAGATAGATAGGTGATAGAGATAGATGATAGATAAATAGATAGATGATAGGTAGATGATAGAGATAGATGATAGATAGATAGAAGACAGATAGACAGATAGACAGATAGACAGACGGACTGATGGGTAGATGGGGATAGATAGACAGCCAGGCACTATTAGCTGCCATTGGCAACTGCCTTGGCTGAGCGAACGTTTTGGTTAGCCTCTTGGGCTGTATGAGGTGAGGCCCAACCCCAGGTCTCAGGTCAGCCAGCAGGGGCTTTCTCCAGCTGGCTGCTGCGAGGTGGCGGGGGTGACAGGGCTCTGGCCAGTGGACAACATGGGCCCTCTTCTAGGGGCAGAGTGATCTACACAAGAAGGGGGGCCCCGTTTTGCCAGATCATCAAAGTTTTCAAAAGAAGCTAGAACTCCAGATTTTCACATGCAAAACACCGAATGTTAAACATCGGTCTCTATTTCAAAATTTTGCAAATGCTATAGGCCAAACAAGGCACAGCTGCTTGCTGAATGTATCTGGCCTGTGGGCCGCCAGCCTGTAACCTCCAATTTAGAAAGAGGCAGCAAGATAGAGAAACCACCAACCCCGGCTGGACGGGAAGAGAACAGAGTGGACAGCAGACTGGGGGGACTGCGGGGCTGACAGAGCTGGGGGACAGAGACGGGAGGCTAAGGGGCATGTCCAGGGCACCGTGGCCACTGGGCTCTGACGGACAAGGAGGTCTCGTGTCAGCATTGTGTGGTTCCCGCTGTGGCATCAATTCCCTCGTCCCCAGCCAGACCTCGGGTGGCTCTGCCTTGCGTGAGTGCAGGGAGAGATGCAGACGAAGCGGGAGGGATGGGCACGGTGGTGGCCAGCAAGGGCCACCACTCAGAACCCAAACGACCACGAAAACGAAGACCCTTGGGAGTGGCAAGAACAGTCTGGACATGGAATAGGACCCTGGGGCCATTTAAATATCAAAAGCCAGCGTCTGTCCGGTCTATGTCCTCGTTCAAAAGAGAAACGCAAAGCCTGACCCGGTCCCAGCACTAATTCTGGCGACCTCGTAGATCAAATAAGCTGATTTATAAATGAGGACGCGTTTTCCTGAGCTGCCAGCAGCTGCGTGCCGGGCGCTGGCGCCGCTGAACCGCATCCTCACAGCAGTCTGAGCGCGGGGGAGGGCAGAGGGGCGGCGGTCACCTGTTCACCAGCAAAGGTCCTGCCGCGACCAGCTGAGGCCTGACTCTGAGTCCATGGGTGACTTGCCGTCACACTGTCAGGACCGACCCCGTGGGAGACTCTTCATTGGCCTCTGAGATCCACACAAGTCGCCTGGGCTGCGGGGGCTCTCGGGGTCCGACAGAACTGGAGCCAACTGCAGGACCCGGCGGCCAGCATGCGGGTCCCTCGGGGTTTCTGCACCTGCCCAAGGCCACCATCCTCCCGCTCGCCTTCGGGGCCTCTGCTCTCGGCCCGCTGCCCGCCGCCTGCCACGCCTGCCACCCCTCCCCCGGCACACGCGGCCTGTCCCTGCACGGACGCAGCTCGGCGGAACCCACATTCGCTGCAGCAACCTCCCCGAGGGCTCGCGTCACCCTGGTGGGGCCTCCGGTGTCTTAGGTCAAGCAGTAGCCACTGGGCTGGTCCTTCGCGGGG
>NW_011888892.1:2940278-2941925 GCF_000151845.1 Pteropus vampyrus
GTCCTGCCGCGACCAGCTGAGGCCTGACTCTGAGTCCATGGGTGACTTGCCGTCACACTGTCAGGACCGACCCCGTGGGAGACTCTTCATTGGCCTCTGAGATCCACACAAGTCGCCTGGGCTGCGGGGGCTCTCGGGGTCCGACAACTGGAACCAACTGCAGGACCCGGCAGCCAGCATGCGGGTCCCTCGGGGTTTCTGCACCTGCCCAATGCCACCGTCCTCCCGCTCGCCTTTGGGGCCTCTGCTCTCGGCCCGCTGCCCGCCGCCTGCCGCCCCTCCCCCGGCACACGCGGCCTGTCCCTGCACGGACGCAGCTCGGCGGAACCCACGTTCGCTGCAGCAACCTCCCCGAGGGCTCGCGTCACCCTGGTGGGGCCTCCGGTGTCTTAGGTCAAGCAGTAGCCACTGGGCTGGTCCTTCGCGGGGGCCCTGCGGGCAGCCCGGGCTCCACGGTGACCGTGGTCACCCGCGCCTCGTCTCGCTCTGAGCGGAGCCTGCACATCGCTCCAGGTAGACTGCACGCGGGCCGGCTCCCCTTCCGATGTCACAAGTACCGATGGGAAGCACACCTGGTGTTCTTTCGTAGACTCGCTGGTCCTATACTTGGTGACACACTGCGGCCCCACCTGTCCCATGCTGCGTCCTGGACAGCAGGGAGGTGGCCTGGGCCAAGCCCAGGGACCCTGTGCTGGGAATTTCTCTAAAACTCAAAATGGCAGGGGGTGGGGGGAAGGGGAGGGGGAGGGACATGGTTGTAGAAATGCGTGGGGTGCCCGGGACCCCTGTCCTCGCCCTGCTCACAGCGTGTGGCACCAGGGCCAGCTGGCCACGTGCACGCCCCGGCTACAGCCACAAACATGAAAATAAAAGGCATTTTGTGTTCATGTCATCTAAAGGCATCATGTATAGTACATATGTCACGCTTTGGGAGTCACTAGCCTACACCAAAGAATGTATAAATTCGTCACCTATACTTCCGTCTTCTGTTAATTTTGTAACTTAATTAAAAAACAATTACCTTTGCTTGATATGATCCATCCTTTACATACCAAAGGGATAGGCATTCCTGCTTTGAACTAAAAATAACTTTGAAATGTGCCACCTGGATGCCATTGTCCCTTAAGCCTTTTAAACTATACTCTCTTGGAAAGAATACAACATTCTAGCTGAAGAGTGTCTTTTTTGCCAATTGTAAAAGAACGTTTTATGTCCTCCAAAAATCAAAAGGATATTTTTACTGTTATGATTTTATTATGCTTCTTTATAGTGTCGTTTGCTTTTGTGGAGTTAAGGCGGTGAAGTGGAAACTGGTAACAAACAGAGCACATTAAAATCGGGCTCCGTGGCTTAAAAGTTTCCACTCATTTAATTGGGGAGAAGAGTGTGTGTTTGTTTGGATATCTAATTATTGGGAAAGGAGAGGTTCATTTGTTTAAGTTAATATTCCCTTAACCAAGTTAAAAACTAGCATACATCTCTGTAATTACACCTCGGAGTGACAGCGCCATGCATCAGCCACACGCACAGGCCACTCACCACGGTGCCTAGTCACCTAACCCACAAGCAAGGATGGAGGGCATGTCTTGCCCATCTGCCCGCCCAATGGACTGCTGCTGGAGGGACATCGGAGTCTCCCCTCAAGGA
>NW_011888892.1:2943195-2954348 GCF_000151845.1 Pteropus vampyrus
TCTTGATGGGGCTCCCGCGATCAGTGGCTGGAGCAAGGGGGTGAGGGCCGCAGGTGCCAAGGGAAGAGGCAGGAAGTGGGGCAGGAGGTCCGAGAAGCTCGGCCCAGGTCCCAGGGGAGGGACCCTTCTGAGCTCCTGCTAAGAAAGGTCTCAGTGCACCACGGTGTGACGGCACGTCTGGGGTCCCAGTAGCGGTGATAATTCATGCAGAAGGAAAGACTGTTCAAGGGTCCTGTTAGAAGCCCTGTGACACCCCTAAGCACCCAAAGGTGGTAGTCATTCCCACTAATAGGCGCCCCCACTCGACACACCCTCTGAATCATAGGCTCACATATTCATATACTTGCTGCAATGTTTACTTTTAAAGAAAAATCGTTAAGGTTTTATTTAACAGCATCTAAAACATTGCTGTCATGGGAACCAAATCATTTTTTAAATCACTCATTGAAACATTAGTCACTTGAGTTCCCGAAGATGATAGAAATTTTTGTCACGGTACCATTTAGTAATAAAAGCACGGGAATCATCTACCTTAAAACGTCCACTGCCGATGTCCTTTGACTTGTTGGTATTTCTGAAATCTAGCAATGAAACTCGCTTTCACAAGCAGCCGGGCAAACGGGCTCTCGGCCAGGGTCCCGCACGCCCTGTCTCCCCAGATCTCGCCCGTGCTACACTGAGGACATCTCCTCTCGCACCCCAGATGGCGCCAGGTGCTGTGTCCTCTGAACATCCGGCTCTGTCTTCTTCTCCAACCCTCTGGCCCTCCCGAGGCTCCGGTGCTGAGCCACTGCCTTGTCACCTCTCCCTTGTCACCTCTCTACTGGTGTTATGTGGCGGGCCAGCTCCATGCCAGTCTCTGGGAAGAGAAGAAGGGAGGAACCAACGTTTGGGAAGTAGATAGTGAATCCATCAGGTCGGGCATAGAAGGTAGGAGAGAGAGGGTGGGAGATCATTCCAGAAAGGTAAAAAGGGGTCTCTTTTGAAGGCCCTAGAATGCAATGCCAAGGCCCTTGTACTTCATCCTGCCGGAAACAGGGAGCCATTGATGCTTTCCTAGCGGAGAAGCGAGGTGACCAGAGGCTGGGGCTCAGAAGGTCTTGCAAGAAAGCTTAGAGCTGGACAAAAGCGCCTCACCCCTCTTGCCCCATTTGGGACCCCTCCCCATTTTTTCCATTTTCTCTCTAATTAGGAAGACTTCTGTCTACCTGTGGCATGGCTTCTCTGTCCCCAAGCATCTCCCCTCTCCACTCCTCTTCAGCATCTTGCAGGCAGGGTTTGTGCCTGACATCGTTCCCCAGTCAGCACCTGGTCAAGGATCGCTGCTGCCTGTCTCTCTGCTGCCTGTCTCTCTGCCTGATTTCAAACCTGCCTTATTTCGTGATTCAGGGCAAATTGGTGGTGGTAAAGAAATTAGGTAAATGTACGGCTAAATGAATAAACGAAGGAAAGAATGAATGCTTGAGAGAATGCCAGCTCTCATTACCCCGGAGATAACAGAGCTGGCCGTGCCCCCTGGAAACCTCCAGATGTTCCAGGCCAAATGAGAAGGTGCCACGTGGGCCCACCTCCCAAAGTTCCTGGTATTCTCACTGTCCCCTGAGACCTTCTTCATCCTCCTCATCTCATTGCTAAAGGACAGACACCTTATCAAAAAATAGTAGCTTATGCAAACATCATTACAGCAATAGGGTTATGCCCTAGTCATGTCAAACCTCCCGGGACCACCGTCCTTTAGGAAAATAGAAACCCTCAGTGCTCAGAAACCCTCCTAACCTTGGTCTGTAGGCACGCACAGTCCTCCAGCTAAGCGTCTGCCTCGCGAGTCTACCCCGGACCCGGTTCCTGCTCAGTTTTGTTCTGCCTACTGTGCCTTTCCCAACGGAATTGAACTCCCTGGGTGAGAAAGCATATTTTAAAATTCCACCTCCATACAAATACTATTGAAGAAACAGGGCTGAGAAGAAATACGATGTGTATTGGAAAGATAAGTAGATGCTGGGTCTCTAAGTTATGTATATTTTTAAAAATAGCCTATACCCGAGGATCTTTATTTATGATACTGAAAAGCAAACTGTTTGGAAAGCTGTAATAACTTTAACTACAGCATAAAAGAAGGTAATATGTAGCCTGATTTGCTTGCCATTATGTTATTTGTACTGTATAGATACAAAATTTTAGAATCAGATGTTTTATGAGATATCATTACAATTCTAAAAATGTGACTGAACTTTTCCTAAATATATAAAAAACGGAACAGCTGGTGAGCATACATAATTGAAAACAAAGTTTATGAGGCAGTAGATGTCTACAAATATCAACAGAAATTTAACGGAACTGTGTCAAATTTTGTGTTTTGTACATTACACTCGGAAAGACACTCCCTGAACGCATCCACTGTTTGTGGTGGCACTGAGCCCATTCCCGAATGGATAAAAGGATTTGGCAAGAGGGTCTATGGGGTCTGAGGCTGATGGGGCTGTCATGCGGGCTGTTCACCGAACACGGCAGGGGACTCTGACATAGGGAATGACATGGAAGGCACCTGCTGGAGTTGCACAGTGCACAACCCGCACAGCTGTAAGAGTGCTCCATGAGCCATCACCTTGAGGGAGGAACAGAACCCACCCACATGCCCCCAAAGAACACGGCCAAGAAAGAAACACATTTCAGCTCTCATGAAGAACCCCCTAAAGCCCTGTGCACTGCAGGCGGGAATGTAAATTGGTGCAGCCACTATGGAAAACAATATGGAAGTTGCTCAAAAATTAAAATAGAACTACCAGCAAGTCCAGTCTGGGTATTTATGAAGAAAGTGAAAACACTAACTTGAAAAATCTGCACCCTATGTTCATTGCAGCATGATTTACAACAGCCAAAATATGGAACCAACCTAAGTGTTGGTTTGTCAATGGATGAATGGACAAAGAAGATGTGATGTGTGTGTGTGTGTGCGTGTGTGTGTGTGTGTGTACATATATATGAATATTATTCAGCCATAGAAAAGGAATGAAATCTTGCCACTCGCAACGAAATGGATGGACCTTGAGGGCATCAAGCTAAGTGAAATAAGTCAAAGAAAGACAAATAACATATGATCTCACTTATATGTAGAATCTGCAAAGCAAAAACCACTAAGCTCATAGTTACAGAGAATGATTTGGAATTGCCAGGGGCAGGGGGTTGGGGGGTGGGGCAAATGGGTAAAGGGAGTCAAGAGGCACAAACTTCAAATTATTAAAAAAAAAAAACTCCCCAGCCATTCGAACCATATTTCATTCATTCATTCATTCATTCAGCTCTCAAAGTTGTGGATTCCCCCATTGAGCTCTCACGGGGCTGCTGGGAGGGTTCCTGCATTGATAAAAAAACACAGCCCCCCTCAATCTGCTCTCACCCCAGCATCATGATCTCTCCAGCAGGTCAGGTATTTGTCCTGGGAACATGTTTCTTTGACACTGGGTTTGTGCGTTGCGATCTATGCTGCCTTCTGACTAACAACCAGAAAGGTTATTTTTTTTACCAGTTTTGGATTTGTATGTGAAAAACGCCTTAACCGCAGCCTCCCCTGTCACATGTGATGGGCTACTGAATACCTGGCGGAACATGAAGTGGTTTCTCGAGAGATGCCCATGCTAGTGACCGAGAACAAGTCCAAACAGCAATGGATAAGCCATGAGCTGGCATCCGTCGTGGCTTTTAAAAAATGGCCAGTGGGTACGGATGGATTCAGGGGCCACCAACCTTTGCAGATCTTCGAGCATCTCCCCGAGGGTCCCCCACTGGCTCTGGGTTAATTTAACATGGAGGATTTCTTTGCAGATCTTTCCTGCCTCGCTAGTATGTAAAGCTATCACACACATCAATGCGTGCTGAATAATTGCAAGACCTTGAATCTCTTCTAGAGAAAAGCTAAGAAAACTTGGGAGTTAGAAAACAAGACCTAAGAGGAAAAAAAATTATGGAATTAGGACTCCGTAAGCCCGAGAAGAAAAAGACGGCCTGACGGGTCACTCATGTCAGCAAGTTTATGAACGGTGATTGTGCACAGGATCATCAGCTTCCCTTTCCTGAGCAGAGAGAGGAAATGATTTTCGATTGCATCAGGAAGGGTTTAGGTTGGAAAATAAGGACACATTTCCAGATGCTTAAAGTTATTATATGCTGACTGATGAGACGCTATAGCTTCACCTCTTTGGAAATGATTCAGGGATGACAGCTACTGTCTGTCCAGGCAGTTGGAGCAGAGGGAGGAGGATGAGGAGGAGGATGAGCAAAACCATCTCCGTGAAATGCCTTCCAGCCCTACGTGCTGTACTAACAGGGCCTCTCGCAGGAGCATTTGTCATTTCAGGCTTCCAAACACCTTTACTGTCTAGATTACAGAGACCCTTCCTAGAGGTAGAGGGGCACGGGGTTCTGTTCTGGCCTCGCCTCTGCTGTGGATGCGTCACAGGACCCGCGCTGTGTCAGGATCTCTAAGCCCCAGCTTCCTGTCTGGAACTTCATGGATGCAAACGCTTCAATGAGCCTTGTGCCCCACGTACCAGCTGTCATTTTCAACTCGTTGGCATCTCCTCCCCTGCATCTGCATCTAGAATCGACTTCCCTAATTGCAGGGGAGGGCACCCCGCCCAGACTGCAATCCCTGGTCCCCTGTCCACCGTGATTGACCCAGAGGTGGGTAGAGACCCTGAGGCAGAGCTCTGCCTGAAGCTCTCTGCCTGAAGGTGTAAGGAAAGGGTTCTGTCCTGGAGGCCAGCTAGCCACGGGGAAGTCCCTAACTGCCTCAAGCCCTGTCTCCACTACCCAGAGAAAGCCCTTTGCCTAAGAATCCTGAACCCGGGAGAGGCTGAGCCTGGAGAGGCAGAGAAAGCAGGCTCGGGCTTCCCAGTCCGCCTGCAGGCTTCCCTCTGCTATTTCCCCTTGGGTTTTGTGAGTCAAGAGAATATTCCTTCTCTTTTTATTTTAAGCTAATTTGAGTTGAGTTTCTGTCATTCGCAACCCCAAAGTCCTGATAAATATGCAGTAGGAATGAGGTCCCCGGACGTGAGCGCTAACATTAAGAGCCCAGGCCACAGAATCCACAGTTAAGCTGTTCTGCGTTAGAAATATCCATTAGCAACATCTACTCCCGCTGAAGCGGGAGAGAAGAAAGGGACAGGCAGGGAAGGGAGAAGGGAGGAGCCCGGCAGAGGGCGGAAGGCAGGGCACTGCCCTGGGTGAATCTGCCGAGGGTCCCGTGTGCTCTGAGGAAGAGCCAGCCTGCCCAACGCAGGGTTTTCCAGTGCCTGCTGCACACTCTGCAAACTGACCACCACCCGAGACCGTAAACTCCCAGGGAAAGTGGAAGTGACTTATATGCATGGAAGCCGGAAGGTGGGTGATGAATCGAGAAGGGGTGTAGGGTCACAGCTTGGGTCCCCATAGAGAGGAGATAAGGAACCACGAAGGTGGAATATAGAAGGACAATTCTTCAGGGCAGAAAATCAAGAATTCCATCTGACTTCCTCATGAGAAGACAAGCCGGAGGCCTTCTGCAGGAATATCGGGGTGGGCTTTTCAGGGGGCCCAGAATGGGCATGTGAGTCGCTGTCGTCTAGATGTCTGGAGACCTAGAGACCCCAGAAGACATCTAGGTGATGAAGGGCTAGGTCTCGTCATCAGAGCAGACATTAAAATGTGTACCAGACAGTCTCTTCGGGTGTTTGATGTATTCTACCTTAAGAAAAGTGTGTGGGGGCAAGTAAATAAAATGCTTTCCTTTGATGGAATAACGGTGCACGGGGATCCAGACACTATACGCGGGCATCGTTAGCCATTATGAAGACAGACTCTTTCCCATTTTGCGTGAGGCACTTTATAACCAAAAAAAAAAAAAAAAATTGTACTAAAAGAAAAAGTACTGAACAAAAGTCTTGCGAGGAGCTGAGCAGGAGGAAGTGGCGCACGGAAATCGAGATGAGGACGAGGTCAGTAAAGCCAGCACAGTCGCCGCCCCTAAAGCATGGGACAGCAGAAGTCGCTTTCGGGGGTGAAACTGATCTGGGCTAGAATGACCCAAAACGCTGGTGTGAGCAATAAGCGCCCCCCTCTTTTTTTTTTAACATGCTAAGCATATTCCAAAACTACTTTCCCATTACATTTTAACAAAGCAGATTTACTATGAGAAAACCTATACTTGCATTAAGTCATTCCAAACTCTCCCGATTCATATTTACTACTAATGATGATTTTGAAAAGCGCTTTCCCCCCCCCACAGCCCTGAGCGGGTGGCACAGCGGGCAAGAGCCGCCCGTGGAGCCGTCTCCATGAGTAATTGCCGTCAGCTGGCATATTAAAGAGACACAGAAAGCTTACGACACAAGGCTTTGGTTTGCTGTCTAACTTGAAGACACAAAGCAGAAAACTGGGCTTGAGGAAAATGCCTTCAGACTTTCACATTTACATGAAATTTGGGGGGGGCTTACCCCCTAGGGAGGAGCTTAGAGGGATCAATGGACATCCTGAAAATTTGCAGCCGACTTTTTTTGTATGTCTATGTGCCTCTTTCTGGGTAGGGGATGGAAGGTGATCCCCAAATGTTTAAGAACCACTGAATAAATGTACTTTCACCAGCGCTGTTCATTAGGACTTTGTGGAATGATAGAAATATTCTGTATCTGTACCGTCCAAAATGGTAGCAATTAGCCACATGTGACTTCTGGGTACAGGAAATGTGGTCAGAGCAACTGACCAACTGAATTTTGCATTTTATTGAATCTTAAGTTAAATTTTAAAAGGCAAAATTATAGGGCTAAAGAGCAGATCCGGGCTTACCAGGGGTGAAGGGCGAACACAAAGGAACAGCAGGAGGGGACATTTGAGAGTGATGGAACTACTCTGCGTCTTGATTGTGGTGGCCGGTACTTGACTCATGTATCTGTCGAAGCTCATGGAGCCACACATCAAAGAGAGCAAACTGAAAACGAAGTTTTAAAAGATGTAAATGCCTACCCGTGGATGGTAGCTACCACACCGCACGTGTAGCTCTGGATCGTCACTTAGACCCACGTGTACACACAGCAGCAGCTGCGAAACTGTAATTTCCTGACCCACAAATGCATTAGCTTAGAAATTGTCCCCCAGCCGCTGCGGTGATCAAGGGCTCTCCTGCCTCTCGCGTAAGGGCGTCGCGTTGGGCGACAAGGTAAGGACGACAGGTGCAGGGTGTCGACTGGCCGTCCCGTTCCCTCCCTCCGAGTGGGCCCGACCCGTCTTGGCTACAGCAAGTTAGGTAGAGCAATCTTGTCACCAGTCTGATGCCATCGTCCCAAGTTCCAGTCTCCAAGTTGGGGGCGGAGCTGCTGCCTTTGCACCCCAGGGGTTCTTGCAGGCAGCAGAACAGGCAGGGGACCCGGAAGTGTGGCCGCAGCCTGGACAAGCTCCACGGGCCATCCGCACCGCGCTCGGATGCCCTCCCAGGCGAGCGCGCTGCCGTCGGCCCCGGCTAACGCGACGCCAGTTGTGCTCATGACTGTGAGTTTCCTGGGGCTGCGCCAACAGCCTCTGTAAACTGGGCGGCTTCGAATGGCAGGAGGGGACCGTCTCCTGGAGGCCAGAAGGCCGGCGCCCAGGCGTCGGCAAGCTCAGTGTCTTCCCCAGGGCTCTGAGGGAGAATCCACGGCCCACTCCAGCTTCCGGTGGCTCCTGGACACGCTCGGCGTCCCTCGGCTGGTGGCAGCGACACTCGGGTCTCTGCCTCCATTTCCCGTCTTCTCACGGCATGCTCTTGTCTGTGTCTCTGTGAGTCTCCGTGTCTGAGTTTCCCTCTTCGATGAGGACACCAGAAATTGCATTAGGCCCACTCCAGTTCACTGCGACCTTAACTCACCTGAACTTAATTACATCTACGAAGATTCCATTTCCCAAAAAGGTCACCTTCACAGGTACCTGGACTTGAATGCATTTTTGCAGGGAGACATAATTCAACCCATAAGAGATCCGATCCATCGCTGGGGTAGAATCTCTTTGCCAGGGTGGAATATTCCAGACCAGATATGGCCTCACCTCCGAGTACCTTTCATTTCCTTTGTGTGTGTGTGTGTATTTTCCGTGGTAGTGTTTTTGCCATAACACGACTGTCCATTCATGGCAAAGGGAGGGGTCCCTGGCCGGTGTCCTCCTTCACCGAACACTTACCATTCAGGAGAAATCCCCTTCATTAACCGCGGGGCAGGCCCCGGAGGCAGGCACGTGTCATTTCGGGGTGGCGTCCCTTGCGCGGGTTGGTGGCAGATCCACGAGCGTGGTATGGCAGAATGAGAGAGAGCGGATTTGATTATCGAGCACGTCTCTTATCACAAGTGATGTTGTCACGTGTGACTGTAATGCTGACTTCTCGGGTGGTTCGATCATTAAATAACGCACATCGAGGATTTAGTAGCTAATTGATGAAGTGACTTTCCGAGTCCTGCCCTTTGTGATTTTTTTCCTTTCGTTCCTTTACTCATATAGGGGTCTTATAATACAAAATAATTTCTATTTAATATAAATATGAAGACGCGTGTGAAGGACAAATTAAAATATCCGGAATTCCCTCACCCAGCGATAATAACTATTTAAATTTTATGCATTTTTACAGTCTTTTTAAATGTATGTTTATACACGCTATTTCTTCAAAACTGGCTTCGTGCTGCACAAACTTGTTTTGTAACCACTCTCACTTAACAAGATCGCACATTTTCATATTGAATCGGATAAGCCTGCTTTATAAGGCTGCTGGGTAATCCATCACGGATTAACACATTTCTTTAATGACCTTCTGTCAGCCGTTTGCACGTTTCCCAATTTTTTACGAGTTAACAGTATCATTAGAGTCGTTCTTACGGATAAAACATTGTGCACCTCCTCGCTCATTCCTTCTAGACGAGTTACAAGAAGTAGAATGACTGAAATCCACTCTCTAAATGACACGTCACAATCCTCCCTCCCTCCCTCCCTCCCTCCTTCCCTCCTTCCTTCCTCCCTCACTCCCTCCCTCCCTCCCTTCCTTCCTCCTCTTCATCTCAGCTGATAACCTTCCCTCTTTAGTTCACTGAGAGAGTAGAAGGCATCAGAAGAGACCGTTTGGACCCTCCCTTGGCCAACTCCAGCAGCCGCGGCATCTGGACCTCCTTGCTCCCTGGCCCCCCTCCTGCGCAGGCAGAGCCCCGCCCCTCCCCACCTGGGTACCGGTCCCTGCCTCTCTGGCCCACGCAAGCGTGCAGCTCCTAAGCTCGCCCCTTCCTCTCCTGCATCTTTAGAGGTCTCCGCCAGACCTCGACACCGTGCAAACATGCCGATTTAGCTTTTATGTTCCTTTCCTAGGACTGTTGTATCAAATGACCACAGACTTAACGGCTTAAAGCAACTCAAATGAATTATCTTACAGTTTGGGAGGTCAGAAGTCCAAAGTGAGCTTTACCAAAGTGTCGGCAGGGGTCCCCTAGGGGAGAATCCATTTCCTTCCCTTTTCCGGCTCCTATGGGCTTCCCATGTCCTTGGCTCGTGGCCCCGTCCTCCACCTTTGAAGCCGGCAGTGTATCACGTTCAAAACTCCCCGACTCTGACCCTTCTGCCTTCCCTTCTAAGGACCCTCCTGGTGACCCTGGGCCCACCCGGATAATCCAGGATCGCCTG
Source organism: Pteropus vampyrus (assembly GCF_000151845.1). Taxonomy (NCBI): domain Eukaryota; kingdom Metazoa; phylum Chordata; class Mammalia; order Chiroptera; family Pteropodidae; genus Pteropus; species Pteropus vampyrus. The sequence continues at coordinate 2,952,856 of NW_011888892.1, forward strand.
CCCACCTCGAAGTCCTTAACTGAGTCACAGCCGCAGCAGTGTCCTTTGCCACATAAGGCAACATACTCACTGGCCCCAGGGATTTCTATGTGGATGTGGCTGGCAGGTCACTACCCCGCCAACCATGTCTCCCCTCTTCCCCCTAGAACCCCGTCCGGTGGGGCCCTGACCCCGCCAGCGCCTTGCTCCGGACATAGTCTCCACGGTGCCACGTCCAGTGACCAAGGCTCAGTCCCGCTGTGCCCTGACACCTCCACTACACGCGATCATCTGACCGCTATTCCGCTCGTGAACTCCTCCTTTAGCTTTTAGGGTGCCAGAATTTCTTGGCTTTCCCCTTCTCTCATTGCCCGTCCTCCATCTCTCTCGCGTCTTCATCTGCCCTGGTTCCCCGGGGGCCTCATTTGGTCCCATGGCATTGAACATGGCCCGTTTATAGATGATGCCCACAACCTGTCCTCCAGTCCAACCTCCCCTCTGAGCTCCCAGACCCAGACAAGCCCCCTCGGGTTCCCGTACGCCTCTCCAACCTGCCACGCCCAAGATGAACTCAAGGTCCCTGTACTTCCACCCCCCCAGCGTGTTATTCCCAGCTCAGTACAGGGCACAGGACACCCAGATGCTCAGGCGGAAAGCATGGATCCATCCTGAGTTTGCTCTTTCCCTCAAAACCAGCAAGTCCCGAAGGCGCCATCTTTACCACGTAGCCCTGGGTGACCCCTTCATCCCCGAAGCACCCCTAGCACCGTCCCCTCTTTCCTGAGCCGCTGCACGTGCCTGGGTGGCGGGTCCCAGCTCCCAGGCTTGCCCTGCACACAGCCGGTTTCCTGTGCAGACGCTGGAATGACCTTCGAAATTTTACATCAAACGATCTCATTCTTGCGCTCACGCCCTCCAACAAGAGTGTGCGTACACCGCTGGGCTAGTAGGAGTGGCCCAGGGGCCTCGGCCATGTAACAAAGGGCTTAGGGACCTTGCCGATGGCCAGCGAACAGGCCATCGTTCGTCCTGCGGGGAATGGGGGTGTCCAGGAAGTGAGAGCGAGATTGAGCTTTATCGGAGGGGCACGGGGAGGCGGCGTTAAATGAGCACAGAGCGTCGCTTCGGGAAGGCGGCCGAGCTCTGGCGTCGACCCCGTGTGAGCACACGCGGCACCGCCGAACCACGCCCGGACACGCTCACACGGCACGTTTCATGTTACGTGTATTTTACTACACTTTGAAAAACATTACTTAAAAAAAAAAAGCCCATCCTCTGCCCAATCCTCCTCTGGTCCCCACGTGGGGTGATCGGGCCCCCCAGACGCACTCCCATTGGAGCACTGACCACCACGGCCGTGTAACTACTTACAGGGTGTTTCTTTCAGCAAATGGGGGCTCCTGAGGGGAGGACGGCCTGATTCCTCTCGGCTCCCGCAGCCGCGGCCCCTACACGGTCACCAGCACACGGCTGGGCCTCAGCAAGTCTGCTGCTCCGTTAGGGCCCTGGGTAGG
>NW_011888892.1:2954906-2977422 GCF_000151845.1 Pteropus vampyrus
AAGCAGGACCTAAACGCCCTCTAGGCACTGAGCATCCACGCTCCTCACAGGGTAACTCGACACTTCAGTCAAGGGGCCAGAGAGGAGGGGCGAGAAGGACCGGCTGCCCCTACCTCGAGATCACGGTGGCTGCACCCAGGACGCCCCGGGCACCCCGGTGACACAGAGCAGCTGCTGCTGTCAGGGAGGGCAGGCTCCTCACCCAGGCTCCACTCCCACGAGCTCCGGCAAGACCTCGGCCCCACGCGGGGGGTGTCCTGATCTGGTCGCTCAGGGACATCGGCATCGGCAGAGAAAAGGAAATGGCAGCCCCTCGGGGAGAACTTTCAACACCCCCTGCTCTAGGATCTGTAATGAGGGGAGAACTTTCAACACGCCCTGCTCTAGGATCTGTAATGAGGGGAGAACTTTCAACACGCCCTGCTCTAGGATCTGTAATGAGGGGAGAACTTTCCACACGCCCCGCTCTAGGACCTGTAATGAGGGGAGAACTTTCAACACCCCCTGCTCTAGGACCTGTAATGAGGGGAGAACTTTCAACACCCCCTGCTCTAGGATCTGTCATGAGGGGAGAACTTTCAACACGCCCTGCTCTAGGATCTGTAATGATCACAGATGGAAAAGACAAAGTGCATTCCCCAGGAGATCCTGGAGGAAAGGTACTTAGATGATCTCAGCCCCGGAGGTGTGCCCGCCTGAGTGAAGTTCGCATTCACTTCACACTCAGTACTGTCGGTGGGATCCCACAGGTGGCAGGCGCTGTGCTGGGCCCTGGGGCTATAGCATCCTCCGAGGCCCAGCCTCAGCCCTCAAGGCACTCACGGCGTCAGGGGAGTGACAGGTCGGGCACGGGGCTGCGAGGAGTCCTGCAGGTGGCCTCTGCAGGAGCGCACCGGAAGCCGACCTTGACGTAGAACTGGAGTGCGAGCAGCCCTGAGGGATGCTAGGAGGGAAGTGAGGATGGTCCTCACGCCGGCCACCCGGAGCCGAGGGAGCCTCGCTGTTCTGGGGGAGCTGGGTGCCTGCCTCCCCGTGTCCTGCTGGGGGACGCCTGTGTCACTGGTAAGCCTACTCCCCAAGGGCTTCAGTTCCCTGGCACTTCTGACCTGCCACCCGGATGACAGACGACTCCACTGACAGGCAGAATCTCTCGGGGGCGGGGGAAGAGCCTATTCTGGCACCGGGATGCTGGCCAGTGTGCCCTGCAGTGGTCAAGGCGAGGGCACATGGCAGGGACACTCGCAGTGTCCGTCCAAGGATCACGTACCTCACAGTGACTATTTTTAAGAGGTTTGTGTACACAATAGAATATACAGATGTCAAATGATAATGTACACCTGAAAATGACATAATTGTATTAACCAATGTTACCCCAATCAACTTAACTCAAAAAAAGGAGGTCTTTCCTCTCGAACTGGAATACAAGCCTGTCCAAGGACAAAGGTCACTCCTAACCTCTTGGCATCTGGTCACACTTGACCGATACGCTCTGCCCAGTGTCAGACCAGGAGGGTGACAGGCTTTCGACCCCCGAGAACTCTGTGCTGCGAGATCATCAGCTGTTTCTCAGAGAGGGAAACGGACTCAGAGTCAGGAGCACTGCTCACGGCCGTGGTGTTGTGCACCGCACATCCATGGGGGGGGGGCACGCACACTTCCGTACAGTGTGCGCCCCCTGCAGTTGTGCGGTGCACTGCCTGTGCCCCCGTGTGTGAGAAAGGTCACGCCACTTGGCGAGCATCCCACTACTCGGAAGTGACAGAGTGGGACTCTCCCCCGTCTGCTCCAAAGCCCACCTCCCAGTCCCCACCGCCTCCCCTCCACGGCCTGGGGAAGGGGGGTTTCACAAATTCCTCGAAACAACACAGAAAACCCATCTTAACTCGTTCAGTCCCTCGGGACGCCACTGAGTCACCCAGCTCCGTGGCTTAAAGGATCCGTGCACACAGCCAAGAAGCCGGACCCAGCCGGGGGTGGCATGAGTCACGACGGCAAACGCAAAGCAGCAGAAGCCAGGCCAGGAGCGGGAAGGGGCGGCAAAAGCAGAGCTTTCCAGAAGAACAGTGACGCAGCTTTACGGGGCAAACGAGAAGAGGAAGGAAGGAGGGAGGTGCAACGAGGGCCCCCCGCCTTCCCGGAGACCCAGCCCCGCAAACGCGGGGGCTTCTTTGTCTCCAGCTCCGGCGCACACGCCTCCCTGAGGGCCATCGCCAGGGTCCACGCTGCGGCCGAGGCCTCACCCCACGCAGCTTACGAGGACTGTGTCCCACAGGAAGGTCAGGGACCCCTGGGAGGCAATCTGACCAGTGCGACCTCCTCCCCCTTTAACCCGCGGTAGCTACTCAAGTGGTTCGTGTCCTCTCCCGCCTCAGCCGGGCGCACACAGCTCTGAAGGAGCGAGCTCAACTGGAAGTGACGCGGAGACGAGTCACCGAGGCTCTGAAAAGCGGGAGCCCGCAGAGAGCCTGTGCCGCGCTCAGAGACGGACGCCCCCCAGCTCAGAGACGGACGTTGTCCTGTGTTAAAGGTGGCCTTCGAAGGGTCCCCCAGAGGCCCCCCGCAAACCATCTGATCCTCTGCGGCTGGGCCCACGTCCGCCCCTCGCTCCCGCTCCTGCCCTGCTCCTGGATCCTAGGATGCCACTCTCGAAGGTTCCTCCCGGCACCGTGCGCATCCCCGGCGTCTGGACCCGCCTCCTTGCAGGGCGGGGCTCCTGTCCTGCCCCCTCCTCTCTCCTGCTCCATCTCACGTAAAACTGCACTTGAAGTAGATGTCACTGTCTGTCTCGCATCTCTCACTTCACTCTGGACGTACCTCACAATGCCAATGAGGTCACTCAGGTCAAGGTCACGTAAGCTCCATGTGGCCACTCAAATGGTCCCTCCTCCCTCTGGTCCCGGCTTCCCAGCGACCTACGCGGTGGACGGCTCCTTCCTGCTGGCACGCCTTCTTCCCCCCGACCCCCCATTAGGACGCCACCCTGCCTGGCGTCCCCTTCTTGACCTTTGGGGGGCCCCTTCCCAGTTCCCTTTGCTGGCTCCCCTCCTTCTGAGCCTGGCTGGCCGCATCCCCAGGGTCTGCTCTGGGCCCCCTGCCCTGTCTCTCTGCACATTCCTGCAAGTAACTTCCTCCTGTCACCTGGTCCTAAGTGCCAGTGGTCTGACCCCGCAGTCTGTGTCGCCTGCTCCCATCTCCTCCCGAAACCCCAGGCCCTGAGATCCGGTTGGCTATCATTGATCCGGTTCCTCGGCTGCCTAAGAGAACGCAGACTTCACAGGGCGAACAGAACTTTCAGCCCCCTCCTTACCCGGAGTCCGTAGCTTCCTGCGCCCCCTCCGTCTCTACAACCCCCGCTACCACCCACCCAGATTTTAAGCCCAAAACCTAGGCGTCCTCATGGAGTCCCCCCCGCTTCCTCACTCCCTACCCGCAGAGCCGGGGTGTACCGGGCCAGCACGTGGGCCAGGACTCCTTCGTCTGCAGACGCCGGCAGCGCCTCCTAGCGGCCGGTCCGCCTGCCTCGACTCTGGACCCTCTCGGTCCACTCTCAGAAGCCCGGCTGGCAAGATGACGCAAGGCCGCAGCCGCGTTGCTCTCCAACCCAACCCAGGGCTTGCCGCCGCCCTGAGTCAGACCCGCGCCTTCGCCGCGGCCCTCATCCGCTCCATCTCCCGTCCACGCTTGCCTGCCCCGGGCCCGCGCCTGCTCCTCAACCTCACCGAGGTCATGGCCTGCCCCTGTCCCCTGCGTGGGGATGTTCTGTCGCCTCCCCTGGGCACCATCGAGTCTCATCTCAAACGCTCTCCCCCATCTCTGTCCTCCATTTCCTCCCCCTGCTTTAAGTCTCTGAAGCCCTTTACGCCATCTCACTTGTTTTCCTGTTTACATGCTTGTCCGTTTGTCCGTCTTCAGTCTCGCCCACCGTGGGTGCAGGGACCGAACACTGTGGGCACCGAGAAGCACCTGAGTGAATTAAGAACGAGCCAGTGTTTGAACTGACGCAAACAAAGGGGAACCAGGCTGTGAAGTCTCTTTCAAAAATGGGCATCCCCAAGAGCCTTCTGGGAACAAAGCTGCCTACAGCAACAATGGAATTACGGTTCTTCCATCCTCAATGATGAAATGGAACCCAGGCAAGAAGTCAAGGATACGTCCAGTTCCTCCTCTAAATCATCTCATCGTTGCAATTAGCATATCTTACGTTACGGAGTCAACCTGAGCTTGAGGGTAAATCAATGACAGCAGGAATGGCAGAGAATAAATGTGCCCGTTTTAAACTCCTCAGGCTCAAACTCCAAAGGAGTGTTTGTCCTCACTGTAACCCTTAACCCTCGTAGCTGGCCACTCAGGGCCAAGCAGTGAGTAATAGTTTTACAATCGTGCCATTGCTCGACTGCCTGTTTTCTTTCATTGGGATTTGGATTTTTTCTATAATTTTATGTCAGGATTATATTTCAGTAAGAAAACTGATTTGAAGCCAAAAGTACAGGTCTTCCATTTAGACGTTAAAAAAGCACAAACACAAGAAAGTTTTGTGACACTGTCAGATAACAAATCCAAGTCGGCATGGCCCACAGCTTTGCAAAGTAAAACGTCATGGTACCATTGTTACAATGGGCAAACCCTTTGGCTGTGTGAGGAACACAGTATAGTAAGGAAAAAAGGACCAGGATTATTGAATGAAAATATGCAGGACTTTTCCCCTTTGACATCGTTGGCAATCCCAGACCCTGTGCGACCTATAGCTATAAATCTTAAAATTCTGATTTTTAAAACGTAATGCACTTTATCACATGCGTCGGCTTCAAGACTGATGAAAATAGCATTATTCACGTTATATTAAGTCCTAATAATCAACTTCTCAACGTCACTGTGACGTTACTCCCTGTGTGAGGACATGCCACTCTTGAATAATTGGCGGGAAGTAATTCACTGTGCCAACAAGCAGAGGTCCCTTTAGGAGGGTCTTAGCTCGTGGGTGGTCTCTTGCCTGACCCTCGTCTGTTCCATCGCTCCCACCCTTCTTGCCCCGTCCAGCCCCATCACTTGCCTGAGGCTCTCTCTGCCCAGACTCCTCGCCCTCCAGACAGGCACCTTGCATCTGGCCTCACGCCTCAGCCCCGCCTCTGTGCTAGAGGACAAATACGGTCGCCAGGGTACCCACTCCACATGGAGGGAGCCCACAGGGGAAGGCTTTAGCGTGACATCCCGAAGCAGCCATGACCTTCGCCGCTGCTTCGCCGCTCCTTCCCGGGTTTCGTGTCACGGTCCCTCACCTTCCCGTCTCGCCCGCACGCCAGCCACGCGAGACTGCAGGCTTCGCGCCTTCTCGGCTTTGCGCACACCTGCGTTTTCTCTCTTGAAGGCCGTTTTCCTCTCCTGCCCCATGTCGCTTGTCCTCGTCCCCCAGAGCGTGTATCTTCTCTGCTGGTGAGTCTTCCGAGACCTCGTAATCTGCTCTAGGCCTCTCCTCTGTGCACCCGTCATGTCGGTGCATGCTGTGTCCCCAGCAATCTGTTTGCTGGCCCACCTGCCCCACCTGCCCCACCTGACTGATTTGTTTTGAGGATTGGGACAGGGTGCTTCCAGCACGTAGCAGCCACTCAACAAATGTTAACGGAATGAATGTCGAAATAGATGAACGAATGAGACAGGACCTGTTTTGACAGTCATTGCCAAAAGCTTTTTAAAACATGCCGGTTCCTGTCATCTGGGCCAGGAGGACCAGTCAAGAGGCCAGTGTCTGAGCCTGGGGCAGAGCACGAGAGGGAAGGGAGATTAGCTGGTAGGGGCCATCATGGACTATGTCCCTCGGAACATGCTTCGGCTGCAAATTCTCACATCCCTGGGCCACACATTTATAATCAGCTCAATCGCTCCTGAAGAGGCTAATCATCCAATACTTGATTCCTTTTCATTTCCCTTGGGGAGTAATGTCCCAATGACCTCTTCAAGCCTCAGTCCTAAATTCATGGTCCCACAGCGTTCAGCTCAAGAATTCAACCCCAAGAATAAAAACGATATTCTGTGAAGAGACTGTTCTTCTTTTCATATTTTCATTCATCATGGACTATAAATGATTCATAACTTGATTTTCCCCATCTGTCACAAAATATGAATTTTCAGTTCATTTTAAAGATTAATTTTTAAACTTAAACCAGCCCCTAAAAACCTAGAGTGATATTTTAAATAACCTTTCAGTTCATTTCTATTTTAATACAGAGATGAACAGACCTACTCAAATTTAAGACTTTATCCTTTTACTCAATTTCTCAGAATTAAATATATATTATTGATATTAATGAAAACTTTAAAAATTATTAATTGCGCCTAAATGACAATCGAGTCAAAATTTTCCCAATTCAGATGTGGTACTAAAGCAAACACCTATCACTCTTTTTAGCTCTTGATATAATTACAGAGACAGACGACCTGCTATTTACCTAGAGGATTCACCCAACCGCATGGTAAGACATTAATTTTAGAGAACGTTCAGTTGCCAATCACTCCCGGCTCACACTTCAGCTCTAGACTGTATTCTTAGTTCTTCCTTTGACTGTAACAGCCAATGACAGTGACAAATTTCTTGTTATCTGCTACCTCTAGCAGGAGTGCAATTATGAAACGAGTGGACCATAATTAAAAGCCATCAAAGAGCAAAGGTCAAGCGGTAGTCTGAGAAGAGCACTTGAAATCCGGAGGCGTCTCGACCCCTCCAACAGCTGGTAACTGTGACGGGACGTGGGATGGTCTGAAGGGGCTGTGAACTGTCAAACTGCCCTGCCAGGGGTCCTTCTAGACCAGGGCACACGCAGAGGAGAAACCGTAGGGAATGCAGTTAAAATGGATGGGACAGGGACAAGAAAGACAGAAAGGTAAGGGAAGACCCAGACCGCAGTGGGGAAGGGGAATGGACCTAGAGAACGGCCCAGAAAGCAAGTGGCCACGCTCATTCACAATTCACCAAAGCCACAGAGGAGGGAGCTCTGTGGAGTTAGAAAGCTTTGCTGGATACTGCCTTCAAGAGGACGTTCTGGAGGACTAATCCCACTTAAAAACGAGCAACGGACAAGTATCAAGGTCAAACCCTACACAAAATGGCAACAGACCAGTATCGAGGTCAAACCCTACACAAAATGGCTATAAGAGAAGAAGAGTGACAGGCAGGAAAACATCCCTACAGACAACAGAAGCACGCCAGAGAGGTGCAACGACAGAACAGATCAAAACTAACCTGTTATTTCAAAACAAGCTAAAATGAGGAAAACTCAGCAATGAGATAACAGAACTCACAGAAGAATTAGAAGTCAAAAAAGTTTATATATAAAAAAAAACGAAGACTAAATTAGAAGGAATGAATAGACAAAAATAACGCCTAAAAAGAAAGGGCAGTTTTTTAAAAAAAATTTTAAATCAAAAGAAAGAAAAGATTGTTAAAAAGTAGCAGATATGGAAGACAGACAAAGAAGATTAAACATGCAGCTAATAGGAGCCCATGAAGAAGACAGTCAAAGCAAGGGGAAAAAAAATACTAAAAATATAAAGAAAAAGTCCCTGAAATTAAAAACAAAAACAAAAACAAAAACAAAAACAAACAAACAAACAAACAAAAAACAAGCTATGAAACTGCACGTTGAAAGGAAATACCACATCCTCGAGACTGCCAGCCCGGAAGGCTAACATAACACCGAGATGTAGCCTACTAAAATTAATGAGTTAAAGAAAAAAATAAGAAGAGCATGGGACTTGTAAGAGAAAGAAAATTAGGTTACCTTCAGACTTTTTAACTGCAATACTTTCTGCCAGAAAAACGAAGCACACATTTTTTAAAAACTCAAGGAAAGGGACTGTAAGCCAAAGATTTTATATCTAGCAAAACTAACTTTCAAATACAACCACAAATTATTATGAACATGCAGGAAATCAAGGAATAGTGTTTCCAGGAGCTCTTCCCGAGAAATCTGGTAGAGAATAAGCTTCAGAACCCCAGTGATCAATCATCAATCAGCATACGGCCTCGTGGGGAACACTGAATATACATTACCTGTAGAGCTAAGACTAGCACAGGTGATGGAGAAGAGGCCCTTGTAAGTCACGAGATGTGCTGTGACAGAGTAGATAGAGACGGCTATTTTTTTAAATGGGGGAAGAGAGGATGATCAGAACATTTGCTAAAAGAGTATTTTAAATGTGTTCATAGTAGTATTAGTATCTTTATTCTGAGGCTGCTGTGTGCTCAATATGGGATAAAAGAAATGCATAATTATGGGCTATATTAATTCTATCTTCCCCCTTGTCCTTGAGAATCAGGACTCTTGGTATCTTAGAAGAAGGTATAGATTTAACAGAAAAGAACTAGAGAAGAGTTTATGTTAAAGCTCTGGAGTCTTAAATTTGACTTGGAAGATCAATATAAACTCAAGAAAATTTTTTTGAATATATGATTTTTTCATTTGTATTTTTTCATATATATATGGTCAAAAGGTATAAACTATCAGTTATAAAATAAATCAGCAGCAAGGATGTAATACACAGTATGATACTATAGTTTCCACTGCTGTGTGACATATAGGAAAGTTAAGAGAGTAAATCCTAAGAGCTCTCATTACAGGGGAAAAAAATTTTTTTCTTTTTTTTTCCATTTCTTTTTATTGTATCCATGAGACGACAGATGGTAATCAAGCCTTTATACTATATACCTGATCTCATAGAGTGATGTATGTCAATTATATCAATAAAATTTTTATTGATATGTAAATATCAATAAAATATATAATAAAAAATATATAAAAGAAAAAAATTTAAATTGTTGATACATATATGTGTATTTGTATATATATATATATTTATATATCTGAAAAAGCTGATAAAATACTAATCCAATAGTAATGAGCATCTCTAGAGCTTAAATTACCATCTAAAATAGTTTCTCACTGAAAGAAATTACTGCTTCTTGGAGAAATGACTGATCCAGGTCTGGGGCAGAAAACATAGATAACTTGAAATATCTTTTAATATCTAATAGCATGGAAGCTATCAAAGTCTATTAGGGTCATGTCAAAAGGGCTCAGGGGACAAGACAAAGTGAATCCTTCAGACCAAAGATGAAATAATAAGCTTCAATAATGATAATAACTGCAGTAGATTAAAACCTCCCCAATATGTTTAAATCCATAACTTCATAAAGTTATTACAAAAAAAGGGATCGCATTTGGAAGACAACAGAGAAAGAATTCGTTATCTTGGAAACTAGTAACTTGAGGCAATGAATCAAACGTTATCCTACATGAACTGTCCCACTAGGGAACCAACAGTAGATGAGCGGTAGAGTTTATCTCTTTAATATTGCATTCCGACTAATGAAAAAAGAAATGGTGAAATTAGACCATCACGACTTAGCTATCCCCAATAACTTAACAGATAAAGGCATTAAGTATTAAAGTCTGCTAACATTACAGAGAGAACATCTAGTTAGCAGTGCCTTCTAGCGTCTGCCAAAAAGCCCTAACCTGAGTCTGATCTGGTCTCTGATCCAGCTGCAAATTTTCGGGAGATATGGGGACAGATTAAATGACACCGTAAGTAAGCCATGAGCCAAGTCCAGGAGTGATAAATTTCACAGGTCACAGGTCCCTCAACAGATAAACGGTAAGGATATGAGAGACGGAGGAGGAACCTAGAGATTAAAGACTTGAAAGATACATTTAGAAATTTAACGCAAAACTACACTTGTGACATAATAAGACATTTACACGGGGTTTCTGGCCCTGGTTCCCAGCACAGAGCTTCTAAGACCTGTGGAAGCTCTTGAGTGCCAGGAGAGTCTTTGGGGTGCTGGTGATGGCTCCAGCTGAGGGGGTCTCTGGAGAGCTTCAGTATGGGGGCTGCCAGAGGAACCAGCCGTTTGGTTAGAGGGTTGGAACTTTCAGCACCCTAACCCTTAACCCCCAAAGAGGGCAGGGAGCTAGAGAATGAGCTAACCACCAATAGCCAGTAGTTTAATCAATCCTACCTACATAATAGAACCTCTACAAAACCCCTAAAGGATGGGGTTTGGAGAACTTCTGGCTTGTGCCAGGAGGATGGTCCAGGGAACAGAAAATCCTGTGTTTTGTGATCCCCCTGCCCCGCCCCGGACCTCACCACCTGTACCTCTTCATCTGGCTTTCATTTGTAACCTTTATCATATCCTGGGTTCCGTGAGTCGATAAAGCAAATTAATCTGAGGGGTTCATGGGAACCCTTGAATTGTAGCTAAGTCGGACAGAAGCGTGGGTGACCTGGGGACCCCCTACTGATGATTGGCATCTGAAGTCGAGAGGTGGTCTTGTGGGGGTGGCCCTTAACTTGGGGATCTAGCGCTAACTCCAGGTAGCTCGTGTCAGAACCGAATTAAGGTATAGGACACCCAGGTGGTGTCAGAGAATTGGAGAATCGCTGGATGCGGAAAAGTCACACATCTGGTGCCAGAAATGTGAGTGGAAAAAGTCTGCCTTTAATAGAGGACAGGGTTGCACATTTGGGTGACAAAAATCCATTTTAAAGAGCACGAGAGTTATTACCATAAAGGTAGGTTGCTTCCGGGGCTAGAGGGGGGTCATAATTTGAACAGGGGCTTGCGACCTGGGACGGGCTTCCGGGGGCTGGCAAAGTCCTGTTTCTAACCTGATAGTGTTTGCCTCGAAGTAAGTCACTAAGCCATTTATTTGTTTTGTGACGTTTTCTGTATTTGTGATTTATTTTACAATAAAGAGATTTTTAAAAGCAAAACAAAGGTCTGTCTCATGAGGCCAATTCTTTTATTTTTATTTTTTTGAAAGTTAAAACCTGATTTGTCTCATGTTCTTGTCCATACATGATGAAATAACTATTTCTATAAAACAAAGATGGGTTTCAAACCTCCCTGGGAACGTCTATCTAGCACCAGAATGAACACAAAATTGTCCTTTTGCTTGGTTTCACTGGGCTCTGTATGACTTTTGTCATCTGCAGAATAGAGAAACTCGCCCACACAGCTCCTGCCTTCGGCACAGGAGTACGTCACGTCTCTTCAACAGAACCCAAACCTACTTCTCTGTTATCTGCTTGAGCGTGATGGGGAGACAGTCTTAGAGTCTAAATTTTCTTAGGAAAGTATAGCCCGGTTTGGTCACTTGAGGTCCTCCATGCCAGTTTTGGACTTGAGCTGGGCAGGGGCTCTGTGCCTCTCTGAGTGGGTGTCAGTGGGTGTGCGTAGCAACTGCACCCCGGGGTGCTTCTCCTCTGTCCGAGTTTCTTCCGGTGCTGGGGCTCCTGGGCTGAACACTGGGGAACAAGTGAAGAAACAAAATGGAGTCAGTCTGGTCAAGCTCTCACGACGATTCAAGCCAAGGGGGGTGGAAACGTGCGGAATTGACTTTATCACGCTTGAACGAGCCTGAGAACTCACTCTTCTGAACTTTCCAGTTGTGCATCGAAGCCTGGATGTACACAAATCCTAGATAAACCTCCAAAGAATTGAGGCGAGACTGTTCCGTGGTCCAGACCACCACCATCTGGAAGATCGCCAGCTCGGACCAGTCCAGAGGCTAAGAACGCGGGGCCGATTCTTCTCAAGAATGTTTTCGTTCCTATAGAAACTCTCAACTTTTCTTTTTCTTCAGGACGCTCTGGGTATTGCCTGGTAGTATGTCAAGCATTGCAATTTGCTTAAGACCCTTGAATAAAACTTCGTCATTTAATTCTAGTGACGCCTCCTGATTGGTTCATGCTCGGTCGACAATGCTTCCATCTGTGCCTTGTTTCTGAGCTTCCAGAGGCAGAGATTTAGCAAACATGGCCACCAGGGCCCTTTAGAAATTGTGGACTTAAACTTTGACACCCTAACCCCAGTACTGAAGTCAAAAGCATTCCCATCCAGTGCTCAAGGAAGAGGAAATGCTCAAGACGAAGGTTTGTCTTTCAAAGTCCACACCCCCTCCCTCATTTGTAACTAAGCTAAACTCATCGAGGTGGATACTGCTGGTACCTGCCCAGGTAACCCTATCTGCCAGTACAGCCATTCCCCACCTGCTGCGGGCACTGATGTGAACTTAAAAAATAACAAGAATATCGATCGTGGTTACTAGAAAATGTAACTATACCTTTAAGATGTACCCCGCAAAGGTTGGCATGCTGGGCTCTAGAAGCTGCCTGACAGTGTGGGAGCGACCCAGGCCCCAGCACTCCCAGGCCCCAGCCTGCGGCAGAGGCCCCATGAGTGATAATACGCAATAATAAATTACCACATATTATTAGTGCATATATCTTATAACTGTGCACTAATATGCTCATATAAATTAATGATAATAGTAAGTAATTTTAAGGCCTGGTGTCTGCCCTGGGTGGGGGTGCCTGTTGGGTTGATAAGCTCAGACACATAAAATAATTAAGAAGCAACCGAAGGCTAAATTAGGCCATTTGCCCCCCCACCTGCCATCTCCACAGCACCTTCTCCACCCTCCCCTCGGTCTCGTAGTCTGGGGGTGTCCTCCCTGATCCCAGCGTCCGCCAGGCACGTTCCTGCCCCAGAACGCTGACCGTGCTGTCCTCGCCGTTTTAATTACTCTGTTCCCAGATTCTTGCCAACTTCCTCCTTCTCATCATTCAGGCCTCGGCTCACACATCAGCCTTTCCTAGAGGCTTCCTTGACAGCCCATTAGCTCCCTGATTTATTTGTTGGTTTATTTCCGGTCCCCATGCTGGACTCTGAGCCCCATCGGAGCCGGAGTCGTTGTCATTTCCATATCTTGGGAGTCTAGAACCAGACCAGACTCTGAGAGCAATCAGGCAGTGAGAAGTTGAGGGGTGGCCTCTGTCACATCACTGTGCCCTGGCCCAGCAGTCTCACAGGGCCTGGGCTGTGTGCTGAAGCGGGCAGCCTCCTCTATGCTGGGGGTCCAGCCCATTCCCAGTCCTGGGCCCTCCCTCCTCTGTCTGATCCCAGTCCCACCGCCTCCCTTTTCCCTCCGACACTAGTCTCAAGCCAGTTTTTCTGGGAAGCCTGGGGTTGGAAATCCAGTCCAGTGGCCTCTGGGAGGAGGTGCCCTCAGCCAGAGGGAAGGGAGGGCGCAGGGGAGGGACTCCGCCGGGAGACTGGATGGCCCGAGGTCAGCTCCGGAGTGAATCACCTGCAGACATGAACTGTGTTCCGCACCCGCCTGCGGGTCCTTGGTCTCAGTCGGGGTGGGGGCAGGGCTCCTGAGTGCCCATCCAACGGGCAGTGCTCCCCAGGAGGCAGCCCACAGCCACAGCAGGTAAAGTTACCTGGGCGAGCCTCTAGACTTCAAGCAGAAGGCTCCCGCTTCCTGCCTGTGGGAGCCACTGGGTGGAGGGGCCACTGCCTGGGAGGCCTCCCCCTGCCCTAACTGGAGGCTAAGAGCGGGGGGAGGGAGGAACCTAAGCCATATCTCCAGAATCCCGCCACAGCAGCTGGGGCTCAGGAACTGTTAGCTCTCAGCAGGAGGTGTGTCACTGCCACGGGGAATGAAGGGGGGTGGCTCCCCACCACCCTCCCGCGGGGCCCCACAGCCGGAGGTGGCCTCTCTGACTCCATGGCCTTGTCCGCTGGCCGCACGGAGAGCGGGCTCAGGAGACGCCCTCTGCCACCCCTGGCCTGCCCCGCCAGTCTCTCTCCGAAGCAGTGGGACAGCCCCAAGCCATAGCTTTCCCAGCCCAAGGAAGCTCCTTCACAGGGTGTTTTTCTGGCAGAATTCCTCCATTACTATTTTTACTTGGGGAAAGAAAAGAAGAAAATCAAGGGTGCCCAACGTTGGCCAAGAGCACCTGTTTCTTAAAACCATTGTATTCTGCTGACGAAAATAATAATAATAAACTTCAGGAAAATGAAATCTCTTTGTAAGCAGCATGCATCCAGAATAGGAATCGAATGCACATTGTAATTACGATACAATTACAGTAGTTTAAGTGGAAATTTTTTATAACATGATAAAAAGCAGGCAGATTAACCCCGAGGTGGGGGATCTGGCCCCCAAGGTCCTTCAGGGAGCACGCTTCCACCCTGCCCCCACCCTGTCATTGCTCATGCTGCAATCTGAATGCTTATGTCCCCCCAAATTCACTTGTTAAGCCCTAATGCCCAATGCGACGCTATAAGGAGCTGGGGCCTTTGGGGTATTAGGTCTTGAGGATGGAGTCCTCATGGATGGGACCAGTGGCTTATAAAGGAGACCCCAGAGAGCCCCCTCGCCCTCTCTGCCAGGTTAGGACGCGGTGAGATGGGCCGTGAGCCAGCAAGGGGGCCCTCCCCCTGCCAGCCTGCAGGCGCCCTGCCCCCGGACGTCAGCCCGCGTCTGCTGTTAGCTGGCCGCGAGGTCTGTGGTAGCCACACCGGGGGACGAGGGCGGCTCCCGGCTGCGCTGCGCACAGACGCGCTCGCCCGCCGCCTGCGCTGCCCCTGTGCCCTGCTGTGCCCTGGGCCCTTTCCCCCAGGCTCACCCCGCCCATTACCGCCGCAGGGCCGTGCCCCTCCTGCAGAGCCACCTTTTCCTGGAACCCCTCCGCTGTCCCACGGGCCAGGGGTCCCGCGGAGAGCAGTGTCCCCGAGGCCAGGATAGGATGGGACTGCAAGCGGGCGCAGGGATGAACACTTCTTTCTTAAGGTAGTTAGGCTTCTATTTTTAGTTACTTTCTATTTCTGGCAAGTAATATTGGTTCCCCTTTTCGAAAACTACCTTTTTCCGAATTTTAAGAGAAATGAATAACAACAGTGGGACGCGGCCCGGCAGAGGCCCTCAGCGTGACGGGGGAGCGGTGCGGTCCTCGGACACGGGGCCCAGCCGTTTCTGTCCTCTTCGACTGACCCCACACCCTCCTTCAGTAGCTGTTTCCTAGTCGGTCCTCCGGACTGGCCGCTCCGGGGCGGGGGAGGGGCAACCGCGCACCGTCAGTGTGTCCCAGGCCCCGCGTGGCCCCAGCGTGCAGTGGCGTGCCACGCACACTTCCTGCCCTGGGCTGAGCCCGGTGTGCTCCTGGACCCTCTGCCGGGCCTGGGCGTGCCTCTGGCCTGTTCCAGAATCTACTTCCTTCTTGCCTGCGGTCCTGGGGCTTGGGCAGTGGCCAAGGGGGGGCGGGGCGTGTGTGCCTGCCCGCGCCCGCAGAAGTCCTTGCCTACTCCGACTGGCTCCGCAGAGCCTGCGTCCGGGCCCAGGAGGGAAGAGGCTTGTTGGTGAATGTGTTTGCGGGTCTCGGGCGTGTCCTGTTCTGGGAGAGTGTCACGATGAGCTTCAGGTGGCTTGTGCATGATTAAAAAAAGGGTTAATTGTGATTGGTCCTGTCCCCCGCTGTCACTCATGCATCCCTGCATAGGCCAGATCAGCTGTTCACAGGCCAGGGACATGAGCCTGTGGCACTCTGACGCTGCATGTGTGCGTGGCTTCTGCAGGAGCAGCACCCCAAAGGGATGCCAAGACGCCCCATGTAGTCACTCACGCATTCATTCAACAAACACCTATCCATACACTAGCTAATGTCCGTTGCACACTCACTACGCTCCCACAGTGCACTAAATACTTCCCATGCAGTTATCTGCAAATGAGAGGCTATAATCAAATAATACAAGAGCTCGGTAAGTCTGTGTTATTACTCTCATCTCATTGTGAATAGCCCCGAGTGCTCTCTCTGCAGAGAAGATGCGTACAGACGCCCTCCCAACCTGAGGGGCAGTGCAGACCACTAAAGGACCAGGTAAGTGCAGGTAAGTGCTGTCCCAGAGGGAAGGGCTTCTGTGAGTACTATTTGCCTGGAGCATGGAAAACCTCACCTGGCTGACCTCTGACCTTTGCCCGGGAGGTATCAGCCTTGGCCAGAGGGTGGAAGGTGAGGCAGGTCCAGTACTGGCCCAGGAGGGCTTCCCAGCTGTGTATTCCCAGGGACCTGAAAGAGTGGGTGTGGCTGCAGCCAGGTGGAGAGGTGGAGGGGGTGCCTGGCCTCAGAGCCCAGGGGTTAGCCTGGGGGCTGGGCAAGTGTCCCTGGGGTGGCTGCTAAGTAGGGTCGCCCTGGGCCCAGGCCACACCAGGCTGAGGGAGGCCACCTGGCTGCCCCCGCTGGGCTGAATCTCATTCCAGTCACAGTAATGAGGCTGGACGATTATACCTCCAGGCAGTTTGAATTTCACTGTAAAGACACAGGCAGCTGCAGCCTAATCCTCCTCCAAGAGGATGGGGGTGTCACCTGTGTCACTCCCCTTCCACGCTTGCCTTTGGGCTGCTGAGACCCTGGCTGCAGCCCCAGCAACCTCGCCAGCCTCCTCACCTGCAAGGTGGGCCTTTGAAGGACGCCTGTCCTGCCTGTCGCATCGACTTGCAAAGTCCCAGTCGGTTAAAAGTCTGGGGCCTGGACTTAGAATGACTGGGCCAATCGCGTTTCTACTGCTTTTCAGCTACGGGCTCTGGGCCAGTTACAGAGCCTTTAGGAGCCTCAGTTACCCCAACTGCAGAATGGGGTAACCATGGCGCCTAGCTCAGGAGTCGTCAGGACACTGCTCTCAGTCCATCAGTGAGCACGTGCTCAGCAAAAACCCTAAAAGACTTCCCAAATCCGCACCCCCTTTCCTCGTGGCTCATTTCCCAGATCCGGTTTCTCTATCCCGCAGTCCAGTTCTCCTTCCGCCACCAGAGTGAGCTTCCCGGAGCAGATTTGGGTCTCGGAGCAGATTTGGGTCTCGCTGGCCTCTGGCCTCATATTCTGCCACCGCTCTCCGCCCTACCCCACCCTCCAGCCCCAGGCACTGAGCACTTTCCTGGTCAGGGCCATTGCTCACGCTGCGCCATCTGCCTGGAATGACAGGACATGGCCATGTTCCACCTCCCCGCCCAGACTGTCACCTCTTCATCTGCTTTCCCTGATGTTTCCAAGTGGGTGTTTCTACTGGACACCCCCAAGCCTGTGGGTGTGTGTGTGTGGGGGCCCCGTGACAACATTCCTGGAGCCTGCCCCGCGCAGGCCTGCCCCAGGCTGCAGGTGGCACACCCGGGGTCCTGGAGGCTGCGGAGGGACCTGTGGGCCCAGGGATGGGGTGTGAGCCTCAGAAGAGGAAGTGCTGCCTCTGCAGCTGGAGCCTTTGGAGACAACGGCTGGACCCTGGGGCAGGGCCAGGCTCCAGCGCTGCAGCCACATCCTGTCCCTGGCCTTCGAGGTGGCTCTGGGTGAGGCTGCGTCAGCGGGAAACCTCGGCAGCCACTGTGCAGGAGATGGCAAGACGCCAGGGAGGGGAACGTCACTTCCGACAGTTCTGGAGGCTGGAAGTCTGAGGTCAAGGTGTTGGCAGGTCCGTTTCTCCAAGGCCGCCACAGGCCACCTCCTGGCCGTGTCCTCACATGGCCCCTCCACGTGCATGCATCCCTGACGTTTGCATGTCCAAATTCCCTCCTCTCATAAGGCCACCAGTCAGACGGGATCAGGGACCACCCCGATGGCCTCACTATAACCTAATCACCTGTTTCCAAATACAGTCACATTTTGAGGTACTGGGAGTTTCAACTTATGAATTTGGGGGGCGGGGGACACGGTTCAGCACGTAACAGTGGGTCCACAGAGGACAACCAGGATAGAGCTGGTTGCGGAGAAGCGCGGGGCCGGGGCACGGACCCCACAGACACCCACAGTGACTCCTGACCACCAGCTCACGTGGCTGAGATGCCCCGTGCCTGAAGCGGTCAACACTTCCAGAACCAGAGACCGGAGGGTCTCATCTGAGTAAGTTGAATTGAGGCTGTGAGAAGCCCAGAACTTCCCAGGCGGAACGAGGCGCCCCAGAGAAGCCCACCATCAGCCCGACCACGACAGCAACGGCCCCCGTCTGCGCACGCCCATTCTGACCGCCTGGCCTTCGGTTCTTCGCTCATCGTCTCCATGTTCTCCTCTGCCTTTTGGGGTACGTGGAGCCTACTGATGACACGGATTCTAAGGGCTTTCTCTGCTCATTACATCGCCCCTGCCACTTCTGCATCTGTTTCCACTGCTGGAGTTTTTTGCTTGTGGGTCACGTTTTCCTGCGTCTTCGCCTGCCTGGTCAGTTTGGGTTGGGTGCTGGATTTATCGTACTCTTTTAAGTGACGTTACCCTGAATCTTGGCATGCTGGTTAGTTACTCGGACTCAGTTTCACTCTTTTGACCTTGCTTTTTGGCTTTGTCATTTATCAGAGCAGCCTTCGGGTCAGGGCTAACGCAGCCCCGCTGTGGTGGTGTCACCCTTTGGAGGACTCTACCTGTCCCACTCTACATTAGACGCCTTTCCACCGCGGCCGGAGGGAACACTAACCATTGTGTGAGCTCCGGGAATCATTCGGGGCCTGCTACGTCCTGCCGTTCTTCCTGCAGCCAGCCCACACCGGGCCCTTTGCAGGCTGCCACTCACCTGGACTCGCCCAGTGTCACTGCACACATGCCCAGGTCAGCGTTCGGACACCCCCGCCAGCCCTCTGCAGGTCCCTGGCGTTCTCGCTCTGTGTGGGCGGCCCCTTCATCCTGGGCTGTCTGACCTGCAAGTCCTAGAGGCCTTGGCTTCTGGGAACGCCGTATCTGTCTCCACTCAGTGAGGCCCCAGGCGCAGGTGAGTTCCCCTTCCTGCCTCCAGGAAGCCAGCTGGGCCCCCAGCCGTGGGGCTCACCTCACTCGTCGTCCTCCCTTCAGGGGTCACAGTCCTGCCCTGCCCGACGTCTGGAATCTGGAATCCACTGTGTCACCTGGAGGCCCCGCGCGTAGCTCTGCTACCATTATTTCATTAAGTCTTCACCACACTCTGGAAGTCAGACTATTTTAACAGCAAGGAAACTGGGAGCCGCCACGGAACCTTCCCATCAGGGTCAGGCAGCTGCCAACGTCTTGGTCACGTGTCTGGCTGACTCTAAGAATGCTATCCTGCACTGTCTGAGGGTCCTGAGGGACCCCGAGGGCATCCAGCCTCTGGGGACGAAGCCTCGGTCACCTCAGGCCTTGCAACCCAGATCCGGGCCCCTTCGATTTCAGGAGGCTCCGCCTCCTGCAGGTGTCTTGCCCGCAGCCCCAGAGCTCATTTCTTTGCGGGCTCAGGGTGGGAGGGACTGCTTGGTCTGCACTTACGTTCTCGGTCGCACTGGCCCACGGGCACACGGCGCAGCACACAGCATCCTCTACTGAGCGACATATTTGCTCTGCTAAGCTGGTTGAAGTTTAACAACCAGCATCTGCTTTAATAACCTTTGTGGAGAATGCTGAGCAGCGCACCTGGGAGGTGAGGCAGAGCCTGAGCTGTCAGAACAAGGTCAGTCTGGGGTTTTTCTCAAGCTGGTTTTCAAATCTCAAGCCTGTCCTTTCCCTCACTTTGAGTTTATTTTCTAAAAAAATTCGAACATATAAAAAAAAAGTAGCGAGATGAAGCACTCATAGACTCATCACCTCAACTGAGCAATTTTGTTTCATTTTTATTTTTTCTGTAGTATTTTAACGTAAATGACAAACGCAGTGACAGTTCACTTCTAAACACTTCAGCAGGCACCTCTAAAATATAAGGAGTGTTTTTTTTTTTAACATAACCGCAGTAACACTAACCTAAGAAAATAAGTAATAATTAAAAATATTTAAAATCCTTTCCTGCCCTTCACATCTCTTAGATTTGGTTTGTTAAAAGGGTTATCCAGGCAAGGACCACACATTGCATTGAATGTCATATTTAAAAATCTAAAATAGCTCTTTCTCATCTACTCATTTGATTTCAATAATACTGACTTGTTGACAACCAGTGTCCCATAGAAAGTTGCACTAGCTAGCTTTGCTGGGCTATATTTCTTGTGGTGTCATTTACCTTGTTCCTCAATCTCCTCTATTTCCTGTCAACTGGAAGTTAGGTTGAAAGTCTTGATTGTACCTTTTGGTGCTGTGTGACGTTGTATGCTGTGACCACTTGCCTGGTCATCTAATGTGATGCCAAGATCTGCCACTGGGTCAAAGGGCAGCAGCTAGAGGCCTCACCGCAAGGCCATGTTCCTTCCCTTTCAGGTGGCAAGCAGGTGGTAACACCCCTTTCGAAGTGTGTAGAGTCTCCATAACCCCGTCCCATTCCCGTGCGTGCTCCCTATCCCCCAAAGGTACCCCACCACCCCGGCGTGTGCACTGTGCCTTCCGGGATCTCCACCAGGCAAGATTCTAATAAATTTACTTCCTGAGTCTGCACCGTATATATGTAAAGTTTTTTTTTTCAAGTTAAAAAATAAATTAAAAATTTGATTTTCAAAATTTAAAAGTGTTAATATTGATTACACTTTGTCATGGCCTCATCTCAAAATTCTGCCATACATTGGGAGGGAGTCACTAGTCTGAGCGTTGACCGATGCTTAGGACGGGGCCACTGGGAGACCCAGTGCTCTTGGGCGGGTCATACCTCCAGAGACCCAAGTCCTACACGGTGCTTGGGGGGTATGGCTGAGATCTGTGGCCCAGGAGTTAAAAATGCCAACTGGCACCACCCCCACAGCTCCTAGAACTGGAGATGGGGCCAGTCCGGAGCTCAGGCCACCACAGGACAAGGAGCCAGGGCCACAAACTCAGTTTAGAGGCGCAAGATGAGACCACTGCCGTTGTCAGTCACAAAATGCTGATGACCCTTCTTAGACATGCAGGGACTGTGGCCAAAACTGGGCACACTCAGAATAATGGGATGGAAACCTCCCTGTGTCAAACACGTGGTCCATGGGCCATGGGAGTTTTTCACTTCTGACTTATAAATTTATTTATATGACAGTCTTACAAAAGTATACAAATCCCACACCACGTTTAGTTATATATTTCAGTGGGTCCCCTTTATCAGCGGGAAAGTGGCGACTGTTCTAGAAAATGTGAACCATGGAGTTATCAAAGAACCCGGAAGCAGCATCAGAGGAAGAAGCCAGTCATGGTTACAGGGTCCTACCTGTGCAGCCGCATCTTCCCCTGTGGTCTTCAGAAGAGCCCCTGGGGCTGGCAGTACGACCCCTCATCTACGTGTGGGAACAGCAGAACCCCAAGGCCTGGGAACAGAAGAATGGCCAGGATCGAAGGGGAAGGATCGCAGCGCTGGCAGTGGTGAAGCCAGACCTCCCGGCCGCGTGACTCTCAAACCCTTAGCTTTTCACTGCAACATGCCACCTTCCCTACAGCGCAGCCCCACGTGCAGAACCAGCCCCGAACGGTCCTGTCCTGGTTCTGAAACCATACTGAGCTGCTTTGCAGAGACAACGGACCAACACCACGGGCCATGCAACGGAAGCAGGCGCAGAGGAGAGAACTTTGACCTCTAGCGGCACCTGGAACCAAACTCCACCCCTCCCCGCGGAACCAAAGCAGCGGGACTTGACCGGAACTTGAACACCGGAACCGCTTAAAGGCGAAGCATCCATCCATTGTGCAGGAAGATCCAGTCCTGAAGCCTCTTAAAATAAACGGCTAAGTTCCAAGGTCCTCCGATTAAACTTGCCCCCCGAATCTCTGCCAGTGCTTCTGCATGCCTGTTCTCCCGAACCCCTCAAAAACCTGCCCCAAACCCCGGATCCGAGAGACGGATTTGAGCGGGCCTCCTGCAAGCCGACTCGGCATTAAATAAATCGCCCTTTCTTTTTCTCAGAGCCGGTGTCATAGTTTCAGCTACGCCGCACGACGTCGGGCAGCACACCCTTGCTGGGTGAGGGCGCCTGGAGAGCCGGATTGACATTGGGCATAAACGAGACGGTGAGTGTAATCACAATTTGTTTGCCAGGTTTTCTTTGCAGAATCTGCATCCCCAGCAGGACCTAGAAGGTCCTTCTCCTGCGGGCTCATTCGGTTCCCTGCGCTTTAGCCACACCGGCCTTTAGGTTCCTTGAAGGTCTGTGTTTCCCCGACCCCAGGGCCTTCTCATATGCTGTTTGGGCGGCACTTCACCTGGCCGGTTTCAGCTTATCCTTAAAGCCTCCGTTTGCATTGTTTCCTGGGGGACGCCCGCCCTGACCTAGAGTAGGTCAGGCCACCCTGTTGATTGTCTCAGAGCACCCTACATCTCCTGTAGGGCACCTTCACAGGTGCTTCTCCTTCCAGGGGTCAGTAACCAGGCCATGGGGTTAGGTCCTGAACTACGGAGGTTTCTGCTTTCCACAGAAAGCTTTACGTGGGTGTGGTCAGGACTCAGGCCCCGCCCCTCTGAGGGACTTAAGTTCCTTCTCAGTAAAACAAGACCTGTGACTCTATGAACCTGTGGTTGATTGACTACCAACTCTCAGGTCACAAGTTATCCAGGGGCCGAGCATTGTCGTCAGCGGTGGCGGCCTGCCTGGCCTTTCCCGCACGGTACCAGGCCCTTCCCCAGCTCTGCCACCCAGCACTGTCCCTGCTCCACGGAGGCTTCCATCCTTTGATCTTCCTTCCTCCAATTCTTGGAGGCTCCCGGGCCCACTGCCATGGTCACTGGTTCTTGGGGACATGAGAGAGGGCGGGCAGTTAATACTCCATGAAACCAAATTTACTCTCTTTAATGTCTTCATTCTGAGGCTAT
>NW_011888892.1:2978177-2980030 GCF_000151845.1 Pteropus vampyrus
CCTGCCCTGGACTGCGCGGGACCCTCGCCGAGCGCCCCGGTGGCCCCGGGGCCAGAGAGCGCTGGCCGCGGAGGGCGGGGCCCGTTTTGGCGGCGGCGCTGCTGTTATCGCTTCCTGGGCAGAGTAGGGGGAGTCGGGGTGCCAGTGAACCTTAGGACCCGGGGTACATTCCAGGGAGCGAGGCTTTCCGTAGCGGCAAAACAAACAGATCCCAGGCCACTGCCCCCCCATCTCCCCCCGCCCCCGGCCTGCGCGCCCCGCGGTCCTCAGGGGATTTGCAGCGGAGCCTCAGGGTCAGGGCCCGGTTCCTGCCTCCTCTAACGTGCCCACCCTTGTCCCCAGTCCGGCGGCGGTCGCTCCCCGGGCCCCCGGATCTTCCCAGTTGCTTTCCAGTCTCTTTGCTCCTGTTGGGCAAGCCCAAGGAGTCTGACCACTTGGACCTGAATCTCACTCAGGTCACACTCTGCCTGACTTAAGGCCTTTTGTGGCCTTGGCTTCCCTTTGCTGCCAGGCTGTGTCCTCCTAGGGTTCTCTGGCCTCTTGTGTGAGCCTTGCAGTGTCCACCCTACTCCAGGAGCGTCTGCCCATTCCCGCAGCTGGTCTGGTTCCTTCCCGGCCCCTTGACTTTTACGAAGCCTTGGGGTGGCTCTTAGTTCCCTGGGTTCATCTTTCTGTGACTCCAGGTGCTTATCTCTGCTGGGTGTCGGGGACATACGGTGGAGCCCTGGCTTGGACAGTGGCATGGGAACAGTCCTGAGACAGTCCTAGGTCCCCGTCTGGGCTTGTTTCACACTGGGGCTGTGTGTGTGTGTGCGTGGGGGGGGCTCCTTGATTCAAGGTTACTTCAGCCGAGCTCCCCTCCTAGTCCCATCTCAGAGATGAGGAGACAGGCTCCAGCACAGGCATAGATGTCAGCGGCCGAGGTGGGCTGGCGGACTCTGGGAGCTGAGCATGTAAGAAGCACCTGTGTGTCTCTGGGTGGGTTTAGTCTGGGGCAGGTCCTGATAGAAACATCCCAGTGAGTCTGCCTCTTGTGGTGTTTGGGGCAGAAGTTCTCTCCATCTGGGATGGTGTTGGCTGTGGCGATTCTGGGGTTCTGGGCTGCGGCGAAGCTGCAGGGGAGATGTGCGTGAGGGGCGAGCCGAGGCCAGACCCAAGGAAGAGCTCAGAGAGACTGGGGAGGCCGGGAGCAAGCGGGGTCGGGGGGGGGCAGCACTGCCCAGCTCCCTGCCGAGGAGGCCGGGAGCAGCTCTGGCTCTGGCCCTGGCTGGAGCTGTCCCCTCAGTCCTGTGCAGCAGGGACTCGTGTGACTGCCACTGCACAGAGGCTCACCCTCATTCACCCACTGGTGAGAGGGCTACACCCTGGATTTGAACCCGGCCTTGGCTCTAGAGCTCAGACACGCCCCACTGTGCTCCCCAGGGGAAGGGGGACCACATTCGAACATACCTTGATACCCTTCATTGGGTCTCGGGGTGGCCTGGAAGGTGTCAGTGAGGACGCTTGGTGGGGACATCTGTAGAGTGGCTTGACTGTCACATCCAGAGAAGACCAAAGGGAAGGTTTGCGGATGGAAGGAGCAGGGTCTCCACACTGGGGTCGCTGCTGTGGGCAAGAGCACAGCTGTGTCCCTCCACGCTGTCACATGGCTTCCAGAAGCTTCTGTAGCACTCACTGCAGTGACTTCTAACATGGCAGCTTTGGCTAATGCTTTGGTTTTAAGGAAACCCCGTGTTGGAAGGTTTCCAAAGAACAGTGCCCTGTGGTTTTTCCAGGCAGTTCTAGGAAGGGTGTGAATGGCTGTCAGCTGGAGCAGAGAGTGATCGGTTCCAATTAGTTGTGTCAGGTGGAGA
>NW_011888892.1:2981821-2985160 GCF_000151845.1 Pteropus vampyrus
GATGCTGTCGGACGATCGGCCAAGCCCTCCACAGTGCTGCTTTATTAATGTTTTTATTTTAATAAAGCGCAGTTTAGAAAGGTGGTGACAAGTCATTTTCCACTTGGACTTAACATTCGCAGTTGCTGAAAAAACGCTTTTCTTCAAAAGTTGATTTCTTAATGGTGTGTTTTGCCCTCATACGGGGGCGGGGGGGGGCGGCGGGGAGGGAGTGACATTTGCTTGGTGTGGGGAGCATGACTTGGGTGTATTCAGATTAGCTCTGAGTGATGATACTTGCTGGGAATAGTGTAACAGCCGAATAAGTTTGGGAGTGTGGGAGTTGCAGAGGGATCTATTTTGTTATCTAGAGTAGCAAGTAGCCTGCTACTTTGGGGAAGAAAATTAGATTTGATCGTAAGTAAATAGAAATGCAGACATTTTTCGTTCACTAGAGTTGCAGAAAAAACAAATTAGGGCATATTATATTTCCACAAACCTGATTTTACTTTGGAAACATTAAAAAATTAAATTTACCGCTGTGCCAATGTTTGCTTGAATATCAGGCATCTTCTCGGGATTGTCTTAGGGCGTGAGAGTGGTTCTTTCTCTTTTCTTGTGAGCTCTGAGGATGCAGGTAGTGAAAACCTGGAGAAAGGAAAAGGCAGTTCTTGAGTCCTTTGCTGGGTGCATCAGAGAATCCCCGGTGCTGGTGCCCAAGTGCACATGGCGCTGTCTCTCCTTTTTTCCTTTCTTCCCTTTCCCCTTCCTTCTCTTTTTTTCATTAAACTTTGCATTTTCAGATAATTATAGACCCATGAACTTGTAAGAAATAACACAGAGAGAGCCCATTACCCATTTCCCCAGGGATATATTTTGCAAAACACAAGGGAGTGTTAGAACCTGGACGCTGACAGGACAGTCAAGGTGCAGAGCATTGCCACCACCCCAGGGACCCTCCTGTGGTCCTCTTGTAGCCCCACCCACCTCCCTCATCCCTCCCACAGAACCCTTGGCAACCATTAATCTGCTCTTCGTTACTATGTTTCTATAATTTTGACGTTTCAACAGTGTTACCAGGAAGAGAATCCTGTGGTATGTAACCTTCTTGGATTGGCCTTTTTTCACTCAGAGTAAGTCAGGATTTCCATCAGGGTTTGCACGTGCGGGTGGTTTGTCCCTTGTCATTTGGGAGCGGTGTTCCGTGCTCTGGCTGCACCCCAGATGCCTTCACTCACCTGCTGAGGGGCATCCGGGTATTAGCTGTTGTGGATTAAGCTGCTGCAACCACTCACACAGGTGTTTGTGGGAACGTCAGTTACCTTCGCTTGCTGGGATAAAGTGCCCAGGAGCGCCCCTGCTACGTCGCATGGCAGCTGCACGTTCAGTTTAGGAAACTGCCAGACTTTTCCAGAGTGGCTGCACCGTGTCACAGCAGCCATGTATGTGTAACCCATTCTCTGTGGCCTCGCCGGCCTTTGTCATTTGCTGTCCTCGCTGTCTGTTTTAGCAGTGCTGTGTCATTGTGGGTTGGATTTGCGTCTCCCTAATTGTAGCCCTTCCTTGAAGGATATCTTGGTTCAGTTTGGGAGATGACCCCGCGGGCGTGTGCCTGCCTGTGCTGTGTCGCAGGGGAAGGCCGCTGGCAGAGCTGGTGCTCACAGGAGAGGCAGCCCGACAGGGCCACCGAGCTGTGAAATTGTCGAGCTTGTTCATGGAAGGACCCTGAGTCCACTTGGAAGAGGACATTGTGGAGTGGGAGGGAGGCTGGGAGGCGCGTCCCCCGCGCCCTCGCTCGGCAAGATGGTCACTTTTCAGACCCTCAGTCTTGAGAAGGTCTCCAGAGAGATAAGCCATGAGGAGGGGACCCAGTGAGGGGTCGGCGTTGCCTCAGCCCTGACGCGGCCATCTTCCGTTCATGCGACCTGGTGTGAGTGTTTGAACCTCTCAACCTCTCCAGGCTTGGTTTCCACATTTTCAAAACGGGATGATGACACTGTCCTGTCCCAGGTCAGGCTGGTGGCACATTCCTGTCTTGAGGCGGACGACACATTGTTATGCCTGTTTCTTAAGTTTGCTCTCGTTAGTGTGGTGGGACGTGCTTTGGGGCTGTCCTTCAAATCCACTGCGAAGTATGTGTCAGTTTGCCGCCTTGACAAAGTGCCACAGGCTGGGGCCTCGGACAACAGGAAATCTTTTTTTCTCACAGTTCCGGAGGCTAGAAGTCCAAGATCAAGGTGTCAGCACCTGGGTTTCTCTTGAGGTCATCCCTT
The DNA here is from genome assembly GCF_000151845.1 of Pteropus vampyrus. Taxonomy (NCBI): domain Eukaryota; kingdom Metazoa; phylum Chordata; class Mammalia; order Chiroptera; family Pteropodidae; genus Pteropus; species Pteropus vampyrus. The sequence goes on from NW_011888892.1 coordinate 2,984,074, forward strand.
TGTCTGTGTCCCTGTGGTCATCCCTGTGTCTGTGTCCTAATCTGCTGCTCTTATAGGGATGCCACTCATGCTGGATTAGTGACTTCCTTTTACCTTAATTACTTCTCCAAAGATCCTTTCTTTAAATGCTGTCACATTCTGAGGTAATGGGGTTAGAACGTCAACTTTTGAATGGTGGGGGTGGGGGGGAACAACTCGGCCATTCTGTTGTGATTCTCATGACGGACTTTTCCCTCTGCCTTCCATGCCACCATCTGCAGGTCCCCAGTGCTTCAGGGACACCTGGAAAGTGAGAAGTGACAGGTGAGAGGTGGGAGCTCGCTGCATAAGCCCCTCTCGCTTCATAAGGCTCATGAAACTTAAATGGTTTCGGTGTCGAAACCTGGAAATTCCTTGTATTCAGATAGGGTCAGGGCAATATGCTCAGGTGGCTGGAGACCCCGGCAGGAAGTACGCTTTTTTAAGTGTTTCCATCAGGAGCACGCTGGGAGGAGGCCCTGCCTTGGGGCCGGCTCAGCACTCTCGTCCTACCTGTGCTCACCTGCCTTTAGTGTACTCTGTCGTCTTACCTGTGCTCACCTGCGTTCAGTGTTAGGACACCGAGACATCCTGCGTGGATTACTTTCCAGCTCGTTTCCATCTGTGTTTTGTAGCACGAGGAGGGTGGCCAGGCTCGCTCTGGCGTCCCCGTTCTCCAGCGATGGCAGGGAGGCCTTTGGTCCCCGCGTCGTGCATTCTCTGTCGGCCCACTGAACACCTCCAGGGGCGCCCTTCACTGGGTGGGCCCCGAGGCCGGCTCCTCCAGCCCCTCACACCGCACGCTTCACGGTGGCCCTGGGCGGTCGTGGGGACACTTTCATTTCAGCAGCCGGTGGGGCAGGGGAGGGCATCGGCGTGTGACACATTCATGACTCAGTGCTTGGTCATTTACAGGCACGGAGTTAGGGCATTCTGCAGTTCATCCACTCGCCCGCACGCAGGTGGGATGCCGAATGTCGGAAGGCAGATGGTTTCATCCGAGACAGATGTCTGTCAGCTTGTTAAATTTTCATTTAGCTGCCTTGGGGAGAAAAAGGTGTTTTCTCTT
>NW_011888892.1:2985210-2988784 GCF_000151845.1 Pteropus vampyrus
CGAAGGATATCTTGGTTCAGTTTGGGAGATGACCCCGCGGGCGTGTGCCTGCCTGTGCTGTGTCGCAGGGGAAGGCCGCTGGCAGAGCTGGTGCTCACAGGAGAGGCAGCCCGACAGGGCCACCGAGCTGTGAAATTGTCGAGCTTGTTCACGGAAGGACCCTGAGTCCACTTGGAAGAGGACATTGTGGAGTGGGAGGGAGGCTGGAAGGCGCGTCCCCCGCGCCCTCGCTCGGCAAGATGGTCACTTTTCAGACCCTCAGTCTTGAGAAGGTCTCCAGAGAGATAAGCCATGAGGAGGGGACCCAGTGAGGGGTCGGCGTTGCCTCAGCCCTGACGCGGCCATCTTCCGTTCATGCGACCTGGTGTGAGTGTTTGAACCTCTCAACCTCTCCAGGCTTGGTTTCCACATTTTCAAAACGGGATGATGACACTGTCCTGTCCCAGGTCAGGCTGGTGGCACATTCCTGTCTTGAGGCGGACGACACATTGTTATGCCTGTTTCTTAAGTTTGCTCTCGTTAGTGTGGTGGGACGTGCTTTGGGGCTGTCCTTCAAATCCACTGCGAAGTATGTGTCAGTTTGCCGCCTTGACAAAGTGCCACAGGCTGGGGCCTCGGACAACAGGAAATCTTTTTTTCTCACAGTTCCGGAGGCTAGAAGTCCAAGATCAAGGTGTCAGCACCTGGGTTTCTCTTGAGGTCATCCCTTTGTCTGTGTCCCTGTGGTCATCCCTGTGTCTGTGTCCTAATCTGCTGCTCTTATAGGGATGCCACTCATGCTGGATTAGTGACTTCCTTTTACCTTAATTACTTCTCCAAAGATCCTTTCTTTAAATGCTGTCACATTCTGAGGTAATGGGGTTAGAACGTCAACTTTTGAATGGTGGGGGTGGGGGGGAACAACTCGGCCATTCTGTTGTGATTCTCATGACGGACTTTTCCCTCTGCCTTCCATGCCACCATCTGCAGGTCCCCAGTGCTTCAGGGACACCTGGAAAGTGAGAAGTGACAGGTGAGAGGTGGGAGCTCGCTGCATAAGCCCCTCTCGCTTCATAAGGCTCATGAAACTTAAATGGTTTCGGTGTCGAAACCTGGAAATTCCTTGTATTCAGATAGGGTCAGGGCAATATGCTCAGGTGGCTGGAGACCCCGGCAGGAAGTACGCTTTTTTAAGTGTTTCCATCAGGAGCACGCTGGGAGGAGGCCCTGCCTTGGGGCCGGCTCAGCACTCTCGTCCTACCTGTGCTCACCTGCCTTTAGTGTACTCTGTCGTCTTACCTGTGCTCACCTGCGTTCAGTGTTAGGACACCGAGACATCCTGCGTGGATTACTTTCCAGCTCGTTTCCATCTGTGTTTTGTAGCACGAGGAGGGTGGCCAGGCTCGCTCTGGCGTCCCCGTTCTCCAGCGATGGCAGGGAGGCCTTTGGTCCCCGCGTCGTGCATTCTCTGTCGGCCCACTGAACACCTCCAGGGGCGCCCTTCACTGGGTAGGCCCCGAGGCCGGCTCCTCCAGCCCCTCACACCGCACGCTTCACGGTGGCCCTGGGTAGTCGTGGGGACACTTTCATTTCAGCAGCCGGTGGGGCAGGGGAGGGCATCGGCGTGTGACACATTCATGACTCAGTGCTTGGTCATTTACAGGCACGGAGTTAGGGCATTCTGCAGTTCATCCACTCGCCTGCACGCAGGTGGGATGCCGAATGTCGGAAGGCAGATGGTTTCATCCGAGACAGATGTCTGTCAGCTTGTTAAATTTTCATTTAGCTGCCTTGGGGAGAAAAAGGTGTTTTCTCTTAGTGTATGATAAATGCCAAGTGGTCACAGGTGGGGTCCTGCAGATCCCTCTGTGAATCTCAGATCTGCCTCCTACCAGCAAGGTGACCTGGGCGAGGCGTTTACCTTAAGCCTTCTCCTTTGTAAAATTGGCGATGACACCCACCTTGTGGAGCAGTTCTGGGGAGAGAGGTCACCGGACACACACGTGGCCCCTGGCCTGTGCTTGACACATGGTAGTTTGGTTCATTCTTTACTGACTGCAGGAAGGTGCTGTTGCTGAAGGTTGGATCGGGCTCTGCCCAGCGCCCAGTCTGCGTCTGGGAATAAAGCAAGGCAGGCGCTACTGCCTTGCCCTTTGTTGTGGGGTGAGGGTCGGAGGTGGGAGAGGCAGTGAACGACTTCCCTAGAATTTGAATGTTCTGTCTGAGGTCAGCATCCTGAAAAGGCCAGCTGGAGGCAGATCTCAGGAGCTTCCGTGGATAAATGTCTCACCCGAAACGTTACGCGGTCTTCATCCTGGTGCAGTTCCCGTTTGCCGCTGCTTCTCAGGAGGGTGGCACCAGGCTTACCTGCCGCCCTGAGCGATCCGTGTCCACACGCAACGGCCCCGATTCCTTTCCGCATTGGGGCCGGTGGCTGGACATGGTGCCATCCCGCTGCTCACGGTCCTGTGCCCGGAGCTCAGTGCCCGGCTGGACCTAACAGCCCATGGGGCCCAGGGGTGCGTCCCCTCCGCGTGTCCTGTCATGTTCTCATTCCACTGATCGAGGAGACTCGTGGTGGAGCCCTGGCATTGCGGGCATGGCGCACAGGGACTGTGACTTCTCACACCTTGGAGTCTCTGAGAGCCACTCGGCAGCACAGATGTCCAGACCGCTGCGGAGACACGACGCGACGTGCAGACACAGCCTTTTTCTTGGGTGCGTATTCTGCCCCTTCCGTCATAAGGATTTCGGCTGTTCTGTGCCGTGCACTGAACTGGAAGCTGCTTTCCAAATGACTCATCTTCATGTTTGTCTGGCCGTCTCAATCCTATCATTCTAAGATGGTCGCGGCGCCCCCAGACCCCATCCCTGTGTCTTCTGAGTTCTTTTGGCCTCAGAGGTGGTGTACTGGAGCCTGGCCCGGGATTCAGAATGACGGGAATGCAGGCCTGGGTGCCACACGTGCTGCCACCTTATCTGTCCTGGGCGGTGGGACCATATAGCACTTCACCTGTTGGCTGTGCCTGGAGCTGGCAACGTAATGCAGGTGGACGAGCTTGCAGAAGGAGCCACACCGCTCAGAGCTGAGTTATCGCCATGTTAAACTTGTTAGAGAGAAACTGTGATTTCCGGTGGTGCTTCGAATCACTCTTTAATTGGAAAAGTGCAGCGTTGCGTTGTGAGCTTGACTTTCCGTAAAGTTTCGTAATTTTTATTTTATTTGGTACTAGATATGTTGTATCGATTTATGCGGGGAGCGGATGAGCGTTCTGCACAAGCAGCTAGCGTGGGCAGCTGAACCTGGGCTTAGTGACAAAAGTAGTAAGTGTGTCCCAGCTTCGAAGACATACACAGTTGTCCATCTCTGCAGAGAAGTTAGAGATAACAGACAACTGCGCCTTCGGATAACCCCTCCCTCCCTCCCCGCTTCCTTCCGGTTTGCTCACCAGTTTCTTTAGACATTCGGGATCCAGAGCCACCCTCACAGGGCTGATATTCTGGGCCAAAGTCAGCAGTCCCCTCTCTGAGCTTCCTGGGGTGGTGTGTTCTGGAATGCAGGTTTGTCTCAACGTGGAGAGGTCGGTACCTGTGC
>NW_011888892.1:2989069-2994102 GCF_000151845.1 Pteropus vampyrus
CGGGGCGGGGTGAGCCTGCGTACTGGTGACAGCATTCCGACCTGCATAGTCCCTGGGCATGCGGGGTGCCTAGCAACACCCTGGCTCTGAGTTAGCTCCCAGTAGCAACCCCCGTCCCTCAGTGGTGATAAGCACAGACAGCTCCTGACATTGCCACGTGTCCCCTGGGGGCAAGAGGGCTCCCCTTCTTAAAGTGCTGGGCGTGGCGCCTGGTTCACAGTCACACTCCGTGGCTTTTACTGTCAGTGCTGTGACCGTGCTCTTGGAAGCTAAGTCTTTCCTGTGTATTCGGGAGGACCTGATTCCCGAGGGCGCGTTCCGGGTGGGAGCCTTAGGAGGCGGAGACAAGAAGCCTGCGGGGTGGTGTCTTGGGCTGCTGTCTGCACGGTCTGGATGGGACACGAGCCTCCGTGTTCCTTCTTCCTGAGACACAGACGGCGGTTTTGAGGTCAGGAGGTTAGGAGGGATGCATAGAGTTCCGGGGACTTACGGACACCCCGCCACATGTCGTCAGGGAAGAACCATCCTGGCTGCTCTGACCCCGTCATGAATGCGGGAAGCCAAGCATTCATTCGCTCCCGGAGTTTCATTTGCTGGCATGAGGGCACTTATCAAGCCTCCTTTTTTATTCTTTCTAAAATAATAACTTATTTTCTTTAACATAATCGACTTTACCAGGGGCAAATAATGATTTAGCAGGAGGGAAATGCGATTATTTTTCATCCAAATTGCTGTGCTTCTGTTAACTTCACAAGATTTATTTTTAAGTCCTTCTAACGTCATGTGTGTTCTACCGCCCATTTTTCAAAGGCGGGACGGCGTCCTGGTCCTCCAGGCACCGTGGCCAGGCTGCCGAGTTTCTCCAGGTTGTTTTTTTGGGGGGTGGGGGAGGGTTGGAGAGGCCACGGGGAGGGAGAGGTGGGCATGGGAACCCGTGCGACGGGTGGCCTTTCCGTACCCAGGCTCTGAGGCACTCGCCCGCATGTGCTGGCAGGCCTCGGTGCCTTTGCGTGTGCTCTTCCGGCTGCCTGCAAATACCACTTACGTGCCACCTGTCTGGCTTTTCCAGGCTCAGCTCAACTTGTAAACCTCTCCTGACTCACCTGGGCGGAATGAGGGGCCGTCCTGCACGCCGCTCTGTGCAGCTCCGAACCGTCTCCGGGGAGGAGGCGTCCCGGCTGGGCAGAGGGCCCTGAGGACAAGGCTCGGGTTGTTTCCTTTCTCTGTTCCCAGCACCTGGTGTGGTCCCTGGCACACCGCGCTGTACGAAGGAGCTGGGACGGAGAGCTGTCATCTGGGCAAAGTGACAGGAGCTGCTGGAGTTCTGGGAGTCCCTGTTGCTGGGGAGTCACATCTGTGAGTGGACGGCCCTTCCAGGATGTTTGGCGGTGTCAGCTCAGGAATCCATTGGGTGATTGAAAGCAGTGGCCTTAAAGCTCCCCACTCCCAACTGTGGGAGGCTCCCTGAAACGGGGCAGCGGCCTGCACTAATGTGGCTGCCGGGTCCCTTGCTGCGTGAGTATTCGGAGGTTACGGTAGGCCGGGCAGGTCACCCACACACTCTGGTCACATGTTCCTCAGACCACGGGGGCATCGCCAGCATTTCTGTGACTATTGTCCCTAGAACTTCTCCCTAACTTCCCCCTCCTCTTAGCAAGTGGAATGTTCTAATGACATGCTTTCTGGTCCAGGTGTTCGTGGAGTTGGCTGCAGGGCCTGGACCAGCAGGGGGGGAGGGGAGGGGGGGAGAGCCAGGGTGGGAAGGGAGGCGGCCGAGCCCTGGCTCCAGCTCCTGGCAGTTCTGAGACCCCACCGAGGCTCGGAGCAGCTTCGGGCCGCTGAGCGTCTGTGCGTGGGTGGTCCCGCCACCAGTCCTTCCTGCCCCACAACGTGGCGATGGAAAGTCAGCGAAATAGAAGTAGATTTGTGTACTTCTGTAGAGGTCCAGTGACATACTCGAAGCTTTGCAGGCCGAGAGGCGAGCTTGAGGGTCCTCTGTAGGTGTTTCTGTGAGCATTAAAAAATGTGAAAGCCGGAAAGCAGTTTGGCTGTTCCTTGGAGGTTAAACAGAGCTGCCACCCAGCAGTCCTGATCCTAGGTCTGCGCCCAAAACAACTGAGGACAGGCGGTAAACACACACTCGTACCGTTCACCACACTCCCGAGAGGGGGACGTCCTAAACGTCCGTCAGTGGATGACGCGCAAGCCCAGACTGGCCCGTCCACACACGGAGTGTCATTCAGCTGTAACAAGGAGCATGGCACCGACACCTGCCACAGCTCGGGCAAGCCAGAAGCACGTGTGCGTGAGAGCACCCAGCCGCCATAATGCATACGTCTCACGATTCGTTTCGTGTGGAATGTCCAGAGGAGGCAAATCCATAGACACAGAAAGCAGATCAGTGGCTGCCAGGGGCTGGGTGTTTGGGGAGCCGAGGGTGACTGTTTAATAGGTCTGGACCTTCCTTTTGGGGGATGAAAACATTTTAGAAATAGAGTTGTGGATGTATGAAACGCTGTTGAATTGGGCACTTTAAAAAGGGTTAGTTTTTTGTTATGTGAGTTTTGCTTCAATTTAAAAAGAGTGATGAAATCTTTCTTCTCTTACGGGCTGCACAAAGCCAGGCCTGGCTGCGTCTGGCCTGTGGGCCGCAGTGGACCCGACGTAGGGTCTTAGGATCTTTAGACTTTAGAGAGATGACTGTAACTTTCGTAACATTATTATGTACTAATTATGAAAAGAATGCAAGCACTGTGGAAAGTAGATGTCAAACGCCTCCCCGCTTTCTGCCAGTCAGGGCCCATTCAGAAATAACCCGTATGTAGAGAGTAGACAGCAACGGGGGCTTCATAGACGCTCAGTCTCGGGAATGGTTTTTCTAACTGCGGAATCGGGGGCTGCTGGGGGGCAGCTAGCCGCCCCCGCCCGCCCCCTCCGCCCTGCAACCCCATCCAGAGAGTTAATGAACCCAAGGCCCCTTGAAATGCTGGCAGTGGCAGCGGGGCAGGGAAAATCGAGTGAAAGGTTGAAAAAAAGTGATTTAACAGAAATCCAATTCTTCTGGATTCCCGCCTCTTCAACCGTGGCGCCTCCCGTTGAACAGAACATGAAATATCCATTTCGCACTTTTCATCTGACCAGCAGCTCCCCCGCCAGGGACCAGATGTGGTCGCTAAAGCGACTGTCTGCACGGTTCCCCCACTTCGATCTCGGCGATTTATGGGCAGGCACGTGGGGGTGGCACTCAGAGGCGCTGGGCCTTCAGAGCCAAGACTCCAATCCCTGGAAACGAAGGATCGGGGGGAGGTGTCCCTTGAGGACAATGTGGTAATGATCGGCGTGAGCAGTGCGGCCTGGGTACTTCCATTTTGAAAGGCAGTGTTTTATTTAGCGGCCAGAGTCTGCTGCATACGCGAAAATGTGTGAGCCACTCTGCGGGTTTTCCTCAAACGTGCCTTTCTGCAACTGTTCTTTCTCAACCAGGTTGGGAAACGTCGACGGGGCTTCTGCCTCGCTCACTCACCTGCAGCGACTCCTCGCGCGGCTGGGAGCGAGTTAGAGCGGGTGGGATCCTGGCGTTACCGGCCTCCAGCATCTTCGCTCTACCCATCAGCTCTCTCGACGCCTTTTCTTACCACTCGAGGGATTTATGGGTACGTTTGTGAGCACACACGCCGTGCCGGGTGTGTGTCGTCAGCCGCCACGTTTGCAGTGCCTCGTGGCAGCCCTAACACAGAGGACCGGGGCAGAGACGCGTTGGAGGCAGGGCGAGGAGGTGTTTCCGGGAGCGGGCCGTTTGGAAGGTGGGGCGCGTGACCTCTGCCCCTGCCCCCATCCGCCAGGAAACCGATGCTCAGAGGCCGTGTCTCTGTTTTGTCATCATTTTAGGAAATTATCCAGAGACTAAGGTGGTAATAACGTGCCAGGCATGTGATAAAGTTGGTAGATTTTGGTCTCTCTCCGGTCTACTTTTTTCTTTCAGTTTGGATTTTACGTCAAGTTTGTTGACGCGAACTTGAGGTCCCTAGGAAACGCTTCATTGCCTGCCAAAGGGGCGGCCACCGAAACGCGCATCAGTGATTCTTGACGTGTCACTTTATGAGTGGGTGATCTCTTTCCCTCCAAAGAGAATGTCTGTAAGTCGCTTCCTGCACTGATCAGTTGACTTTGCGTCAGAGACGCCTACATGGCAGTGAAGAACAAGGCTGGCTCGTGTGTGCCCTCGGGTCGCCGACTGTCTAGGGGGAAAGATGGACTTGGGACAGGGAGGTTAAGATGCGCACAGTGGGCCCTTTCAGGGTGGAGACACCTACCGTGCAGGTGGGGGGCGCCCACCCAGGGCTGACAGTCTGGGCGTGCTGCCTGGAGCGAGTGTACAGAGGTCTGGGGCCTGCAGAAACCCGGGGGGCGGAGAAGGGGGTGCGTGTCCTCAGCCTAGGGGACTGCCCGCAGAGGCTTGGAGGGGAGGGGCGCGGCTTGTTGAAGCTGACGGGATGCGGAGGAACGCAGCGAAGCCACTCCCTCCCTGGATTCAGAATGGAAGACCCGAGTGAGGTGGAGGACCCTGCAGGCGGAATGCAGGGGCCTGACAGAAGTGGGGGCATCAACCCCGTTACCCCGGAGAGTCCCCCTGGGCGGCCTCAGCCTGGCTCTCTGCCCTGACTGGCCGCAGAGAGCTGTGTCCCACGAGGGCTGGGAGCTGCCCCCGGGGCCTGGGCAGGGCCGCGGCCTGACTTGTCAGCTCGCACAGCATTATTAAGTCTCCGAGTCTCAATTTACCAGAAACTAGGAGCAATGGACTTCCCTTCTCCCGTTTATAAGCATTATTTTGCACAGTCGTGCGCGGCCAGTATCGCCGTGAGCCAGAGGTTGATCTATTGAGTCTAGACTGGTATTACAGCTAAGTGCTTAATCAGGTCACTTTCAGAAGCTGGGCTGTGGGCATTTCCTCTCTTGAGTCATTTTCATACGTCTTATTTGAGGGTGGTGTCTGTCCAGAGGACCGTAGGGAGGAAAATGTGTAAAATATGCAG
>NW_011888892.1:2995792-2997796 GCF_000151845.1 Pteropus vampyrus
GCTGTCCTCTAGGAGGCCGCCATGGGTGGCAGGCGCTTGTCCGCTGGCACCCGCCTCCCACAGTTGGGACAGATCCTGAGGTGGGGAGCGTTGAGGTGCCTGAAGCTCTTATAGCACCGTTGAGGCGGAAGTGTGACTTTATTTTGGGAGAAACAAGTGGAGCCCATAAAATTGGTTCCTGTCGGCGCTGCCTGCGCCAGACGCATCTGCAGCATCTCATGGCCGACGCCTAACCTGCGAGGCGAAGCTGTTCCTGTGAGGCCTGCCAAGCCGCAGCAGCAACACTGCCCTTCTTTAAGGATTTGTCTTCTGCATGCCAGACGGGCAAGGAGGAGGGAGAGCCCCAGGCCAGAACCGGCGGGCCTCCTCGGCGTTTGGGGGGACCAGCCTGCTTCCTGCCTGCTTTAGGTTAAAGGTTTCGACTATGGAAGGTCATCCAGCGATTTCGAGAAGAACTTTGGCCTCCCTGGGTTTTGCCTGTGGCATCTGCCAAGGGCTGGGGTCAAAGGGACGGAGGAGGCACACCTCGCTCCTGGGGGGCTCTGCATCAGCCTGGGGGAGCAGGAAGGCAGCAGGGAAAGGGGGGGATTTTACCCAGCCATGAGCGATGTCGCCATGGTTCGTCCAGTTTCCCTTTGAGACCTTCCGTGCTCTGTAGGAGGTGACGTTGGCTGCAGGGCAGGCTGAACCTGTAGGACCTGGCTTCTCCTGCATCGTTCAGACACGTGACTTTGAAGTTATTCTGTTTACTCTTAGCACTGTGGCATTCAGTGTGTCTTATACAGGACATTTGCATTGTTTTTCCATCTTGATAAAATTTAGTTTTTCCTTGCCAAAAACCCAAAACAAAAACAGTACTCGCCTTGTCTTTTGCACTTTTGACAAAGGGACAGCGTCCAAGTTGTAAGCCAGAGCAATGCCTTCCTACGATGAATGTGGATCCTTAGCTCAAGGTGACCTCAGCAGGGCGTGCACATGGTGGCCCTGTTGCAGCCCCCACCTTCGGAGAGAAGCCCTGTAAACCTGATTTACTTTTTCCTCATCGTAACACTTGGTGTTCAAGATCCGAGCCCGATAAATTCTGTGAATACCCGAAGATGAGCTGTAACTTTATCTTAAAAAACTCCCTGTTCCCTGACACGGAGCAGTAAATTGGAGAGCAAGACCGGGCAGTGACTTTAAATCCACACTGTGGGTTCCTGGGGTGTCATCCTACTTGTGAGACAGGTGTCAGCTTTATCTAGCTTCCCACCTGTTAGGAGTTGACTTTGTATGTGGCTCAATATCATGGCTAGCTATAGCCTGTTTGGAATTTATAGGGTTTTCGTTTTTTGTTTTGTCTTGGTGGAGGCCTTGCAGGCATAGGGTGATGATAAGGATTATGAAAAATATGAAACGTTTCCTTTGAAACGTGGACTATTACATTGTAGCCATGTAAAAAGCCTCAATTGGGATGTTGCTGGTTTTCACCTAGAATTTTTTATTAAGAACTCCAGGAAATCGAAGAGTTGTTGTCCCATTAATACATTTCATTGGTTTCTGATTAGCAACCGTGTCGCTTTAATCTAGACGGTGCTCATGTGTGGTGGGCCGATTGCCTCACCTCAGAGAAATTCCCGCCACCCATAGACCAAAGCACCTGCCTGGGAGATGCAGCGTGGAGGCCGGTTCTTAAAGGGCCAGTGGGGCTTTTCTGAGCCTGGCATGGCTTCTTTTGCCCCTGGCGCACCTCACCATTGCTCTCAAAGGCCGGCCAGGCCGAGCCGTATCCTTGTAGCGTTCGGAAAGCGAAGGTGTCCTGTCACTGCCAACCTGGAGTGCACCTTCCTCACCCAGCACCTCTTCCTCCTGCCTCTCCTCGCTTCTCTCTGACTTTCTTTCAGGTTCACAGTCCCCCGAGACACTTCCCTTCGGACTGGCTGAGGTGCCTTCTCCGTGCCGCCCACAGTAGCCTGTGTATGAGCGTCCAAGGTCGCAGGCTGTGCGGTGGCTGCCTGGGTCCCA
>NW_011888892.1:2998886-3007158 GCF_000151845.1 Pteropus vampyrus
CGTTCGTAGGAATGGCGGCAGACCGCGAGGCCTTTGAGGACTTGCCTGGCTTCCTAATGGTGGTTCATTTGATGGCAGTTGATGGAGAATGATTTGGAATAAACCCCTCCGGTGTGGAGGAGCTCCCTGCCCCCATTCTGCTTATTCTCTCAAACCAGGGTGATTTTCCAGATTAGATAACAGGAAATCTGGGGCATTTCATACTCAGTATAATACTGCAGAGTACCTATTTCAGTAAACAAACTCTTCACTCCAAATAACTCAAAAGAGTGCCAACTTTTGTAGTTGGCCAGGGTTCGTATAATTAGTGTATCAAGTGAAATGCGATTCTTATTGAGAACTGGAATCGCAATGACAAACAGTAATTGCTGAGTCTGTATCTTATCAGGGAAATCAAAAGTGTCTATTGAATTATAGTGGCTCTATTATGTGGTTCTGTGAACTCACCAAGATAATTCTTTTGAGGGTGATAAAATGTGATCATGAAACCATACATACAAGAAAGCAAACAGATGGATAAACAACCAAAGTAATTATCAGTTGTACATTTACGTTTTTCCATCACAGTATTTCCAGGACCTGCTGGTCCAGAGTGATCTGCTGGGTCATTGTCTGGAAGGGTATGTTTCATGATATTGCTTGATTGGTTTATCTGCCCTCCCACGTGGCCGGAGGGCATTTCAGAGCAGTTTACCCTCCCAGAAACTGCTTGGAGCATCATAGTTTTATTGGTATCTAGTGGACAGGGAGGAAGAGAAAGTTGGATGATAAGCCTTCTGTGGTTATGGAAGGAGATGCTATTCTGTGTAAAGAAGCCCCACAAAGAAACAGATGAAGGAGGTGACATTTTGTGAATAGAGTCCGTATATCTAAATCCTAATGAACATTTTCACTTGATGGTTCTACTTTTGATCCCAGTCATCCTTTAAAACACAAACACACAATGAAATCAGTCAACCCAACAATAACAACCACAGCAAAAAACAAACACACAAAAAAACTGGCAAATTCAGTGAAACAGGATTTGTGGGTTTTACCTGTCTGACTAATGTGTAATTGCCTTTCTTGGAAAACTTCCTCCTTTCTCCAGCAGCCTTTTGCAGGCGAGGTGCTAAGAGTTCAAAATCTCAGCGGAAGATACTGTGTTTTTTTCATGCCTTTTAAGCTGCTCTGTTTTGCGTGTTGTGGATGTGGATGCTAAGGTCACGTGGTGAGGAGCCTAGGGTTGGAGGGTGCGTGCTGGCCCTCTGTGACGTTTGCCCATTGTCCCAGTGCCTCATGAATGGCGAGGAGTGGGCACAAGGCCAGGTGGGCTCAGCTCCTCTCCCTAGTTTGTTTTCAGTGGACTGAAGCTCATTTTCCAATTCCCGTTGATGTGGTGTGATAGATTCATTTGGGAGCAGGTTGCCTGATGTTACAATGGAAATAAATCTTGAAATACCTACAAGCGTCAGAATTGAAGAGTAATGGATGAATTTGCTTCTTATTTCTGATTTGTAAGATGTCGCCTTAATGGAATGAGCTGGCCTCCAGGGTTCAGCCATCTCTGGGAACCTGGGACCTATGATGAAGCAGAGAAATATCATCCTGCTTATTTTTCCTGTAAATATACTCAGCATTACAAAAATTCATTAAAAGATAACCATGATCTGTCCTTTTGGGAAGCTTGTAATGGAAAGTAGGAGAGAGCTGATTATTTCTCTTGCCGGATATTTATTTACAAGGCATTTCTTTCCAGAAAATACTTAAGTAGATTATGTGTTTCACAACCTTAATATCGATTCTTTAGTTTTCATGAGCACTTGTGATTTTAATTACCATCCTAAAAAATATTGACTTCTTTTCCTTTTTCATCCAGAAATGATCATTAAAAACAAACAAACCAAAGGTTTAAGACTTTCTTTGAACGTGACCGCTTCACTTTCTTTGAAGGGCTGATTTTCTGGTCCTGAGCACAGACTCAGGAGCTGGATTGCCTGGTTTGATATCTCGGCTCCATCACGTACTAGCTGGGTGACTAGAGAGAAGCCGACCTCTGCGTGCCTCAGTTTCATTGTCTGTCAAATGGAGATGATAATAGTGGTCATGGCAACAGGGGTGAGGTGATGGTTACAAGAGTTAGCATGTGCAAGCACCTACTAAGTTCAAGTTTGCAGTCATTAATGGATTTTGGCTTAATTCATGCATTCGGTAAATGTTTACTGAGTGCCAGTCATGGGGCTAAGCTCTGGGGTACCATGTGGTGAATGCCGGGAGGGAGAAAGGACTATCAAGGAAGGCTTCCTGGAAGAAGGGACATTTAGGGGTGACTCGTAGACTAGGTATGAATTAATGAGATGAAGAAGGATAAGCAGGAGTTGCATAAATATATCCGAGGCCCAGAAGCGCAGAGGGCGATCGTGATGCTGAAGGTCAGCGTGCCTCTGAGGGCGGGAGGGAGAGGGAGTGGGGTGCGGGCCGGTCCACTGGGTCCTCGTGGGCCTCCCGAGGAGTCTGGCTTTGTCCTCAGAGCCGTGAGTACGTGCCGAAGGATTTAGAGCCAGAGAGCTGCATCGTCGGATCCTGCTGTAGGAAGACGCCATGGGCAGTGGTTCGTAGAACGGGAGGGAGGGAAGGAAGAGGGAGCTGTGAGATCCAGGTGAGAGACGACAGTGGCCCGGGTGAGGGTGATGGCCGTGGGAGTTGGGAGAAGCAGATGGAGTTGAGAGACGTGAGGGAGACAGGTGGCATGATGTCGTGACGGGTTATGCAGGGAGAGGGACGAGGGAGGCATCCAGCTGGACGACGGCGCTGCTGGGGTCTGGGGTTGTGGTCCTGGACAAGGACGGGCTCCATGAGGGCCTCGCCCGGGACAGACATCCAGGAAGGGTGCGCTGCGTCCTACGTCCAGCAGTCGGCTCAGTCTGGAAGGGCAAACGGACGGCTGGATAGACTGCAGTACGGTTTATGGCGGCGGGAGTCGACGCAGAGATGGTGACACAAGCCTGCGCAGGTGACTTGTGCAGAAATCTGAAGAGCGACGAGACGTAGGGGGTCACAGCACTTGCGTGGAGGGGCCGAGAAGGAGGAATCCTGGAGGAGGACTCAGGGAAGACACCACTCTGGGAGGAGGAAGCTCCCGCAGAGAAAAAGGCAGAGGAGTGCGCTTTGCCAGGGACGCCTTCGACCCTGCAGGGCAAGTTCGAGGGGCAGGTGGATCGGAGCCCGGGTCGGGCTGGGGAGAGGTGTGCGCGGGTGCCAGGGGCGTGGGGGGGGCGGTGGGCGGAAATCCCGGCTCTGCCAGCTCTGCTCCGCATCGGTCGTCAGGGGTCACGTCGACACCTGTCATTTCACACCCGTGGGTCAGGAGTCAGGCTCTCAGGAGGCCACATTTAGGGCCGAGCGCCTCTCGGTGGGGCGGGATCCCGTTCCAAGCCCACACGGTCGTTGTGGGGAGGACTCCTCAGTGGCTGATCCCTGGAGGCTACCTTGTCACAGGGGCTTCACCATAGGGCAGCTTAACGACATGGCAGTTGGTTTTGTCAAAATGAGCAAACGAGGCTGGAGGGGAAGCCAGACCCTCTTATGACCTAGTCACAAAAGCCACATCTGTCACCTGGCGTATTCTGTTGGCTGCAAAGGCATCACTCAGTCCAGCCCACACCCAGAGGGAGGGGACCCCCGGGCCGTGCGCAGCATGAGGTGGGGATCACGGCCGTCTTGGGCGTCCGCCCACCTCAGTCTCTGAGGTTTGTATCCTCGCCTTTGGGACGTCCTGGTGACTTCATCCCATCGGGCTGTCGTGGGTGCCCAGCACGCACCACGGAGGTTGTGCAGGAGGCAGCAGCTCCCTGTCGGGGACCCTCGTGGCAGAGGTGCAAGGCGAATACCCTCCTGAAGCTTAGACAGTGTGATTGAAAGACACCCCTTTGGAAAGAAGAGATCGCATCGTGGGATTCGGTCTCCTTTGTGAAACGTCACACACTGACTGGGGTTGATGCATGGGCACGGGGTGTGGCCGTCCTTCGTGAGGCACAGGTGGGGCCGTCCCGCTGCAGGTCACATCGGGCGTGTTTGTCAGGAGCTCATTGCCCGGCCCGTCCTGTCTTGTCCTGTGGGAAAGAACCTGTGGGTGTGGCAGGGACAGACGGAGACGCTCCCTGGACTGGACGCCCTTGGCTCCCCATCACTTGAGGATGTCCCGGGGCCCTTCATCTGTCCCTTGGAGGCGTCCTGCGTATTCTCAGAACCACGGTTTGCGTTCTCTGGGCAACCACCTGACTCTCCCGTTATACTGTAAATAAATAAAAGCTTATTTGCTCAAACTGGCATCAGGCCAGGTGGCCTGTGGGCTGTGGTTACTGACTCCTGGTCTGTGGAACCAGCAAGTAACATGCCTTGAGTGCTTTTCATTATCGGTCACGGTACATGTTTATAGTTTTATGCTATGTTTTATTGTCCACGCTCCGGTTTGCATGCTGGGCTGCTGGAGGTCGAATGGGCACTTTTGAGAGGCTCTGGGGCGTGGTGGTTAAGGCTCTGCTTTCTCGACAGGGCTGGTGGCTTCCAGGCTGTGTGACCTCAGACAAGTTACTTCACCTCTCTGGGTCTGTTTTAAAAATCGAGCTTTCCTTCTCTCTTATTTCCTTTTGGTCCGTAGCTGGACTTCCTTTTGCCCGGGAATCTGGAAGTTAGATTTTCCTTGCTGAGGTTTATCGGACTTCCCTTTTTGTCGGGAGTGTACCACCTCTAAGCAGAGCCGGGAATGGGCGTTCTGGTCCAAGTGACTGACTAGGGTGGCTCTCGGAGAACCCTAGAGGGGGTGAGGGAAGCGAACAGGACGGGGACGAAGCCCCGAGCCTGACCCCACGGCGAGCAGTGTGAAGAGCACCTGGGATCCGGTCCCCCCTGAGGCCCCGGGCCTGGCCTTCTGCATTCTTGTGTCAGCCAGTCCCCGACCGTGGGTCATCCTAGGTGGCACCTTCTTGGCTATTCCTGGCAAGGTGGCTCCCAGTGCAGAAGGCAAGCCCACACCACAGCAGCGGGGTGCACGTCTGTGTGACACGCCCCCTACCCTGCACCTGTGCCCCTGCATGTCGTGCCGGGCTCTGGATGGGGACCATATGGCTCTGTGAGGGCCCTGCGCCCTCGCCCATCAGGCAGGGAACCCCTGTACCTCACAAGGAGGTGAGGCAGAAGCTCAGGCACCACAGAGATCCGTCTTCCCTCAGCGCAGGGAGCTGGGCCAACCCCAAGGACTTCCCTCCAGAATGAGTCAAAGAGATGACAAAAACGGAGAAGCCTTTCATCTTGAAGGTGGGCTATTGGCCATATTCTCAAGTAGTGGAACATACACCACATTTGATTGCGGTGATTTGCGTGGGTTTTCCAGGAAATGAGCGTAGCGAAGCCTTCATCTGAGCCTGGACCGCTGAGCTGTGTCGCATCTTCTGCGCTGGTCCGTGTTTCCGGTCTTACGAGGTGCGTGGCTCTCGGATCCTCTTGGGTGCTGGTCAGGGCTCTGTTGCTGGTAGGTTGTTTTCTGTTGGCCGTTGGAAGCTTCTGGTGTTTTGCTGGTGTGGGCAGCCTGGTGTCGGGGGGGCGGGGCCACAGGGGTCGTCAGCGGACCAATGCCATGGGTCTCATCCCCTGAGCGTTCATTAAGTGTAAGAACCTGGGCCCTCCGTGTCCTGTGTAGCACTCACTCACTTGTTCGGAGGATCTCACCTGCTGGGCTGGGACACCTGCTGGCCAAGGCCACCCACTCACACACACTGTTTTCATTAGAACAGATTGACTGAGATTATTCATATACCATGCCGCACACCCATTCAGAGCGTGCAGTTCAATGTAATATTAATATTGCATTCTTAATTCACAAAAAGTTGTGGGTATATATTTTTAAGGTTATTTTTATTCTATGTGGGTTACTTGTGCCATTAGATTTAGAAGAGTGATAAATGCACAGAACGTGACAGTGGAACATTAGGACGTTTACAAGCCTTGTTCCATACTGCTCCTTACAGGTGCTATCTAAAAGCACAGCTGTCCGAAGAGAGATTGCAAACGCTGACTGGGTTTCTTACACTCCCGAAAGGGACAAGAATCGAAAGCTTGCAGCGTTTGCTCAGGACGTGCGTGGGGAATGGTTTGCCGCTTCCTTCCTTGGAGCGATGAAAACGTTACAGGTGGGGGCTTATAAGTTTGTTTATCTAGGGGAGCACTGCTCCTTTAATAAGATGAGAGGATTTCCAGCCTTCCTTAGCTTACAAACTAAGACATTTCAGTATATTAAGAATTAAAAACTAATATATATATAAACTACATGAGAAATTACATACATATAAATATGTGTATAAGCTATTATGAGACCACACGCACACACGCACACACCGTCCCTAAATGCAGTGGGGTCAGGGATGGCGCACCAGAGGCGATCCCTCCAGTGTCACTGAGGTGGAGCAGAAGGACTCGGTTCCGAGTTGGACGTCCAGCGCCCTGGGCCAGAGGCCCTGTTCGCCCGGAGTCTGAGCCTCTTAAGTCCATGGTTCCTGAGTCCAGGTTTCCAGCTCTGCTCAAACCCGAACGTCCCCTCCCTGGTGGCCTGTCTGAGCTCCTGCCCCTCTGGTCTTGATTTTCTGTCCTCTCTCTCGCAGGGAGCCCTGCCCCCTGTCCGCGCCGCCCCCCGCCCCCTCCCGCCCCCGAAGTGTGGGTTGTGTGCAGGTCACCTCACCTGGTCCCCAGAGCTGGCCAGGCACTGCTGAAGGCAAGCCAGGCGGGCAGGTCCCCCGCCTCTCACCCAGGCCCCCGCCCTGCCCCCCCCTCTGGCCCTGGAAGGCGTTCCCTTCGGGACTGCACTGTCGCCTTCCCCTGGGACTCTGGCCACCCTCTGGCTTCTGCCCACTCTTGCTGGGTGGTGGTGCAGGTCCCAGCGGGGGAGGGGAGGGCGGGCTGTCCTTCCCTGTTCGGGGCCCCACCCTCTGC
Organism: Pteropus vampyrus; assembly: GCF_000151845.1. Taxonomy (NCBI): domain Eukaryota; kingdom Metazoa; phylum Chordata; class Mammalia; order Chiroptera; family Pteropodidae; genus Pteropus; species Pteropus vampyrus. The sequence continues at coordinate 3,005,850 of NW_011888892.1, forward strand.
CCCCTGCCAGGCGCCCCGGGTCCCTCGGCCTTTGCTGACCAGTCCCAGCGGAGCCCCGGACACGTTCGTTGCACTCGCACTGTGTGCTGGACCCTGGGGACCTGCCGTTAGCAGCCCCCACTCCTCCTCCCAGGGTGGGGGGAGCTGCAGGACGGCCCCTGTGCCATGCAGTGCCTCCGAGAATCACGGAAGGGTGCGCCCGGGAGGCAGACATCCTGCTTGGCAAGCAGCAGGTGGGCCGGGTTTCAGCTCCTGCTTTGGACCTGAGCCTCGTGTAGTCGACAGCCTAGCCGGCTGCCTGTGGGCGAGGGCTGTTCCTAGGGCGGGATCTGCCCTTGCGAACCCCTTTTTTCCCCAGGGTATCGGTAGCTCCCCTGTTTTATTTCAGAGGAGCAGGGCAGAGCTGGGACATAGATGGATCTGTCTGTGTGACAAGAGCGTGGGGTAGTGAATGTCCTTCTCTCGCAATAACTATAAATTCACGTTAGACAGGAAAATGTAGGCGTCTGACTGATGTAGGAAGGATCTGGAAGGGAAAAGTATTACTAGAGAATATTTCACCTAAAAGGGACTTGGTGACAAGGTTTGCTTGTGACAGTCCTCGTGTGATATTAGGTGATATTTTGGGTGACTTTAGTTTCGACATCTTTCCGCCTGGCTGTGTAGGAGCTGTTCAGGGAGGGCCGGCGGGAGCACGGCCGGGGAGGAGGGGCCATGTGGCCCCGAAACCCGACGTTCCCCGCCTTCCAGACCTGAGAGTTTGAGCGAGCGACCTGCCATCCCTCCGTTTTCTTACCTGTGAGATGGGAATGACCACAGTCATACCTGCCTCGTAAGGTGTTGAGGTCATTATATCAGATAGCCCCTGAGAAGCATTCCACAGCGGCTGTCCCCGGTCAGGGGTCCGCAGCTCTGACGGTCTTTACCCGGGCGTGTCATCTGCAGACCTGGCCTCCAGTTAGAGCTGTTGCGCGTGCACCTGTATCACTCACATCTCCATTTTTGGCCCGAGGGAGTTGTTTGAGGTCATGAGTTTCCCTGGCACAGGAATCTTGTCCTGTGAGTCTCCACCTGACCGTCAGTGCACACCTGGATCTCGGGGGTTACGTGTTCCTCTTCTGCTGGATGGCTGACAATCTTAGAGACTCTCATGAGCGCTTGCTTGTGGTGTAAGCTTAGCCAGATGTGACATGGAAGGCAGTTTCTCCTCTAGATTGGGGTCCCGTTCACGGGATGAATGGAATTGTTATTTCATTCTGTCTCAAGGGCTTTCTGGAGTTGGGGATGCGGAGCTTCTGACACTGTCCGC
>NW_011888892.1:3009711-3013559 GCF_000151845.1 Pteropus vampyrus
CCAGTCATCTTGAAAACTTAAATGACTTTTGAACAAGGGACTTTGTACTTGCATTTGCACTGGGCTCTGAAGATTGTGTGGCCAGCCTGCCGGGGACCGGTGCCGGGTGTTCTGTGGGTGCCCAGCCACATTTGAGAGTGTGATGGTCTGGGCGGGTGTGGGCTCGGTGAACGGTCTGGTCTTGGGGGCACTTCCTGCAGGCCCGGGTCTGGGCAAAGTCCTGCAGAGAGCGGCGGACCAGCAGGCCGGCCGAGACGCCTGGCGCCCGTGGGCTTGTGTGCTGCCCCGTCTCGGGTCTGTGTCCCGGCCTGGGTGTCTGCATTACGTGGTGTCGGTGAGCAGACCCGCCGCCAGCACCTCTTCAGTTAACACACACTGCATCCTCCCATCTCTGCACCCTGTCCACGGAAGGCGACGGATCAGCCGTCAGCTCAGGGAGGGCTTGTTGTGGGTCCTCCGGGAACCGATGCCACACCCTGGGCAGCTCCACCAGCAGCGCCGGAGGAAGGCCTTGGGTCCGACCGGTCCATGTGCCTGACCAAGCAGACCCGAGGCCGGGGGCCAGGTCTGGCCAGGTTGGGACCTCGGCTCCCTCTCGCAGGCTGTGCTGGACTCTCTTCCATTTCCCGGCTTCCCCTGTGGAAATGTCCCTTTTCCCCACGCCCTGCATGGGGGCCACGCTGATGCCCCCCAGTGTCGCTTCTCCCCTCTGGGAGCAAGTGGGCCACGCCCGGGCGTCCGGGCAGAGGGATGGCGCGTTGGCAGGTAGCACCCGGAGTGTGCAGACAGCCGAGCAGTTTCCCCCGGCACAGCCCTCCTGGGTGTTCCTGGGAGGCAGAGATTGTCCCGGAGCTGGGACCGCGTGCTGGCCCTGCCTTCGGGCTCGGGCAGTGGTTTCTGGGCCTTCCCCTGTGGACGCGCCGCACGCCGTGAGCATCTCCCCCGTTCGCTCTTGCAGAATTGACTGCACCCTGACCTGGTCCAGCTCAGCGTGTAGACGGGTGGGGCTCAGGAGGGGAGGGCAGGGCAGGGCAGGAGGGGCGCGGCACAGATGCTCCATGGGAAGATGCCACGATATTGGTCGTTCTGCTCTGCGTACGCATCGCTGCTAGAGGAAGCAGATCCTCACTTTGCTCTGAGACCCTTTTAAATGTCAGGTGACATTTATTGTGCGCATTCTCGAGGCTGGCCTTCCCGTGCATTGTTCCTCCATGCCTGTGAGGTGCAGCCTGTGCTCTCATCACCCCGTTTCGCAGGAGGAGAAGCTGAGCGTCACCCAGCTCATCAGAGCCCCTCGGGGGTGCGGGCTTAGCCAATGGGGCTGCGAGTGTGCAGGTGCCCTGGGTAGGGTCACCAGCACCACGGGCCCGAGTGGGACGGCTTTATCACGGGGCGTACTGCGGGCCTTCGAGGACGCGGTTCCCCGCTGAGACGTCAGAACTCGGGTGTCAGGAGTTGCCAGCTGAGACCGCTGTCTGGTCTTCGGTTTCCAATGTGAATAAACAACACTGCAGGGTTCTCCAGTGGACTTAGGGTTCAGATAACAGTTTTGCTGCCTCGAATTTCTCTGTCGATTTGTTGAACGATTGACTCCAACCTTCGTGTCCCCGTGGGTGCCGGCGTGGTTAAGCGCGGATGCAGGGCTGGGACAGGTGCAGGGCAGGTGCAGACAGGTGCAGGGCAAAGCGCCCTGCGGTGTCCGGGAGGGCTGCCTGTGCGTGGGAAGCTGGATGGGGGCGCCCTCCTCTTGGCTCCACTTGACGAACAGGCACTGGGCGCCCGTTTCGTGATGGGCGCCCCCGGCCAAGGACAGTGTTCCGATGGCGTTTTGTCAGGGAGGGCAGAGGGCACTGCTGAGTGTGCGTGGGCACACCCCTAACTCCCTCGTGGGGTGAGAGGTCACGGGGCCGGCGGCGTTCATGCAGGTGATGGACCCGGGAGGGCGAGCCAGGCCAGGACGGGGAAGAGGGGCATTCCAGGGAGAAGTCAGCTTTTGGCCAGAGGCCCGACGTGGGGTGAGGGGTTGTGCGGGGCTCTGGTTCAGTGGCTGGGAATTTCTCTGCCTACATTTGCTCAGTGACAGAGGCGTCCGCCAGACCGATGGCTAGCTTTACTTGTAAATTTTTGTGTGTGTGTGCGTGTGTATGGTATGTGTATATATATGTATTTATTTATTTTTCTCTGCCATTAGGAAAAACAAAGTCACATCGTACTCGAATGTTCCCTGTGTCCTTCCCTTTCTTAGTCACCCTTTATATTAGAGTGAATGATTTGCCAAGAGGAGAGGACAGAAAGCGGCTTCATATTCTGCCTTAGAGACTCTGCGTTAGAGACCAGTCAGAGCCTTTCACTGAAGCCCAGTGAGCGGGGCTGGGGACTAGGAAGCGTGACCTCGCCATTCGGCATCCCGAGTAAATGGGCCGAAGCCCAGTGTTCCTCCTCTCCTTTTCCCGTCTGCTGTGTCCCCGTGGTGGGGACCGGGCTCACCCCGGCTTCCCCCGCGTGTTTCCGTTGTGTCTTTTAGGTGCGACCTGTCTGAGCGGTGGGGGTGGGGCGAAGTGCAAGTCCAGGTCAGGTTTATAGCCCGGAAGGTAAGACCCGCGCCAAAACAAACACTGGTGGCCTTGGCTGCCCGTTCTCACAGGAGTCCACTGGGAACGGCCGGCCCCTGCTGTGGAGTGCTCTGGGCTCTCGCCCGCACGGCTAGCTGGTCTGTGGTGCCGATGTGCAGGGTCCCTGCTCCAGCTGGTCATGGGGCTGAGCTGTGCAGGTCCCGAGGTCACTGCGAAGTCCTCCTGGCCTGGGGGGTGGGTAAGTGTCTGGCTATTTCACTAGCATAGATTGTCCTAAATGGCAGTAACCTTTGTGCCATGAAGAATAGTAATTAAAGAGATTAGATCTTCTCCCCATCTCTGCTCTACACCTCTTTGCTGCTGAGCAAGATTAAATGCCAAAATAGATCATTTTCAGGTCAGTTAAGTCTCTCTTACTTGTGGGTGGATCTGCAAAGACTCTCAATAATGAGGTGGACGGCTTTATGCTAGCACTGACTTTGTGAAAGACAAAAGTGTTGAAAGGTAGAGTCTTATTTTTCCTGCCATGGAAAAGCAATAAAGCCGGCTTCATCCACACCCGGTGTATTTCCTAAGAAACCGGCATGTTTTGGGCGCCGTGACCTTTTGGACTAGATAAAAATAAGATAGTTGCTGGCTAGTCGTGGCTAAGGCATACAGCGATATTTTATTCTGAAGAAAGGTATTAAAATAATTTTTGAGTCGTGTCTCTCACTTCAATTAGAATTTGATAAAAGGCTCTTTTATGTATTTCTTTTCACACTCTTATCTTCAGCATCCCTCCCACCTGTTTCCATCCAAAAGGCAAAAAGAAATATTGAATAGCAGATGATGGTTGCTTTATCTTACTGTGCGCTGCTCCATTTAAAAATTATTTCAATGCGTTTCTCGGTTCTCATGTCCAAATGTCGCATGCAGTCCTGCCACAGGGGGCTTCGCTGGCAGAGGGACCATCTCTCCTTTCCTGAGAGACAGGAACGCAACAGAAGTCACTCTGTGACTTTGAGAATGGTGCCCCTTTTAGAGATGGATGGATATTCTGTCAAACACGCACGTGCGTGCGCACACGCACGCACGCGCACACGCACGCACGCACACACGCATGTACACGAGCACGCACATGCACGCACACACACGCACACGCACATGGAGAGAGAGGACTAGATGTGGTCTCTGACCCCAACCCATCACCCCTAACCCCCGTCGCTTCTCCCTCTCGTTTGAACCCTCTGGGCTGGAGCAGGCCCGGGGCGCTGCACGCGGTGCCGTGGAGGA
>NW_011888892.1:3013966-3016521 GCF_000151845.1 Pteropus vampyrus
CACACCCAGAAAGGACGCGGATAATCTGATGCTTTCTAAGCTGCATTTCCGGGGTGGGCCCAGCGTGTGAAAGGCGGGTCCTTAGGCACCTGGCTTTGCTGGCGTTTGCTCCCTGGGCTGCACTGTGCGGGGTCCGTCTCTCCAGCCCCGGCACCAGCTCAGCACTGCACCAGACGGGAGGCCGCTAGGGGCTCAGGACCTCCCGTCGTTAGCATGGACGAGAGAAACACGTGTAGGGCTCACAAAGCCCGAGGACAGCAGACGGACGGCCCTTCAGAACGAGGCCCCTCGGGTGCAGGCAGAGCTCTTGCCCGGTCCCCCAGGGACATGGCTGGCCCTTTGCCCAGCCCCGAGAAGATGCACGCTTTCGAGCACTTTTTCTTCCCATTGAAGGCAAGACAGAGGGAATGAGAGCACAAGCAGAGCAATTATTTTTTACAAATTGACTTTTTAAAAGAATTAATTAACTTTTAAATTGCTACTTGAGATCCAAGAGTCATGTTTTAAGAGAACAGTCTGTAGGATAGAGAAACTGAGCAGAGCAGATTTCGAGAAGTAATGTGAGGTTGAGCTCATGCCTCAAGTGCGTTAGGAGACTTTGAGCTTGAGTGACGGTGGCAGATTGTCGCATTACATGGGAGAGACCAGAGCAGAGCCTGGAGAGCTAACGCTGTGTCTCTCGCTCTTATTGATTGAATCGGTCTTGGGCTCCTGGATCTGTAGCAGGCAAGATCATTTTGAAGAGGAACAAATGATACCGTTTGGGCTTTTGTTCTGTTGCGGACCTCGCAAGAAGGACTGCTTTGTGATCTGGTTAATTGCAGTGAATTCTTATTGAGTGCCCACGAGGCATGGTGTTAGCTATTGTGGGAGATCCAATCATTAAGAGGTGTTTATTTCCCCCACGGAGTTTAGTCTGGAAGAAGAGGCAGACAGAGAGATAAGCAGCTCTGCGAGGCTGTGGGATGTCACAGTTTACAGGAAAGGTCGGGAGCAAGCGAGCGATTCAGGTGTGAGTGTACCTGTGTTCGGTGGGCGGAGAAAGTCAAAATTCAGTAAGGGTCGGGAGAAGGATGTGAAATTAAAGGCAGGCATTGCAGACAAGTGGGGTCTTCAGAGGTGGAGGGAGGAAGGGCCGGCCGAGCAGGTAGAACAGCCTGTGGTGGGCCTGGGGTGGGGGGAGGCGGAGCGGGAGCAGGGGTATCGAGGGGAGAGATGCGACTGGAAAGATGGGTCGAAATCATATCACAGGCCTTTGAATGCTGCACTGGAGAATTCAGGCACTATTCAGAAATCCAAGGGACACAATAAGACTTTAGAGGAAGATCTTAGAAAGGTAACTCCAGTGATGGGGAGAAGAAAGAGTTTATACGATTAATATAAATTTAGCTGGGAGACCAGCCAGCTATTATTTGCCATCTGAGGGAGAGGTGGTGCAGACTTGGGCCAGGCAGAGTGGGCGGTGGAGACAGTCTGGAAGAGGCTCCAAGTCCGAGGGCTCCTCCCGACGCCCAGGGCCTCCCTGCCGGTCCCAGCTCCTCTCTGCAGGACTTGGTGTTTTCATCTGTTACATGGGTTGATGGGCTGTCATGGCTTTTTTCCCTAATGTCAGACTAGTCATCCAGGTTTTTTTATTTTTCCCCAAATAGGAGTTACGTCTCATGCAATCTTTTTTCTGCACGAGTTGGGATGATGATATGATTTTTTTTATCCTTTGCTCTGTTAATGCGGTGAATTATATCGGTTGGATTTTGGTTGTAAAGCCAACCCTGCGTTTCTGGCATCATCCCAGCTTGGCTGCCTCTGTGTGTTGGTATGATGCATCAGACGTTTGTGGACTTAGGGTGCACAGGCCTGTGTGCGTGTCGGGGGACTCCAAGCTGGATGTTGCGATTCACAGGGGAGCCGTGAGGAGGGCGGTCTGAGGCTCGGAGATGACCTACTCTGGCCGAGGGTGGAAGGTGGGCTGTGCAGGGCTTTGTCTCTCTGGCCCTCGATGCCGGCCTCTAGCTCTGTGCTGCCCCCCACTGGCTGCTGACACATGGACAGACTCTGAGCTGCTGTCACCCTGGTGAGGGAAATGGGAAAATTCTATATCCACATTATAGGCTGTTGTCAAGGTAAAATTAGTGTGAACATGCGAAGCACTTAGCCCACTGATGAGCCCACAGAACTACTCAGTAAACGGCAGCCAGTATCACAGCAGCAACAGCAGCAGCAGAAGCATTATTACCATCACCATCGTCATTGCTATGCCATCATTTATCCGATCTCCACCATCATCATCAGCACCACCATGACCACCACCACCACCATCATCATCATCATCATCATCACCACCACCACCACCACCATCATCACCACCATTATTACCATCACCACCATCACCACCATCACCACCATTATTACCATCACCACCATCATCACCACCATCATCACCACCATCACCACCATCATTACCACCACCATCATCACCATCATCACCATCATCATCATCACCACCACCACCACCACCGCCACCATCACTATTATCACTACCATCATCATCACCATCA
>NW_011888892.1:3017796-3035456 GCF_000151845.1 Pteropus vampyrus
GTCTCTAATACGGGGCTGTGTAGGCGGGAAGACTAAGGGGAACGGAGCCTGGGGGCTGGGCGGCCACTGTTGCAGGCCTAGGTCTGCTGTGTCATTGGGGCCATGTGCATGGGCCCTCGGGGGCCCTTTTTCCCTTCATCTATGAAATCTGGGTTCTTTAAGTCTCATTTCAGAGTTAAATTTGAAGTTCCTATATTCATGTCGGAGGTTTTCACAACTGCTTTTGTCTGCCTGCTTCAGAGATGGAGTGGCAGCTACTTAAAGCCCTTTGCACGTGTGCCTTGCAGATTCACATGGGCCTGAGTGCATTTATAGTGGACATGTTCATTTTAGTTTTATTATTTTTGAAGTGTTTACTTTTTCCTCATCTGTAACAGAATAGGCAGGCTGGCGGGGATGCTGATAAGTACTGAGATAAATGCATTAATCGTCCTAAGGGCTTGGGAGTTTGGTTATGCCGGGTCGGGAGAGGCTACCTATGCTCTGAGCTTCCTGTACCTAATACAGTTACTTGTTAAAGATTCACCATAAAATGCTAACTAAACCTGGCTAACTGCTAATAACCATTTACATCAGCCGAGGACATTAAATTTTTATAAATTTTGGTGGAAATTAGGGAAAATACCTGCGAAAATGAAATTGTCCACTGATACATGACTTTTGATATTTTAGGATTTTTGTGACATGTGATAGTGGTCTTGCTCTAGCTTTTTAAAAAGTATTCTGGTATCGACAGCAGTGTTTATTGCAGTAAAAACAAGTGCTCCCAACCACAGTAAGAGCTTTTATCATTTACCGAGTATTTACCGCGGGACCCCGTTGTACCAAATAGCCAAATCTGTCAACATTATTTTCTTTAAGACACAAAATGCACAGAGTCCAAGAGGTGTAGGTATCAATATGCTTATTCTACAGACAGGAAGCTGAAGCTGTGGGGGGAGGTCATTGGCTGGAGGTCACCCATCTCTTCATGGGTAGAGGTCTTAGTTACCCTGCATTTTGACCATGAACGTGAAAACGAAGAAGGCTGCATGGGCCTGGGAATCTAGAACGCTGTCACGGCTGCGGGCGGCTCGGTTACTGCGGGGGTGTTTGGGGACGGGGTTGGGAGAGCCGACAAGTGTACACGGACCTGACTTCCCAGAAGATGGAGCACCCGTGGGAAGACCTGGTTGGTGAGGGGAGAATGAGCAGGAGGGTCCAGCTTTTTCCTTCCAGGGCGGAGGAGGGCGCAGGGACCAGGAGTGCGTGGTCGGGAGGAGGCGAGGGGTCAGGCGGTGGCAGGTCCGCTGTGCTTGCTCGGGGAGTTTGCACGTGCTGTGATCAAGCAGGTTTTTAAGACGATCACAGTAAAGGTGTCACTTAAGTGGGGCCTGGTCTGGCGGAGTGTTCAGCATGGGTGACGAATTGATCGGGGGTTGGAGGTGACTTTTCCCAGTGGGACATCGTTTTAGGAAGAACCCATGTGATTCTCTCACTGCGGTTTATAGACGAGCGTGGGCTCATCGAATGATTCTCGACTCTCGAATACTTTCTAACCTCCTGTTTTTCCCCACTGATAGTGGCCTTTATCCCATAATGCTTGGGCACAAGTGAGGTCTGGATTTAAGGGTCTGACTTTTTTAGGTGCTTATCTGGAATAGGAACTGTTTGATGTCAGGATAAAGATTTGGGATTTCAGAGATTTGTCAGTCAGTGCCGGTTTTAAGGACTTCTTAATGTTGGACATATTTTTTGCCCATTTGATTGTAACATAGCTTTTTGGCTTAATATCAACATTGGGTATATGGTTTTTTTTTTTTTTTTATCAATTTGATTTCTGAAGAGTATTCAGTCCACGTGTAAATGATTCATAGGAAAAAGTCATCTAGTGGAAAAAATCTATTAATGGAAGTATAAGATAGTATATGAAGTGATAATTAAAATGTTAACAGTATCCTCACTTTTCCCCGTATTGTAAAAACATGATTCAGCCATAAAAAGAATGAAGTCCCGATATGTGTTACAGTACGCACAAACCTTGAAAACGTGCTCAGGGAAAGAAGCCAGCCACAGAAAGACAATACTGTAGGGTTCCATTTATATGAGGTAGCTGGAGCAGTTCAACTCAGAGAGACAGACAAGAGGTTTGGGTTCTTGGGCTGGGGGAGGGGGAATTGGGAGTTACTGCCTCATGGGTATGGTTTCTGTCAGGGTGACGAAAAAGCTTTGCAAACTGATAGTGGATGGTAGCACAACATTGTGATTGTCAGTAATGCCACTAAATCGTATACTTAAAAATGGTTAAACAGGCAGATTTTACAGCATACATATTTTGCCATGTATTGTGAATAGTTATGAATTTCTAGCACTTAAATGATGACCCTTTATATTTGTCTCTTGAAAGAAAAAGCAGCTTTTGTGGGTATCAGAGGATGATCCAGGCAAAGACTGAATGTATTTTGACGTGAAAAACAAGCAGGAATAATTCAGCATTGTGACTTCTACCTCTGCTAATATCTCTTACCTTCTTTTTCTTCTTTACAGCTTTTTATAACTATGATGCCAGGGGAGTGGATGAACTTTCTTTGCAAATAGGAGACACTGTGCACATCTTGGAAACATACGAAGGTATGTATACATTTTGGTGTCTTCTGGTTTGGGGCAGTCAGCACACTTTCTCGGTGCCCAGTGGACGAAGCATTGCCCTACTGAGAGAGCATGCGTACTCACGTGCCTTACTCACGTGCCTTACTCACGTGACTGGTGTTCTTGCCTGCTGGATGCCAGCTCAGGTGAGGGCAGCAGCGAGGCTACTCATTATTTAAAATGCTTTATTAAGATGAAGTGAAAACTAAAAATTCCTGTTTTTAATCTCTGAAGTTTTCTGTTGAAAAAGCTGTTTTTATTTAAAAAACAAACAAACAAACAAACAAACCTCATTGGTTCTTATTTTGCAAATGTCTGTAAATCCTGACTCTCAATAACTGACCACTGGAAAAAACCATTTAAAAAACCTATTTAAGATATTTTCGTGTTTAAGTCCTTGTTTTGAGGCGTTTGATGGGAATGGTGAGCCTTTCGATGCTCACATTTAGGTTTGTTAATAACGTCTCAGAGGAATGAAAATGGTTATTTTCACATTTTCTTTCTTTTTAAATCTGTGACCCCAGTTTCCTAGGAGTGAGCAGAGACTGTCACAGCTATGTGGGCCGTGGTCATAATTGTCCAATATGCATACTGCCGTGACGGTGGTTTTTCAGACAGCGGTTTTCCGTACTCAGTGTTTTTGCAGACGATGTGGACGGGCCCCCCTTTCATTTTGCACAGGAATAAAGACAACGGGTTAAAAGTCGATAATCTCAACAGCAGAATTACCGTGGATTGTCTTTCGCCAGCCCCTTCCGGTGGGGGGGCGGGGGTAGGAGAGGCGTCGCAGACACCCCGCAGTGGCTGACACCAACACGTGGAACATCACGCTCGGTCTTCGCCGTCCCCTCTGCACGGCAGGGAGGCCACGCTCAGCCGCCGTGCGCTGGGCAGGCGGCCACTCGCTCCCGCGTTCCTGGGGACGCCGGCGAGGGCTGCGCCCACAAAGACACCCACGCCCCCCTGGGGACGCCCGCGAGGGCTGCGCCCACGAAGACACCCGCGCCCTCGCCCTTTGCTTCTCCACACGGTGCACGCTGACTCAAAAGTCCCTTCCAGTTGCGCCTTTGTCCTACAAAGGTCCCACTGGGAGAAGAAGGGGGACGTTTGGGCGGAGCGCCTGGAAGCGGAGGCACGCGGCGAGGACCAGCCGGTCCTTCAGAGGATGAGCGGTTGCGATGGGCGCCTCCTGCTCGTCTCCAGACTCTACAGCCGACGGTCGCGTTGCCTCATCCGTTCCCAGTGTGCATGGCCAGTGGCTGAGAGGAAACAGAGAAATTAAGTGGGGGTTAGAGATCAAACCTCTCATCTCAGACACTCTTCCGATCTGAAGGGAAGATGCTCTTGCATCTTTTCTATTTTTGCCCCCGGGTCCGGGTCTGGGTCCGGTGAAGCCGACATCCTGGTTAATAAACCCCTTCTTCTTTACAGCTTTTTATAACTATGATGCCAGGGGAGTGGATGAACTTTCTTTGCAAATAGGAGACACTGTGCACATCTTGGAAACATACGAAGGTATGTATACATTTTGGTGTCTTCTGGTTTGGGGCAGTCAGCACACTTTCTCGGTGCCCAGTGGACGAAGCATTGCCCTACTGAGAGAGCATGCGTACTCACGTGCCTTACTCACGTGCCTTACTCACGTGACTGGTGTTCTTGCCTGCTGGATGCCAGCTCAGGTGAGGGTAGCAGCGAGGCTACTCATTATTTAAAATGCTTTATTAGGATGAAGTGAAAACTAAAAATTCCTGTTTTTAATCTCTGAAGTTTTCTGTTGAAAAAGCTGTTTTTATTTAAAACAAACAAACAAACAAAAAAACCTCATTGGTTCTTATTTTGCAAATGTCTGTAAATCCTGACTCTCAATAACTGACCACTGGAAAAAACCATTTAAAAAACCTATTTAAGATATTTTCATGTTTAAGTCCTTGTTTTGAGGCGTTTGATGGGAATGGTGAGCCTTTCGATGCTCACATTTAGGTTTGTTAATAACGTCTCAGAGGAATGAAAATGGTTATTTTCACATTTTCTTTCTTTTTAAATCTGTGACCCCAGTTTCCTAGGAGTGAGCAGAGACTGTCACAGCTATGTGGGCCGTGGTCATAATTGTCCAATATGCATACTGCCGTGACGGTGGTTTTTCAGACAGCGGTATTCAGTGTTTTTGCAGACGATGTGGACGGGCCCGCCTTTCATTTTGTGCAGGAATAAAGACAACGGGTTAAAAGTTGATAATCTCAACAGCAGAATTACCGTGGATTGTCTTTCTCTAGCCCCTTCCAGGAAAGGGGTGGGGGCGGGGGTGGGAGAGGCGTCGCAGACACCCCGCAGTGGCCGACACCAACACGTGGAACATCACGCTCGGTCTTCGCCGTCCCCTCTGCACGGCAGGGAGGCCGCGCTCAGCCGCCGTGCGCTGGGCAGGCAGCCACTCGCTCCCGCGTTCCTGGGGATGCCGGCGAGGGCTGCGCCCATGAAGACACCCACGCCCCCCTGGGGACGCCCGCGAGGGCTGCGCCCACAAAGACACCCGCGCCCTCGCCCTTTGCTTCTCCACGCGGCGCACGCTGACTCAGAAGTCCCTTCCAGTTGCGCCTTTGTCCTACAAAGGTTCCACTGGGAGAAGAAGGGGGACGTTCAGGCGGAGCGCCTGGAAGCGGACGGTACGTGGCGAGGACCAGCCGGTCCTTCAGAGGATGAGCGGTTGCGATGGGCGCCTCCTGCTCGTCTCCAGACTCTACAGCCGACGGTCGCGTTGCCTCATCCGTTCCCAGTGTGCATGGCCAGTGGCTGAGAGGAAACAGAGAAATTAAGTGGGGGTTAGAGATCAAACCTCTCATCTCAGACACTCTTCCGATCTGAAGGGAAAACGCTCTTGCATCTTTTCTATTTTTGCCCCTGGGTCCGGGTCTGGGTCCGGGTCCGGGTCCGGTGAAGCCGAGATCCTGGTTAATAAACCCCGGGCGATGACGTCATTCCTGAATGGATGGCAATTTCCTGTGCAGCCTGGGTGTGTCGGGCTGCAGCTTCTCGGCCTGCACTTCTTAAGAAGAATGTCTTCTTTAAAGCAGTGGGATCCTGAGGCGAGTCAGCGATTCCTGTTACACATTTAACTTAAAAATAAGCTGGATAGCGGGCCTTTGACCTTTTGGCCCGTGTCATGAGAAAGGACCCTTCGGCAGTGTTTATTAGCTGGGCCAGTCAGCTCTCCAAAGTTCCGTTGAAGTACCCCAGTCTTTGTAGAGACCCTTGAATGGGGATGAATTCCCCTTATTTAGAAATTGTCTTTCGCTTTGAATCAGAACTTGGTCAGAGAAAGGCATCCGGGGAAGTACTTGGTCTTCGAGAACCTGGCGACTTTATTAACAGCAGATATATGTGGAATGATGGTTTTTCTCCTCTTCCCTCTTGATTTGTGTTAGTTTCACAGTTTCTTCTTGTTTCTCCTCTCTCCTCCCTTTTCCTCTAAGGACATTTATTTCTATTTGTCAAATTTGATTTTCCTTTTCTGTGTGATCCTTTTCAGGATATTATTGCGATTGCTCCAGAGAATATAATTTCTAGGGACTCATTCTTTGTATTACGGTTCAAACAATATATTTACCTTCAAGTTGTGGTTAGTTCCTCTCTCCCAGACTCCCCAAGGCTTGGAGCATAGAACAAGGAACAGGAAGTTGACCAGTCACCGTGAAGAAGGAAAGAGCTTCGAGGGGTCAGTGGGGGCACGCCCCTGCCTTTATGCAGTGTCCAGGGTCCAGCAGACAGAGGTGGCCTGAGGTCACGGTTGTTTATTAGTGGACTCTCTAGCGGCCAAGGATGTACTCATTCCATAAGGATCTCCGGGGAATGCTGTTCTGAGGGTGGCTACAGGTTTCGCTCAAGCATGAGTCACTTATTCTTTTTGTTAAGCCACAGTCTCTGACCTGCAGCATGGCTTGTGGTTTGCCCCCCGCTTGTCTTAGGGAGTCTTCCAGATCGTGAGCTCTTGGAGGGCAGAAATTGGGTCCCATCCGTTTCTAGATTTGCTCTGTCTGGGGTGGTCTCTGGCACACAGCGCGGGGGCTCGGCTGGTTGAAGGAATAGCGCATGCAAAAAGCCTTGGGGAGGAAACCTAGGAGTTTTCCTTTTGCTTAGGAAGGCCATCAGAAAAGAAACTGCCACCTGCTACTGTACCGTGAAGGAGAAGAGGAGCCCGCCTTTCTCCTCCCGCTTCTCGTAGACAACCCTCCAGCTGCTCTGCCGCGGGCTCCTCGTTTGCCCCGTTCTTTCGCGGGCTGGCGAGCCTGTATTTTCCCTGAGAGTCAGTGTGGTGGTGCCTTCCGTTTCATTGTTTCTGACTTGTCACTCGGTGCTGTGTTGTCAGGCGCACTCCTGCCTGCGTCTGCTTGGCCCGTGACTGTCCCTGCTTTGTGCACACTGCCCCCCAACCCCCAGCTGTGAGTGTTCCCCCTGCCCCCGCTTCCCGCCACCCAGCATCGCGCTGCCACGGCGTCCTGTGTCTGTCGCGTGAGCGCGGATGGGTGTGCTGACGTCCTTAGGGTGCATTCCCAGGCGGGCGGTGGCTGGTCTCGGGGTGTGGGGATATAGACATTCAATATGTAGGGACAGCTGCTCCCACACTGATTGCCACAGCCCCCCGCACAGTGCCCGGGGGGACTGTGCTGTCACGGCCTCCGGCAGTCTAATATTTGTAACATTGCGCATGAAGTTTTCATTTCTCAGGTTATTGTGAACGTGGGGTATCTCCACGCATGCCTGAGGCTTTAGAGTTTCTTCCGCTACGTATTGTTTATAAACTCTCCTTACATTTTCCTCAGTTTCTGACTTTTGTGTGCGTCACTTTGCAGTGTTTCCTTATCTGTTCTAGGACCCGAGTCCCTCATTGGTTTCAGAAGGGGGAGGGCACATGAAAACTGAGAATGCGGGAGGGACCGGATGGCAGGACCGAGGACAAGCCTTCACGCTGGACAGATGTAGCTTAGAGTGACCGCATCGGCCTCCCCGCCTCCTCCACGTCACCACGAACGCCGCCCACGTGGGCGCTGAGTGTGGGCGGGCTCGTGGGGACCGCCGCAGTGGACCCCGACTCGCAGCGGAAGTCTGGGTGTCTCGTACCTGCCCCTGAGCGGCCTGCACGGCCTCTTGTTGGGACGGAAGCGGGTTCGGTGGGCCCGCCCTCGGTCTTCGCTCGTCCTTTGCAAGGTGCCTGGCCATCTGCAGCTTCCGAGTGCTTAGGAAGCATCTGTTTAGCGATCCCTTGAGGATTGGCTCGTTTCGAGGCCATCGTGTTCTGGCGCTCACCGCCTCTGGCTGTGGGAACGATCCCTCTTTCAGGCGGGAAGCCGCCATTGCTGCATTTGCCCATGCTCGAGGTGGCTCAGAGGGACTTTGTAACGTTCATGATAAGGAAACACCCACGGACGTCTTGCTGCGTTGGGGCTGTTGGGAGGCCGGTGACGGGCCGTGGACCCATGGTGTTTGCAGGGAGAGTTTCTGCTCTCGGCCTGAGCGGAGGTGCCGGGGCGGGGTCAGTCTCCTCTGTCACAGAAGGGACCCTGCCATTCACATAACTCGTGCTGACAGTTCTAGCACCTGCGTCTTCTCCCGCTGCTGCCTTCCCCTCCCACACGGAGGGAACGTGAACTTGGGCCTGGGCCAGACCCCGCGGGAGGTGGGCCCTGTTCCTGGGCTGCCGCTTCCTGCCCAGGCTGTACCCTCGCCACAGACGCTTGTCGTGAGCTGGGGCGGCTCCAAGGCCAGGCTCCTCTGTGTGGAGGAGGTCGGGCCTTCGCTCTCAGTAGGGTCTCTGTGACCGGGCAGCTCCTGATCATCTGAGGATGCTGGTGTTTGCACTTGGCAGTGATCTCAATCCAAATCAGACAGCAGAAGAGATGGGAAGACGCATGCTCAAGGCGCCTACGCAGGAACGAGTGGTCAAAGGCCGTTCTCCCTGTCGGGATGTGCTGCTCAGCTTCGCACGGATGCCTTCGGGGCTGCGTGCGGCAGGCGGGATGAGGCTGGGGTCTTCGGTCAGGCCGCCCGCCGGCCAGGCCTCGAGCACGGTTTTGAGTCGCTCTCTACAAAACCCCACGTGTGTCTCCGGAGCGTTAGGATGTCGAATTTGGTCACAGACTTTCCAGGTTCAGCGGAACAGCGTCTACAGCACGGAGAAGTGTTGAGAGGACCTGGCGTCTTCGTGCTAACCGTCTCCCCTTTGTCTTTGTTTAGGGTGGTACAGAGGCTACACCTTACGGAAAAAGTCTAAGAAGGTGAGTCGTGCCTTGCGTTGAACCCAGTGCCTGTCCCCTCATAAACCACCACGTGAGAGGGACTCAGTTCTCACTCATGGGTGTCTGCGAGTTTTCCTTTTACATCTCCCTCTCTGAATTTAAACAAGATATGGGCCAAAATGCAGACCGCCCCGAATTGCTGGATCCTCAGCGACACGTGCACGTAGAACTTGCAGCTCGTTTCCAGGAGCGAAATGCGGTCTGTGACACGGTGTGGACCAGTGGTCATGGACGGCGAGTCCTCTCCTTTCTCGGGTGGGATTTTGCATCCTGTTTAAGCACGGGCTGTGTAGAAGAATGATCTGGATGTAATGACTTTAGAAAACAACAAAAAAAACCCAAAAGCCTGCTCGTGGTTTTCACTTTTAGATTATCCTCGGTGAAAATGAACAGCTTTGCAAAGCTCACGCGAGCTTCGTTCCCTCTCGCTTAGGACTGTTTCTACGCCACTCACGCAGCCTGCAGAGGAGGGAGGTTCTGCTCTCCCGGGCAGCTCGCCGGCCTGGTCGTTTGAATTTCCGAAGCCGAGACGTGTACTTACTCCTCGGTGCTTGTGGTGGCCACTCCCATGCACGGCTCTGCTGTGGCTTTCTCCGTTCTTAGCTCCACAAAACCTAATTAGGGCTTTACTGTCTCATTTTATGATTTTGAAATCGTGTCCATTCTAAGCTGTGGTTAGACCGTCACGTTAACTTATTCGTCCTAATATCTAATTATGCTGGACAGATGGTTCATTTTCCTTCTGTTTCTTAGCTTTGCCTCTCATTATCTCCCTGTTGGCCTGGATTCCTCTCGTGGTCCTGAGCCTGTAACTAAGGCTTCTACAGTCAGTGGCTCTAGCCGGGACCTCCCACTCCCCAATCCGCCAGGCTCAGGCTGGGCCACGAGTCTCTACCCATCCAGGGACCTGGAGCCTGGGGTTTGAAGAAGGTGGATTCCGCCCAGCTGGCTGGTGGAACAGATTTCTCCAGGGCGAGCTCTGTTTCGCATCGATCGCCCCTCTGTAATGAAGACGCCTTCCTGCCTACGCACCCCTGGGTTTCATCTGAGAAAGCCGCAGTTGAGGACTTTATCAGTGAAGAGATTAGGATCAGGGACCACCAGGGACCGTCCTGTGTGTTGCTCAGCCTCTGTATTTCTGCCCCTCTCCTTCCTTCTCCGTGACGATTCTTCTATACGTGACACTTGGCCACACTCCTGGACAGGAGGAGCATGAGTCAGTGGTGCCCCGGCCCTTCCCAAGCGTGATAAGTAGTTGTGGCTTCTGGATGGCCCGCCTAAATCCTTGGGGGCCAGGTCCCAGAGAAAGCCCGTCAAGGCTCCTGTTCCCACGGCAGGTGCCTTGAAGCCGCGGAGCCGCCGATGGGGTTTCTGCTGCGTGCACTGACTCGGCCCCGGCCTCCCCGCCCTGCCGCCTGCCCTGCAGGTGCCTTCGCCTGCTTCGCTCCGCTCAGGGAGGTGTTTGCTGGCTTCGGAGGCAGGGCCGACGCTCTGGGTAAAGCTCCCGGCACTTCCTGGGCTGTGCCCAGCGCCGACCGTCTTGACAGCCCGCCTCCCGGGCACTGGTCAGTCGGGCCCACGTGCACACTGCACTGCGCTAACGTAAAGTGACCCGCCCCCCCAGGGTTGTGCAGGTTGGGAGCGATTCGCCCGTTTCTGTATTTTATCAGACGCCCCCTGTTTGGAGACTGATGAGAAGTCAGTTAAGTAGTCAGTCTGTACGTGATGATCAACGACGTAAACGAACCTTCGAGAACAGTAGCAGCATTTTGACAGGAGGAACCGTCAGAAGCCATCCTGTTTCAGGTCAACAGTAAAGGACGAGGCGGGACCTATGGGGAAGACACAGGACAGTCCTGTGGGGCTGTCCTCTGCTAGCAGATGGCTTCTGCTTCCTTTAAAGAAGCCAGCGGCCGCTTTGGAACCCAGGTCGACTGGGCTCCTGTCTTCTGCACTTCGCTTCCCTTGATATGCTGTATGTGACACTTAGCATGAGACTTGCAGAATCGATAGTGACCCCGTCACCCCTACCCCCCGGCGGGCTCCCCCCTCCCCTGCCAACCTTTTCGGGGACAGTTGTTTGATTGGCAGTCAGTATGCATATCGATAATACAAACTACTGTCTCTTTTTCTCCCCCAAAGGGCATATTTCCTGCTTCATATATTCACCTTAAAGAAGCGACGGTCGAAGGAAAGGGGTGAGTCTGGTCTCGACGTTCGAATGACGAATGCAGTGGTGACATCTGGCCCTGCGGCCCTTCCATGCTATTATGGCGGGGTCGACGAGTGGGTGTGACTGACCACGATGTGGCAGGAATGTGGGGAGGGAAAGGGGACTTCTGATTTTAGCTGTATGCGGCACGGCTCTAAAGAGGCTGAGGTCAGCGCCGTAACTGCGGTCCTTGTCCTTGGACCCGATGTCGATTCTGGAAAGCATCCAGTATCCTTGGCGAGCTACCCCGCGAGGCGGAGCCTGCCCAGCCCCCCAGCTCCGGCTCCGTTTTTCCGGAAGGCTTCGCAGGCTTCGATATCAGTGGAGTTTAGGGTGCCGCAACAGTTGTTAAATTGGGACATGTAAAATTTGCATCTTGTCTAATTGTGATGTGTGTTCCTTAGAGGTCATAAAAGTGATGTATAAGATCCATTAAAAGTAAACGTGCAGAACAGGAGCCCATCAGGCAGGAATGGCAAACGAATAGCCAGGTGTGAACTGGAGAGAAGGAGCATTAACATGTTTTCCTTGTTTGTCTCTGCTACATCTTCACACTCAGTTAAATATGCAAATTATAAAATTACTAATCATATGATTACTGCATAATGGCATCTCTTCGGCTGATTACAAAATTGCCTTTCCAAACACTGTGCTTTTAACGTATGGAGAGGACTAGCTCGGGTTCTGTAGTCTCATGACACGTCATTAAAACGAAGAAAATGACTTAGAGGTGTGATTGGTGATGGCCGGGAATGTGGCATTTTTTTCTACAGATAAAATGTTTTGTATGTAGAGTTTTAGAGGGAAGAAAAATAGGAAAGTTTTGCAACTCTCGCCCTGTCGCAGAAATCATTGAATCGAGTTTACATTCGGTGTATTTTATATCCATCTCTATCAGAATCAGTGTAGAAGTCAGATTGCATATGATTGATTTTTTTTAAAAAAACACTCCGGTCAATACAAATGAATATATG
The DNA here is from genome assembly GCF_000151845.1 of Pteropus vampyrus. NCBI lineage: Eukaryota > Metazoa > Chordata > Mammalia > Chiroptera > Pteropodidae > Pteropus > Pteropus vampyrus. Next base: position 3,029,901 of record NW_011888892.1, read on the forward strand.
TAGCATCTAATGATGAAGCATAAGAGTAAAGTGACCAAGAGACTCTTGATTCTCCATCAATTGAATCACCCCTGGCCAGGCAGACATGCTGATGGGCACTGACAGAGACACTCTGTTCCCGTCACCGGGTCTAGTGTAAGATGGCCCAGTACGAGCCAGGATGGAGCCCTGGGGGAGCAAACGACTTAGAAGCAGCTTCCTTGCTGAAGCTTCTGGGGTGCTGTGCTTGTTCCCCGTGGCCCTGATGGTCTCCCCTCTGCTGCTCCCGCCCAGACGCACCTGCCCCGCCCTCGCTCGCCCGAGCCCTTGCGGAGAGCCTTCTGCCCTCACACCTGACAGGGGCTCTCGGTCTTTTCCTCCGTGCACCTCGCCTCCTGCTCCTGGTCCTTCCTCCTCTCCAGTGCAGGCCATGCTTTGGTCCGGCCCCTGCCTGCCTCCTCGCTGTCCAAGTTCATTATCCCCTCCCTTTCGCAGGCTCGTCTCCCCTCTCTGTGCGCTGGCTTCCCTGTGCTCTCAGACATCCCGAATCCTTACTAAATGACGCTGCCCCCGATCCTGTGCCTCTTCCCCCAGAACCAAGGCAGTTTCCATTTGTCCCCTCCCCCATACCAACATGGTCACCGGGGCCTTCTGAATGCCAGACTTAAAGTGTCTTCTCGGTTCTCTCCTGGAGCTTTCCTGCAGCATCGGACACTGCGGCCGTCCACGTCACCAAAGCTCCTTGTTTACCGTGGCGTTTTCTGGCGCTGTCTCTGCCGCTGTCTTCCCCTGCTTGCCCGGTGCCCGCTGGTCTCAGGGTGCTGTCCTCGGCCTCTCCTAGCCCTTCGTCACCCCTGCCTCTGCGGCGGCCTCTGTTCTCACACCTCCAGCAGTTTTCCTCTGGGCGATGCTCGGGTCCAGACCTCCAGCCCTGACTTGTCCCTCGAGGTCTGGTTCCATCGCACAGAGCCACGTAGCTGACACGAATGGCCACTGTGGCCAGGCGCTGCGTCCCATGCACCCCCCTCACACCCCGCACGATGTTCTTCCACGCGGTCTTATCGATGGCCCTGTGCGTCTGGCACTGTTGGGTTTGTATATCGCGGACCCCCGGCAGGTAACAAGGCGGTTACAGGGATAATATGACATAGCCACATCAAATACGTGAGAGCCAGCCGATACGTTGGTCCAAAGGAGAGATCAGACCTGTTGAAAGGGAGCCGGCGAGAAGGATGCAGAGCTGAGGACAGGACACGGCACGCACAGGGAGGCCGTCCGTGGAGGCGGTGGTGGTGTAGGGGGGCGGCTCATTGAGCGCCAGGCTTCCAGCAGCCAGTGGGAGGAGGCCAAGGAACTCAGCAGGAAACTCAGGGTCTGTATGGTGAAAACAGCAGGTGCTGGCGTGTGCACTCACGCTGTGGCTGGACAGGGACCCTGCCCGCTCTGTAAGGATGGTGCGGTACAGTGAGCCACACTGTCATCAGCGTCCGTACTGGGAAGCTTGGTGACGAGACTTGCAGGCTGTTGTAACAGTCATGTTTCATAGTAGACACCAATATGTCCTATCAAAGGTTAATTCCTGAAAGCGATTTTGTTGGGGTTTGGGGGAAGTCTCATATGCACCCCTCCCTCAGACATCTGGTCTCTGCTGCTCCAGCTGGAGCATGTGGCCGGACCTCTCCACAGAGACTGATGTTCAGTCAGGGGCTCCACTGTGTCTTCCTTTGGGCGCCCCCCCCATCATCACTAAGTCATTGGAGGCCTGAACCCCAATTGTGAGCTAAAGTCAAGTTCCAGCCCACAGTTCCGGGCCTGCACCAGTCAGAAGTATAGGTGCGACCTGTTTCAACGTCCTTGAATGTTCCATGCTGGTCCGAGTCTTGTGTGTTCAGGACCTCTGGGGCCAGGTGGCCTAACTTCACAAGCCACAGATTTTAACTCTTCTGCAGTCCCAAGTATTATGTGTCCCGTGTAGTACAATGCCCGACCCAGAGCATGTGGCTGGAAAAGAGCAGTTGATTTAATTAAACAACAACAACAATGTTCGCCTAGATAACGAGGTAAGAACGAGTCAGAGGCTGACCCGTTGGGGTAGAGAAAAAAGAGGAAGGGTAATTGGGTTTTGGGATCAAGAAGAGAACCCGTTTGATAGCTGTGCCCTCGCTGCATGCGTTACCATGTCAGGAGCTTCATGCAGGATGGAAATGTAAAAATCATCTTAACCCGAACCTGCATTTTAATGCCACATGGATCGGTGTAATTTGTGGCATGTATGAGATCGACAGGGACACATATTACGAACGTCCTTTCCCGGGCCTCGATGTTCTGAAGACGTTCCTGGGGCATCAGCTACCTTCTTCCTCTTAGCTCGCCGTCGGAGGCGGGCAGCTTCCATGCAGGGCAACGGACGAACACTCTCAGGCTCTGCCTGAGATATTCCTTGTCACGCTTAGAGATGAATGTATCCGCATGTGTTTATACAGTCTCATTTGTGTATTTTCTCTCCTTTTGTTTAAATGTTTAACTCTATGGCCTAGGTTTGGAATTACAGGTACAGCTCGCAGAAATTAAGGAAGCATGAACTCAGCTGTCCTTTCCTCCTTCACTCCCAGGCAACATGAGACGGTCATCCCGGGCGACCTCCCGCTCATCCAGGAAGTCACCACCACGCTCCGAGAGTGGTCCATCATCTGGAGGCAGCTCTACGTGGTGAGGATGGGATGGAGCTTGACACAGAGGATGGCCTTGCTGGGCCTTCCGTGTACCATCGGGATGCTTTTCCCTGGGGACCCCAAAAGCAGACCTTCTGGGACCAGGCGATACCCAGAAGGAGCAAAGAATGCACCATGACTCGAAGTTCTCGCCCTGGGGGACCGTGTGCCCTTTGACCTGCTCCGGGTCAGGGTGCAGCCCTGCTCACTGCGATAAAGTGGCCGTAAAGGACCGGGTCATGGGTGTCACCTTCCTCGTGTTGGAAAGGCAACTGGGCTGCATTAGGGCTTTTGAAGACATGATTGCTTGATCTGTGTTGATATACCCTCAAAGTTTATATACTGACCAGGAAAACAAAAACCTGCTCTTAAACTGTATAGGTGCTTATGCCATTGTCTGCCTGTAGATGATGCCTCTTATCAGTTGAGAGGCGTGTTTGTCCCAGAGTTGGGGTAGTAGCTTACGTCCTGGCGTGGGGCACAGTTGTCCATTCTCCTGATCGGGCAAGAAATCTAATTAACACAGAGAAGTTGGGGCTGTGACGGCTTCCGCTTCATATTCATTCCTTCGGGGCATTTTTTTTTTTTTTTTCTGACTCCTCATGAAACTCTAGGTCTGTGAGATTCATCCATGTTGCATGTATCAGTGATATTTTTTTTTTGCACATACACTTATATTTGCGAAGGTTCCCTTTGTCAGCCTGTGGTTCTAGCTGAAGTGTCGATTTCTCACATGCTGCTGCCGTTGGTGCAAATGGGGGGCCGTGCCGGGAAGTCGGCGCGTCCGATTCTCGGGGACGCAGGACACTTTTTAAAGTCCCACAGCTGCTCTCTCGGCAGGCTCGTTTTTGATTATACAGTGGTTTCGTATAAATGCACAGTGATAAGCAGTTTCAGTAATTGTTCATCAAACGTTCTCCAAAACCTAAAAGCGTAAGGCTAGCTGTGAATGCTTTGTGTAAATCTGAGCAATTTTGACGTCGCTATTGCGTGTTCGACTTAGCAATTTTTAAACAGAAATATGGCAGCAAAGCAAACAGGAGTCGAGACCAACCGATACGCTGCGGACCTGGGTTAGCTGTGCAGCCCTGACGCGGGCATTTCTAAGGAGCGTCATTTCCTTTTAAAAAATGTATATTTATTTGCCTTTGAGGAACTTACGTTGTTGGATTTGTCCAAAGCCAAAGAAAAGTGCTTATGATACTTTTATACTTTTTTTTTTTTTTGCACTGCTGTGTGGTTGTAACAAGTTAGCAAAATATTCAGGATTTAGATATTTGACAAGACCTCAGAAAAATGAACAAGGGGAATTCTTAAGAGGGAAGCAATTTTCCAGTTAAACCATAAGTTTCGACCATTTAGTTTTCAATTAAAAATGAAAATTAGCTTAATGCTATAAAGAGTTCGTGGGATATAGGAGAGCCTGTTAGGCTGCTAAGTGACAGCTGTGATGAGTGGTAGGGACCTCAGAAATTCCTAGAAAAAAGCTCAGATACTATCAGTAGTGGGGTGAGAGTTTCAGATATGTAGGAGAGACATTTTATTTCGTAATTAAATCTATTGGGGGTGACACTGATTAATAAAATTATATAGGTTTCAAGTATATGATTCAGTCATGCATAGCATGTATATTGCATGGTGTGCTCACCATCTAAAGTTGAATCTCCTTCCGTCACCATGTATTTGACCCCTTTCCCCTTTTCTACCAACCGCCCTCCCCTCTCCCTCTGGTCACCGAAAAAGAGAGATGGTATTTTAAAACGTGACAGTGACCACATTAATTTTTTAGAGGGACCATGATTTTTAGGATTGTATCATGTTAGCTTTCACCTGGATTTCTTTTCACGGAAAGAAGCACTGGGCTCGTTTCTCTCTGGATAATTCCTCGTTATTAGCTCTTGCAGTTAGTTGCAAGCCCATTGCTTTGTACCGTTGCTTGAAATGCGTACAGAGTGACACAGGTGTGAACTTTGTGTCTCATTTGCATTTTCCTTTTGGCATAAACGCACCCGAGAGCTTGTGGACTCAGGTTTGGCTGAGTGTGCCACACACAGTGCTCCAGGGGGCCGGTGCCATGTCCTCTCTAGCTCCGTGACAGTGAGGTCTTGGGCTTCAGTGTGTCAGTGTGCCCAGGGGATTGTGAACACCCGGTAGGTGAGCTCCTTAGGCTCAGACCGATCCTGAGGGACTGTCCTGAGGGAGCGTTTGCCCATTCGTAGCCCGGATACCAGAAGCTCATGGGCTGCCCGTGCGGCTCTCAGTCCACATCCTGCTCTGGTCAGACTCTTGATCACTGGTCCACGGTATGCAGTATTGGATGGAATATTGAGGATTGAGCATTGTTACTTTTTATCCTTTGAATTCTTAGTGTCTGATAGGAATCAGATTCCATATACCATGTTCCAGCTCCATGCTAAAAACATCTCTTACTTTGACGTAAATTGCATCCTATCGTGTAAAGCATATCCTGCATGTGTATTGGAACAAACACTCATAGTGCTATTTTATCTCCCCCCACATAGCAAGATAATAGGGAGATGTTTCGAACTGTGCGACACATGATCTACGACCTTATCGAGTGGCGATCGCAGATTCTTTCTGGAACCCTGCCACAAGATGAGCTCAAAGAGCTGAAGAAGAAGGTCACTGCCAAAATTGATTATGGAAACAGGTTTGTTTATTTGAAGGATGACTTCATGCTTGAATTATCCACTGTAATAACATCAGCGTAAGCCTGGAGGAGACTGAAATCATATTTTATCATAAAACAAAATTTCTAACATTAAAATAATGGCATGGTCTTTATTTTTAAAAAGAGTGAGGTATTTTCTGTTGCATCCTGACGATAGGTATTTTCTGAGTCATC
>NW_011888892.1:3035506-3041510 GCF_000151845.1 Pteropus vampyrus
CTCCCCTCTCCCTCTGGTCACCGAAAAAGAGAGATGGTATTTTAAAACGTGACAGTGACCACATTAATTTTTTAGAGGGACCATGATTTTTAGGATTGTATCATGTTAGCTTTCACCTGGATTTCTTTTCACGGAAAGAAGCACTGGGCTCGTTTCTCTCTGGATAATTCCTCGTTATTAGCTCTTGCAGTTAGTTGCAAGCCCATTGCTTTGTACCGTTGCTTGAAATGCGTACAGAGTGACACAGGTGTGAACTTTGTGTCTCATTTGCATTTTCCTTTTGGCATAAACGCACCCGAGAGCTTGTGGACTCAGGTTTGGCTGAGTGTGCCACACACAGTGCTCCAGGGGGCCGGTGCCATGTCCTCTCTAGCTCCGTGACAGTGAGGTCTTGGGCTTCAGTGTGTCAGTGTGCCCAGGGGATTGTGAACACCCGGTAGGTGAGCTCCTTAGGCTCAGACCGATCCTGAGGGACTGTCCTGAGGGAGCGTTTGCCCATTCGTAGCCCGGATACCAGAAGCTCATGGGCTGCCCGTGCGGCTCTCAGTCCACATCCTGCTCTGGTCAGACTCTTGATCACTGGTCCACGGTATGCAGTATTGGATGGAATATTGAGGATTGAGCATTGTTACTTTTTATCCTTTGAATTCTTAGTGTCTGATAGGAATCAGATTCCATATACCATGTTCCAGCTCCATGCTAAAAACATCTCTTACTTTGACGTAAATTGCATCCTATCGTGTAAAGCATATCCTGCATGTGTATTGGAACAAACACTCATAGTGCTATTTTATCTCCCCCCACATAGCAAGATAATAGGGAGATGTTTCGAACTGTGCGACACATGATCTACGACCTTATCGAGTGGCGATCGCAGATTCTTTCTGGAACCCTGCCACAAGATGAGCTCAAAGAGCTGAAGAAGAAGGTCACTGCCAAAATTGATTATGGAAACAGGTTTGTTTATTTGAAGGATGACTTCATGCTTGAATTATCCACTGTAATAACATCAGCGTAAGCCTGGAGGAGACTGAAATCATATTTTATCATAAAACAAAATTTCTAACATTAAAATAATGGCATGGTCTTTATTTTTAAAAAGAGTGAGGTATTTTCTGTTGCATCCTGACGATAGGTATTTTCTGAGTCATCGTTGAAACCTATTCCTGTCTTTAAGAAGCCAGGCAGTCTGTCATTTTCACTCTTCTTGAGGGCACCCCACAGTGTACCCCAAACAAGGGACTTTCACTTTCTGCTCACTGGACTTGACGTTGAGTCTAGATGTTGGTGGGGGTGGAGGATTTGTTCAGTAGTCAGCACCTGGTTTCTTTCTGTGGAATCTAAGTTTTGAGAGTTGGAAGGAACATCAAAAGTCGCCTTAAAACCTGTCACCAGCGTAGAGATGACAGATTTGGCAAACAAAAATAGAGCCAGCTAAATCTGAATCTCAGATAAACAGCAGATTATTGTTTTGCTAAGTAGGTCCCAGGCAGAAGTTCCCATGCACCCGATCCTGCACCCAGCTCGCCTGAGCGCCTACAGCAGTGGTGAGCTCACTCCCCCACAGACATGCGGCCCAGCGTTAGCAAGCGCCTCTGATACTGGACACAAATGAGCTGCTTTATCCTAATTCTGCCAGGGCTGCAGCCAGAACGAGGCTCTGCTCCTTCCCACCGGATAACTACTTCGTTGTTCTTATAATGTCAGAGCTGCAAGAAGCCTTACAGACGATCCGGTCACATGATTCCCCAACGCTGGCCTATATCAGAATCACTTGGAGAGCTTTTAAAATGCAGGCTCCTGGGACCCGCTTCTTAAGATTCTGCTGTCTGGAGTGCTGCCTAGAAATCTCAAGTTTTAAAAATAGAGCTGGGCCGTGATGGACAGCAGACTGGGAAGCTTCTGGCTGCATCTACCCCCTCGCTTTACACCTTAGTACGTGAGCTCGGAGACTAGGACAGGTTTGTCTCCAGCCGCTCAGCTGAAGAGAGCCCTGGATAAACTAAAAAACCTTTCTGTAAAATCGGAATTGTAACATAATCTTGTTTTCTGGTAATTTATACTTTCAGGTATAAAAAGTTTCTAAAAACAACATTATTAGTTTGATGTAGTGTCTGGGTTAGAAAGGCTACAGGAGAAGATTTTCGTTTTTTTTTTCCCTCCAGAAAGCCGTAGACTTCTGGGTATAGGATATTCGATATTGTTGCAGCGAAACCCATTTCAAGACCACCTGCCTAAGAAACCAAACTTTTGGAGCTCTGATTTTATTTTCTGTTGGACTATTGTATTTTGAACTAACGTTCAGAAACCACCTGCTTAATTGGCTGCACAGAGCTACCAAAATACATCATGTCATGGACAATCTAGTTAAGAGTTTCTAAATGTAATTTACTACTTCGATAGGAAATACAGTCCTTAATAAGACAGTTTTTTTGCCTGAAGAACTCAAGTGTACTGCATAATTTCTCTAAAGCTCACTGCTCTGCACATTTCTAATTCCTTCTTCAGAAAAAATAATATACCATAAAATCCCAGTATTGAAAGTTCGATTTTAAAGTGGTTTCTGGGAGACATTTGAGAATGTGATTAAAGTCATGGACCATCTTTCTAGAAACATGCACGTACGTAGTTCACACACACAGTTTTGTGTGTAATTTCGGGGGTGTTTTCCACCTCTTTCCTCGAAGGTGCTTTAGGCACCCGTGGGGTTAGTTGGTAATGGTTAGAGCCTCTTGCTCTGCTGAGCTGCAGCCTCGCAATGGAAGCTCACTCTGGATTCAGAACCACTGAGCACGATTGTCGAAACAGCACAAAGAATGGTTGGCGTGAAGACACTGCATCACAGGCCACTTCCTGTGATGGTTTGCCTGTGGCATCCTGGAAAGGGGTCTGGCCCAGAATCCAGGCTCTGGGCTCTTCTAGATGTTTCTCTTGAGTTTAGGTTTCCTCCTTTGTGAAGAGGGCCTGCCCATCTCTCTTGGCAGGACTGAGGTGAGGAGTACGTGGCAGGATCTTCTCCTGTGTACAGCAGGTCGGCACATGGCCCGGGCTGCTGCTCCTCAAGGAGCCTGCGTGACCTCTGGTCTGCCCGACTCAAGCCAGCTCCGCCCATGCCTGGGGGGCTCCGCCCACTCCCTCAGGAGCTCCGCCCACCGGAACAATCCCCTCCCTGCCCTCATTCGTATTGACTCCACCCACACCAACACTGACTCCTGGGGATCCTTTCAGGGCTGGGATTAGTAGTGATGTTAGGGAAACATGTTCCAAAGACAACTAATGAGAGCTTAAAAGGCTTTTAAAAAATGTGCCTTCTCCCCCTTGAGGCACCTGCACAATCACTGCCAGTCCCAAGGCTGTTTTCATGTGGGGCGAAAGCGTCTTAAAAGCCTGTTTACCCGCATGCTCCTAACAGACAGGCCCTGTTGGTCCTGCGTCACCATCAGTGAATTTGCTTAATAGATATTAAAAGGGAAAAAAAATGAGGTTTTTGTGAAGGCCTTCCAAATGTTGCAGTGGTCCAGCATCACTTTCAAAATGAAACCTGTCTGACATGTCATCAGCCTCATACTCGGCTTTAAGGTGAGCGACCTTCAGGAAAGTCGCAGATAAGTCTCTCTGCATGGAGACCATCGCCCAGTCGACTTTCCTCTTAAACTTGTAACTGTTAAAGATGCTCTCTAATTGAAATTTATCTTTCTTTAAACAGACTTTCCTTTGTAGGGCAGTTAAAAAAAATTAAAATTCTCTGCTTCTATGGACTTGCTAATAGCAAGCAGGAAACCCCAAAGGCGAAGTATAAGACATCTGTGGCCAGTACCCTCATGTCTCAGTAAAGGGGACACATCACCATAGCTCAAGCCTCGGTTTCTTTCTTTGTATAATTGCCCCCCCCCCACCTTAAATTCTTTAAATAAAAATCGTAGTGAAAATCGCCCAGCAGTTTTGCCAGATTTGGGGAATCGGAGAGAATGCTGCTGAGAGCATTCCCAGGTACAGATGGACGGCGTTATTGGCAGATGCTGCGGCTGTTTGAAGTTGGCTGCTGTCTTAAACCATCTTGACCATCTTAAGCCATCTTAACCATCTGGCCAGAAAGTTAGTGTTCATGTGGATAGCTCCCATGCGTTTGGTGTGAAACACAATAGAGCGTCTTTATTGAAGATCTTCTGATGGGCTAATTTAGGGATTAGAACTGACTCTAGGGAGGAGAAAAGCTGTGCAGTGGAACCTACCAGAGGCTGCGGGGAGTAAGTAGAATGGTGGGTGTGAGGACGCTCAGCCTTTCCTCCCTCCCTGCTCCCCAACCCAGTGGCGATGTCACAACTGCTGGCTTTATGTGTTTGCACGTGGGGTTTATATGTGACTGCACGTGTGTATGTGTGTATGTACATATACACACGTGCTGTATGTGTGTGTGTGTACCGCCTCCCAGAACATACAGCGCGTGTGTGCTCTAAACTATCCATACTACTCACATAGGAATTAATAACACACATGTCATTTGGGCTTTGTTGATCCGTAAAATTTCTCATCGTAAGACAGAGACCCTATTGCAATGAAAGTAAGAATTGAGTTTTTTAAAAATTTCCTGCGGGATATGTTTAAGTTAAAGAAAGTGGTGTTGCGGAATTATGTCCCCTGAATGTTTGCGGGACCCCAACTTTCTGTGATGTTTTCGTCTGCTCAGCTCTTGGAAGCGAAGTCGTGTTGGAGAATTCAAGGCCTTGGTCTGTGTCCGTGAAGTTCTGAATTCTTGTCGTTGCAGAATTCTCGATCTGGACTTGGTGGTGCGGGACGGGGATGGGAACATCCTGGACCCAGAGCTAACCAGCACGATCAGCCTCTTCCGAGCCCACGAAATAGCCTCCAAGCAAGTGGAGGAAAGACTGCGAGAGGAAAAAGTAGGTTCCGCTCTCTGGGATATGCCGGTGGCATCCGGAGGACCTTTCCTGGGTAACGATTTTCAACACGAGTAAACCGTCAGCGCGGCCTGGAATTTACACTGAAAAGGACCCGAACAGGCACTGCCACGCGGCGCATTTCATACAGTGGCGATGGGATGGGGCCCGCTGTCAAGACGCGTCGCCGATGGCCCGAAGGGCTTCGTGCCTGGGGGGCGGCGGTGCGCAGTGTTGGCAGGCAGGATCTTCACGACATTGGCTTTGTGTTCTCATCTCTTGGGAAATGACATTTGATTCTGCACATCCTCTTTGATGTGAGTAGGGGGTGACATGCTCTAAGCTCGACGAGGGCAGAGAACACATGCCTTATTGGTATTTTTCATCTTCCATGGCCTTTAGGGTTATCTTGTATACAGTAGGTATTCAGAAATCAGGTGCCCGACTGAGTCTTCCACTCATTCAGCAAGATTTTATTGAGCATCTACTGTGTGCCAGGTACTGAGGACATAACGATTTGTGAGACAGAGGTGTCCTCGCAGGGTTTGGTCTCATGGGAGAACCACAGATGGAACAAGCAGCCTCACACGCCGTCACCAGTCCGATGCATTGGTTGGACAGTTGAACGTTTCTGTCTCTGGAGACGATGCTCTGTTAGGGGGCTCCTGGCCATCGCATGGGTGTTTTTATTTTTAGTTGGGTGCTCGCATACGTATTTGAGAACTTGAAATGGGGACAGGGCAGCGACGGCATGAATGGCTTCGCCGTGTTACGCCGACCGGTCGTGCTCGTTGTTTTTTCCTCTCTGCAGGGAGTGAGAACAGCGGGGGTTAGCGGGGGCGTCACTAACGCAACTTCCTGTCGTGCTTCCATTCACAGTCTCAGAAGCAGAACATAGACATTAACAGACAAGCTAAATTTGCCGCCACCCCTTCTCTGGCCTTGTTTGTCAACCTCAAGAACGTGGTTTGTAAAATCGGAGAAGATGCTGAAGTGCTCATGTCCCTTTATGACCCTACGGAATCCAGATTCATCAGGTCAGTGACATTGTCAAATTGCTCGCTGTCTTTCCTCCTCGGTCAGTGTTAGGGAAAGGACATCCGAAC
>NW_011888892.1:3042460-3044190 GCF_000151845.1 Pteropus vampyrus
ACACTGGTGCGTGGGTTTTGGGGTGCCTGCATGCGACACATGGCGATTTTGTTGTAGTAACACCCTTCTCAGAAGTCTTCTGGGTCTCTAGCTTCCTTTAGAATCTGCAGACCGAAGACGTACTCTGTGACCATGAACTGAACTCTTACACTTGTGTCTTAAGTTCAAGAACAGCTTATTAAGATGCTAAAAACTGGTCAGAGAAATGTGTCTCCAAGCATCTTTTCACTGTCTGTTTTGTTTGAATGTGCATCGAGTAATGGAGCTCTGAAATAATTGTGGAAATTAATATTTCTAGGACCTCGGAAGCAAAGACCTGAAAAGGGAGAAAATCAGTTTTGTTTGTCAGATCGTTCGAGTGGGTCGCATGGAGCTGAGGGACAACAACACCAGGAAACTGACCTCAGGCCTGCGGCGGCCCTTCGGAGTGGCCGGTAACCCATGGGTCTCCTTTTCCTTACGAGTTTCAAGGTCATGGCGAGCACCCTGAGCAGAGCTGCCGCAGAATACTGGCCTCGTCAGCTTTCCTGTGGGAGAGAGCCAGATCCTATTAGCTCCCTTTTGGGTGGATTCAGTTGCAGGCGCTGCTGAGGATGCAGCCTGAGCTTCAGATGCAAATCATATATTCGATTATAAAGCAGGTCACCTCTCCTGGGGAGACCCTGGCCCGCATTCTCAGCCTGGAGGGGAGCCAGTCGGCTGGAGGGGCGTTGGGGTTTCGGGACTTAGCGATTGATTGATTTAGGGGTCATTCTGCATGGAGAGGTCAAAGCGATGGAGAGGTAGGAGAGGAAATTGGGAGGATGCAGTTATTTTAACATCGGGCTGTTTCGCCTGCACTTTCCCACTGTTTCTGCTTTGCGTTTGTTCGGTGACGGCACAGGCAAAGGGGAGCAGCCGTCACCCTTGAGGAGAGATGACCGCGTGCCCAGGAAGCTCTACCCGTTAGCTGGCCTCTTTCAGCGTCACCCCTTTTTCTCCTTTCTGGGAAGCGATCCCCCCTCTTCCATGGCTGCAGTGGGGTTTCCTTACGCAGACCTCGATTTAGTCTCATCCTTTTTGTGACTCCCGGGACTTCCACGGATGTGGGAAAAGGCACGTATTTCTGATGCACAGGTGGATTCCTCGTAGGAACAGCAGTCGAGGACATTTTTACCTTGGCCACCAGGAAACTCAGGGTTTATTTATTTTTTTAACTCCTTTTAAATAGACTTTATTTTAGGACAGTTCTGGGTTCACAGCAACACTGAGCAGAACGTGTGGAGATTTCAGGTGTCCCCCGCCCCCCCAAACACACACACACACGGACGCGCACGCACGCACGCGCATGGAGCCCTCCCCACCACGTGCCTCCTGCGCCGGAGGGCTTCCTTTGTCACAGCAGACGAACCCACGGTGACATGTCATCGGCCGGAGTGCATCACGTACACTGGGGCTCACTCTCGGTGTCGTATGGCTCGTGGACTGTGACAGGTATATAACAGCTTACATCCCCTGTCACAGTATCATACACAGTTTGCACTGTCCTGAACATCCACTGTGCCCCCTGGTCGTTTTTAGAAAAATATGTCAAATCATTTAAATAAATGATTGACTACTTCATTAGGATTACATAATAACAGTGATAGAGGCATTACGAGAAGGAAGCACAGAAATCGTTTACCCCCATTTACTAACGGGGGGTGTAGAATGGGGTTCGCTACTGAACTTCCCATTTGTGAGGTTTTGAG
>NW_011888892.1:3045552-3047628 GCF_000151845.1 Pteropus vampyrus
TCTACATCCTCACTAATACTTGTCATTTCTTGTCTTTTTGATAATAGCTATTGTGACAGATGTGCCGTGATAGCTCACCGTGGTTTTGATTTTCATTTCCCTGATGATGTTGAGCATCTTTTCATGTGCCTGTTGGCCTGCTTAGGAAAAATGTCTAGTCAGATCCTTCGCTCAAATTTTAATTAGATTTACTTGTTTTTTTGGCTATACAGTTGTGTGAATTCTTTATATATTTTGGATATTTAGTCCCTTATCAGATGCATGATTTGCAAATATTTTCTCCTGTTTAGGAGGCTGCCTTTTCATTTTATCGATCGTTTCCTTTGCTGCGAAAAGCTTTATCGTTTGGCGTAGCCCCACTTATTTATTTTAGCTTTTGCTGCCTTTGCTCTTGGTGTCAGATTTCAAAATCTCATCTTGGCCAAGACTTATGTCAAGGAGCTTACTGCCTGTGTTTTCTTCTAGGAGTTTTATGGTTTCAGGTCTTATATTCAAGTCTTTTATTTTTTTATTCTTTTTATATATGTCTACAGCACCCCGTCTTCCCAGGTGGTCTCCCATCCAAGTACTAACCAGGCCCGACCCTGCTTAGCTTCCGAGATCAGATGGGACCGGGCTTGTTCAGAGTGGCATGACCGTAGACCATGGACAGTGGCTCCACTGGGGTGCGACCTCAGGACCTTCTGCATGTAAAGCAGATGTGCTGACCGCTACACTATGGGACCACGTCCTTACATTCAAGTCTTTAATCCATGTTGAGTCCATTTTTGTGTATGGCATAAGATAGTTGAGTATTATTTTTTTTGTCAGTGGCTGCTCAGTTTTCTCAAACCATTTATTGAAGAGACTGTCTTTTGCACATTATTCTTGGCTTCTTTGTCATAAATTAATTAACCATACATGCGTGGTTTTATTTTGGGGCTATTTTCTTCCATTAATCTATGTGTGTGTTTTTATGTCAGTGCCATACGGTTTGGATTTCTTCAGCTTTGTAGTATAATTTGAAATCCGGGAGTGTGATACCTCCAGCTTTGTTCTTCTGCTCATTTCTATGCAAGTACAATTTCTACATAGAATTTAATTCTGAGACTTTATCCAGAGTAACTTCTGCATGTTTGTGTCCACAGAGTCCAAATTATCAAAGTGTTTGTTGATGGACCTGGACGCTCACACTTTTTAGCCTTCTAGTGAAAATATTATGTTACATTTCTTTTTTTATAACAAAAGTGATATAAAATGGGAAAATTATGAAAAAGAAAGAAAAATTAAAACGTAGGCCATTCATAATTCTAGCCAGGGTAGTACGTCATGATAATCTGATATATTTCTTTCTAGCTTTTTTCTCTCTGTCTATGCTTTATAATTTTTAAAGATAAGATCAGATCATACTATATCTGTTTTTTTTTTTTGTTTTTTTTTTTTGTCTGCTTATTTACTCTTGGTCTCTTTAGTCTTTTTTATTATTTAGCCATTTTTAATGTACAGTTCAGTAGTGTTAAGTTTCCTCACATTGCAGACTTTGTACATTTTGATATTTTTAAAAAGCATCACATTATACACATTTCGTTTCATCGCCTGTCCCAGGTTTGGGATTTTCAGTGGCCGCAGTGTGCGGCCGCGTCATTTGTTCAGCTTCCCTTTATCTCTGGGCTGTGAGTGTGTTTCCGGCTTCGTGGTACAGAAGGTATGCAGGGAATGTCCCTGAACTCGGATCGCTGCGCCCCTTCTGACTGGGGAGGACGAGGCCCTGGAATCGAAGGGCGTGCGTGTCTTAGCCGTCTTGGTGCTTCGTGCCCGGTGCTGGGAGCAGGTGGTCCTGAGGGGCATCCTGAGCCTGGCCGGCCCTCTCCTCCGCTGTGTGTTTCTCGTCACTGGCCTTCCTGTTGTCCTTCCTTTTCAGTCCCCGATCCTCCGTCAGCACTGTCCCGATGCCACCTCCCTCTGCCCCCTGCCGCGTCCCAGCACATGCGGCGTCCTGGGTGCGGGCCCGTCGCTCGCTCCCCATCGCACAGCCACGCAGTCTGCACACAGCTGGGCTCTCGGCTTTCTCACACCTGAACGCGGAGACTCTGGGCT
>NW_011888892.1:3048543-3052664 GCF_000151845.1 Pteropus vampyrus
GAGCCAGGGTTAGGAATGCTTCTGCTCGGGTCCCTCCTCTGTTTCTGCGGGGCAGGTGACAGAAGTGAGATGGCCCACGTTTTCAGTACGACAGTCGTTAAGGAGGGGGCTGCGGAAAAGGGGAGGAAGGAGGCCTATCGCTCACTTGCCTTCGGTCAGTGACAGTGTCCGGTGTTACCAGGGGCTGCCCTTGGGTTCCCTTGCTGTCTCGGTCTGAGCTCGGGCCTGGAGACTTCCTGGCCTTCTGACTTGGGGAAATTTCATTCGCTTGTGTCTTTGAGCCTCGATGTCCTCAGCTGGGTGGTAGGTCACTGTGAGAGATAGCTGCCAGGTGTCCCTCGAAACAGCGTCCGTGGCTGCCAGTGTGTGGCGGGTACGTCGTAGCTCCTTTATTATTGCTTCATGATTTGGGGACTGCAGTGACCAGAGTGGGGTATCGCGCACTGGCCACGGGCGGCTACTTAAATTTAAATGAAGTCGCAGTCAGCGTTTGGTTCCTCCATCACCCTGCCACACGGGGTGCTCGTCATTACCCGACATCATGTCCTCACACGGACCTATCTTGGGAGGGGCAGCTCTGGGATCGTAGGCAAAGGAGTTTATTACATGGAGCTCTGCCACGTGAGCCCCAACCCTATTTCGGCCAGTGTTTTCAGAGAACTTAATTTGTCTTTCAAACAGGGAAATAATTTACTTGAATATAAGAAAATTCCACCAGGCAGCTTACGCTGTTGTTTGTCAGAAGGCATTGTGATGTTCCTTTGTTTGTTTGTTTTCTGTGATTATGGCACATAAGCAAAGCAATCTCTGTTCTTTTCTTGTCCCTAGTGATGGATGTAACAGATATAATAAATGGAAAAGTAGATGATGAAGATAAACAGCATTTCATTCCCTTTCAGCCGTAAGTATGGAGTAATCAAAGTACTTAACTGGGTATAATATGGAAAACGTATGTTTGTAATAATTATCTTCACAACTAAGTTTCTAAATTCAGCACAAATAGGGATTGCTTATTTTATAATAATGACAAATCCGTTTCGTGGAAGTTTTGTGCCCACGAGAACCTGGATGAGAGTCTGTCACGGTCTCCCATGTGGTCCCCGCATCGCCTCGTCACGTAGGCCACACGGACTCGCAGCTCCGCTGTGAGCGTGAAGGTTTCTTTGCATAATCGATTTATTCTAGCAGCGATTCCCATTTTCGAAGTACAGTACTTTCAAATTCATCACAGGAGGTTGTCGTTTTTAAAATAGAAAACCGAGCAAATGGCTGATCCATTGCTTCATAAAGCGAGAAATACTACTTCCCAGCGGCCAGGCCGCTGCTCTTCCTGTCGTGCTGCCGCTGAGAGTGGACCGTGCCAGTGCCGGCCACGTGAGGGGTCCGTCTGCGGCCCGTCTGCGTCCGACGTGCAGTCTGCGCAGAGCCATGGGAAGCCGGGAGCATGAGAGCCTTCACGTGGTCGCTCTGCTTTGAGGGAAGATCCTGTGGAAAAGGCTGGAAGCACTGGCGCCGTTTCCCTGCGGATTCAAGCACTGGCGCCGTTTCCCTGCAGACCTAAAGCATTGTTTCTTCTTCCTCTCTCTCGCCACCCGTCTGAGGTGCCGCGGTGACCTTGAAGGGACCCCAGACCATTATCTAGATACTGTCTCGCTTGAATCCACATGGGGCTATTTCACCGAGTGAAAATGAAATGAAATTAAAAAATGTGGTTCCTCAATCACACCGATCGGTAACCCTTGTGTCTAGTGGCCACCGTACCGGTCAGCACAGGCACAGAGCTTCTGCCTCGTCTCCTGGGTAGAGCAGCTTCAGAAGCTCACGCAGCGAGGACAGCCAGGAACGAAGCTTGTTCTGCGGAATTTGGAAGCGTCCTCAGTAAACATGGGAAATCTCCTGTTCGGACACGAGCAGACACACTCAGGAAGTCAGTAGCAGACACCTTTACAGAAGGAAAACGTCGAGCGTCTCTTTTGCCCATGAGGAGTCATCAGCCCAGCGTGGTTCTGACCTCGGAGGACCCGGCTGCCCAGATGGACACTGAGCTGAAACTACCCGTCGTCTGCCAGTGTCTGCTGGGAAAAGTCAAGGAAACGAAAAATGGGTTATTGTTTGAAAACTGAGGGGGATTCTCAGCTTTAGATCCACTGACTGAGTTTCACTGGGACACGTGATGAGCCACGTGAGGTGGCGCGTTGCTGCCACCCTTTCCGTCTTTTTGGACACGTCCCTGCACAAAAATATCGCACGTTCAGCCCTCAGTGTAATTTGTAGCTCCGCGCTCCGCCAACGGAAGACTCATGTACAGATTGATATTTGCGGTGTTAGAAACCAAAGAGCAGCATGACTTTAATAGCAAAATAAGCAATGGAACCAGTGCTTTGGGAAATGCCGTGCTAATGACACCGTTTTTTGCTCCATTAGAATTGATTTATTATGTCGCAGGAAAAGTTCGGGGAAGGAAGCACTACGTTTAGAGAAGTCTGCATCTCTCCCTCCCTTTCTCTCTCTCTGTCTTTTTTAACTTGGTGACGTAAATTAAAACAGTACTCAGTCCTCCTGAGTAACGTGGGCTCCCGCGGCGAGTAACGCGTGTCTTCGGCTCTGGAAATGGTTTTCAGCGTTACGTGCACGGCGTGCGAGCCCTTGCTCACTGCGCATCGCCCTTTGCTGTGCTCCACGGCATCGCCCTGTGCGCACGCTGCCGTTCATATCGATTCTCCTGGGCCTAGTGCAGCTTCTGTGAAGAGCTCCCGATCCGTGGGCCCCCCAAATATTGGCCGTTTACATTCATAATTGTAATTTCTGTTAAAAGCGTCTGTGAAGAGCTCCCAATCCATGGGCCCCCCAAATGTTGGCCATTTACATTCGTAATTGTGTCCCGGTTTCACTTTTCAGATATGGTGGTTTATTCCCCAAAGGCTATGCCTTTCTTTTCACTTTTAAGTATCTTAGGCTGCGTGGAGCACGCAGCCTCATGGGGTGCAGTGGTCGTCAGCCAGGCTTCCCAAGACATCAGGTCGGAGGAGGGATCTTTTTCTTTCTTTTTTTTTTTTTTTTGATGTTTTTGCTTTTCCCTTTTAACCACCTGTCTCTTGACCTGTGCTATGGTCAGGAACTATGGAAACCGAAATGGCCATAAACATTCCTTAGGAGTGAATGAGGTCCAGCCACGTTACTTTCAGATAAGTTCCCTTTTTTATTGCCTGGCAGAAACAGAGTGCAGGCCTGGTGCCCGCTGACTTCCGGGGGGTGGGGTTGGCCTCGTCTGCTTTACTTTTCTCGTGTGGTTCAGCATTTTCCTGACCGATGCTCTTCCCTGTCTCTTTGTCACCTATCCTGTCCTTTGTCGTGCGTTGGCTCATGACGACTCTCTCGCACTCGGTGACGATGATCTCTTGTGTTCCCTTGTTACCGTGACCCCGGGTCTCTGTGCCCCTTTGTCTCCTGTGGTCTTGGTCGTCCCGTGCCCTCCAGGCTCGCGTTGGATGACGCCATTCGACACAAGCCGCTGAACATGTCATCCCGTTTTTCACCCAGGGTGGCAGGGGAGAGTGACTTCCTTCAGACTGTTATAAACAAAGTCATCGCTGCCAAAGAAGTCAACCACAAGGGCCAGGGTACGTATTCTCTTGTTTTGTTTCTGTAAATGTCTACTTATATGACATTGGGACAGTGCCGTGTGGCTTGCATTTTGTTTGATGATGATGATGACGGAGGTGTTGGTGATGGCGATGATGGCGATGATAATGGTGATGGTGATGATGGTGGTGATGGTGATGATGGTGATGGTGATGGTGGTGATGGTGGTGATGATGGTGGTGATGGTGATGGTGATGATGGTGATGGTGATGGTGGTGATGATGGTGGTGATGGTGATGGTGGTGGTGATGGTGGTGGTGATGATGGTGGTGATGGTGATGATGGTGGTGATGGTGATGATGGTGGTGATGGTGATGATGGTGATGATGGTGATGGTGATGGTGATGATGGTGGTGATGGTAATGGTGGTGATGGTGGCGGTGATGATGGTGATGGTGATGGTGATGCCGATGATGGTGATTATAGTGATGATAGTGGTAATGAAGATGGTGGCGGTGGTGATGATGATGCTGATGGTG
>NW_011888892.1:3053426-3059750 GCF_000151845.1 Pteropus vampyrus
TGTAGACTTGCAAAGGTCAGGTGAACAGACCTGGTTCATTGTCTAGTTACCGAATGTCACTGGACTTTTAAGAAAAGGTTACCTTGATTCCTTTCCCACTGCGCTAAAGTAGAATGTGAATTAAATCTGAGGAATGTTCTGGAGGGGTGCCCCAACCCTATGGCTCTGCAGGGACCTTTGGTTTTCTTGGGGCATGAAATATCTGCCTCCCTGGCAAACAGCAGCAAAAGAAAAACCCCTGACCCAAAATGTTAATGAAATGTAAGGTGTATATACAGCACTGTCTCAAGCCGACCTCTCAATTTACACTTTCATTGGAAACCGTGCGCGAGGGCCAGTAAAAGCTGTTTGCATTGGAGCCGCTGCTGGGTTGGGGCCCCCGGCCACGCCCAGGCCCCTTCCTCCCCTCAGGTCTCCCGACTCTTGCAGAATCATCAGAGTTTTGATAAACTTTTACAATGGCATCACACAGGGGAAATAGAGATCGGGGCCAGGCCAGCAGGAGGTTTCTTGGAAGGGGGACCCAAAGCCTGCCTCCGTCAGTCTCACTGGTACTGTGGCACCATAGGCCGATTTGCTGACATCAAGGGGCCCAGCTCCTTGAACTCTAAGGACAGGAGGCGTGTCTTCAGGTCACAGAGATCTGAACATGACTGTTTTATCAAGTGCACCTCAGGGCCTCTGAGCCAGAATGCGCCTGGACCATGCCCCTGGTCCCTCGGGTGTACCTGGACAGGGAAGCAGGCGTTCTGGCCTCACATTGGGCCTCCTCCCGTGTGCTCCAGGCAGAGCTGAGAGCCGGTGGGGACAGCACACTGTTAGCTGTTGGACTGCAGGCTTTGTCCGTGGAGCACCGTGTTTTCGCCAGTGGTGGCCCGGGCCTACCCGGATGCTAGCTTGCCCATTGAGTCCCAGTCCAGAGCGGGCAGTGGCGGGGACAGTGCTCGTCACCGGGAACCTGGGGTCCCCTGCTGCTCTGCTCGCACTCCCGCCCGTCCCCTCCGAGCTCGTGGAGGCTGTGGCCTGTTTCGGGTTTGCATCCGCTGTTTACTTGTCACAGGTGGCACCACCTGCTCGCCCTGCGTCTGTGGTGCCCAGTGTGTATTGGGCACGTAGTAGATGCTCATTAGATACTTCTGAATAAATCAGAGGGACTCGGTGGATGGCAAGAGGAAAGGAGTTTCAGCTACTGGCAAAGAAAAAAACGTCATCAGTGACTCTGGACTTCCTCAACCGGCAGCAGTACAGATCTCACGGGGACAAAGATGACTCCAGGCCAGCTGCTAGAGGTCGAGGGTGCTGGGGGGCCAAGGTGCAAGGTCTGGGTTTAGTGAAGGGGAGCCGTCCTCAGCAGGAGCAGCCTCAGGTGGCATTCCTGGTGTGGACCCATCAGCTGTCTTCCAGTTCTACTTAGGATGCACGTAGTTAGGGAACTAGGTCTGTGGCTTTCCTGTCTGTCCTCTCCTGAGGGCATGGTGCTGAGCCCAGTGGTGAGGCATGGTCCCTTCTCCCGTGAGGCTGATGATATCTGGAGGGGGATGAGCTGGACGGACAGACAGACATGCTCTGCTGCTGCAGTGTGAGTGAGGGCAGATGCCTTTGTATTCTTTTGGGCTCATGGGGTCCTGCAGAGCTGAGTGACCAGGGAGTGAGTATTCCTGACCCCCAAGGTCACAGGGACAGTGCCCTCACTGTGCCAGTTGACAAGTGACAATGTCCCTTCCGACTTGGGAGGGACAGCATCCCAAGGGACAGCATCCTTGAAAATGGCTGTCGCACCAACCAGCTGCTTTGTCTCCTGCCTTTGGTTTTGTTATAGGTGTTGGCTTTATTCCCTCTTGTTATCCCCCCTTTTGATGGTCGCTCATGAGTGTTTGACACAAAACGCGATTCTCCATCAGCTTTCCTAGGACGGAGAGCGGGGCCCACTCTCGGCTCGTGGGCGTCAGCGAGGTTACCCTGTTCTCTGCCCGCACCCCATGTATCTTGCTTAGAGGGCCTGAAAGTCTTCACTCTCCTTTGGAGTAAAGGGCTGAGTGTCGGCCCGAGCACGTCTGCTCCTCCTGTGCCGTGACAGTGTCCCGGTCTCGCGGGACTGGCCGGCTGGTGGCCCACAGCCCAGGGCTCTGCTGCCCTTCCTCTGGAGCCCCCTGATGCTGCCTGGCAGTTTGAGACTTCTGTGGGTTGGCGACCTGTGACCTTAACCTCCCCAGTCCTCCTCCACGTCGTCCTTCCTGGGAGAATGAGAAGTGACCGCTTTCTCCATCCACTCCCAGAAAAATGCTACCTTCTGATTTATCTCAAATGCACGTCAACTCAAATGCGTCATTGATCCCAGGCAGACGTGGCACACAGCTGCTCTTAGTGCACAGATGCCTGTTAGGCACCTCCAGCACAGGGCTTGCGCCCCAGCCAATCAGATGCAGGGCTTGCGCCCCAGCCAATCAGATGCAGGGGACTCCCCTGGGCTGCGCACCTTTTCCCGGGCCCTTCTCTCTCTTTTCTTTCTCATCCAGTCACTTTCCCTGATAAGCCATTGAATTGCGAATTAAAAGTTGCTCATTCATTGGAGTTGATGTCTTTTTTTAAAAGGCGCAGGATAAAACGTGACTCACTCACACATTGTCTTTCTAGGTTTGTGGGTAACGCTGAAATTACTCCCTGGTGATATCCATCAGATCAGAAAAGAGTTTCCTCATTTGGTGGACAGAACCACCGCGGTGGCTCGGAAAACGGGGTTTCCGGAGATAATCATGCCAGGTGAGCACTGATCCCTTCAGGTTCCGGAGCGTGAGGCGGACTGGCCGGTGTTTGGGGAGGCCACGTAGCTGGCCACGAAGAGCGCCACGTGGGCCGTGACCTGTCGGAGCTCTTTCAAGCCGAGGCTTGAGTGTGTGGCAGGTGCGGTGCATCATTTCTGTAGGCGCCACTTCTGTGGCCAGAGTGAGAGCTGACCTCCCGAGTTCAGGCCGAGGGGAGGCGGCGTTGCTTGGTTAGAAATACTTGGAAAGACTGGTGGGGAGTGACACCTGACGTGACAGTAATAGAGACAAGAGGGCGAGGAAGCATCTAAGCATCCCGGCCCTGAGGACCTGGGGCGGGTGTCCGTCCCCGGCTAGGTAACCATCCGCGTTGTCTAAGCTGCCCTGCATGTGCCCTGTTCTGTTGTCACCCTACCCTGGCTGAGAGGGTCGCAAGCACTGGCTGGGCCAGACCGAGTCAGGAAGTAAAGGTGACCACCAAGGGGCCATTTGGAGAACTGTGCGGCACTCGCTCTTAGGCTCCGACGGATGGATGGTTTGCATATGAGGGCTGGTTCCCTCCGGGGCCAAAACCGCCCCTCCGTGGTCGTAGCGTAGGGTCTCTGTGATGCCGCTGGGCCCCTCTGGTGCCTGTAACGCAGCCGAATCACCCGGGACATGTTCAAAGTGAAGGGAGTACAGTTCAGGCGCCCTGGGTAGGTTGTGGCTTAAACGTGTACCACAGTGGTCCACAGCCTTGCACCCCATCCTTTGGCCCCAGATATGAGAAGCAGGACCTGGCTCTCACTTTGAATCCCACCTCGGCGACTCCCTGGCTCTGTGGCCTGGGCAGGTTATCTGATTTCTTAGCTACGGCCGCCTCATTTGAAGAATGAGAGTTAATGGTTCCTACTTATAGGGCTGGCTGAAATTAGGAGGCTATAGGGCAGGGGTCCCCAAGCCCTGGGCCGTGGACTGGTGCTGGTCTGTGGCCTGTCAGGAACCGGGCCGCACAGCAGGAGGTGAGTGGTGGGCCAGCAAGCGCAGCTTCATCTGTATCTGCAGCCGCTCTCCAGCTTTGGCATCACTGCCTCAGCTCCGCCTCAGATCATCAGGCATTAGATTCTCACAAGAGCACTGGTCCCTGGAGCCATGAAGGTTAGGGACTCTTGCTTCAGGGTATAAATGACAGAAAACAAAGGCCAACTCCAGTGGCCGAACCCTGAGGATGCTTATAGGCTTGCTCGTGGAGGGACAGGGACGGAGCCAGCTTCCAAGTCAGCCTGGACCAGTTTGTCTGCTGCTCCCAATGCTGAGTTGTCTCCTTTGCTTACTGACTTCCTCCCCTGGGGACAGGCCTCTCCGGCTCCCATTTTCTACCCAAATCCCAGTGTCCTGAAAAACAGGGCGTGCCTTCCACTCAGTGTTTCCAAATAAGGAGCTGGAGCATCAGTCCAGGGCCCTCTTGGGCCCTGTGTAGGGACGGGCTGGGCGGTGGGGTCTGCGCATAGGCCACCTGGGTGTCTGGGCGGGGTCAGCTCCTCCCCACTGCAAGGGCGTGAGGGAGGCGTGGACACCCTGCAGATCTGGATGGACTTCTGACCGGAACCAGGAAGGAGGAGGCGGATGTTTGCAGCTCGCACCTGCCCA
This sequence comes from Pteropus vampyrus, assembly GCF_000151845.1. NCBI lineage: Eukaryota > Metazoa > Chordata > Mammalia > Chiroptera > Pteropodidae > Pteropus > Pteropus vampyrus. The sequence goes on from NW_011888892.1 coordinate 3,057,818, forward strand.
GTTCACATTCTGGTGGCGCTCAGGCCCAGTCATGGGTTTGCAGCTTATTAAACCAGTAGCGCAATCGCATGTTAAGATTAATCTCTTCTATTTACGTAATAGTTTTCAATTTTCAAATAACATTCATATTAATAATCTGATTCGAGCCTCCCGAGATCTTGGGAAGCGTGTTAATATTTATCCTTTATATCTGTGGTTTGCAAATAAAGTCCACATTAGTGTAGCTTGATCTACCTGCGGATCTCGGGAGTGTACAAATTAGTGTGGAACTAATTCCTATCACGATTAAATCACAGCTTAAAGCCGTGAGGCTAATGAGCAGCGGAAATGGGGCCAGGCAGCCCCACGTGTGGCAGTGCCTATGGCCGCCTGTCACGGGGCTCTGGCGTGTTCTTGTGGGGAGAGGCGGCCACTCCACGCACACCCTGTCAGAGCTATGGCTTTGTTTACTTTAGGGCAATTGGGGACATGCTCTTTCTACTGCCTCTGTCTTTCAGGATTGTTGTGGGTCACAGTATCCCCTGTCTGGTGAATCAATATGAAAGACATCTGAAATCGGTTAGACCGAGTCACGGTGGCCCAACCGTACTGGAAGGAAGCGTGTCATTCAGCATGTTACGCAACTGGGACATTTATTTACTGCTCATATGGGTCAGGCCTGCATGCAGCACATGCACTTGGGCTTTTTAGTGCCTCTGTTGTCTGCGCTCGAATTCGAGGTGCAGATTTGTAGGTTGTCTGCTTTATCGTGGGTGGCCCTAGGATGTGCCCATTTACAGGGAGGCCCTGGGCGCTTCTAGTTCACACCGGTCATGGTTCCCTTATGATTGATGGACTTATGAAGTAAGTCCAAACCTGTAAAGTCATCTCGCAGTAGTGTTAGGGGGAAGCCACCCAGCTGACCGTTGTTCGAGTGGGCGCCAGGCACTGCGTTGGGAATGGGGGGTTCCAGCTTGAAGGAGTCACCTCAGTCTCTGAGGCCGCGTGATCACTGACAGGTGGCTGGTGCCACGTCTTACCCTTGGGAGAGAGAACATGGGGGTTTTCATTCAGAGCCCCAGCCACTGGCCTGGGAGAACCTAGGTTGACCCCATCTTATGTGCGCCTCACAGGGATGTGCTTCTCCTTTGCTGGTCGCCCTTCTCCTGGTCCACTGGGGTCCTGGGGTCCTGAAGGACATGCTGGGGAAGCAGTTGTCCCCTGAGCTGGGAAGGTGGCTAGAGGCTTGGATGAGGTGAAGGGATCTCTGAGTCCAGCTTTGTCTCCTTCCAGCCCCTCCCGTCCGCCAGTGGGAGCCCTGCAGCTGGGGATGCGTGTGCCGAGGGTCTCCTGTGGACACCTGTCTGTGGGGTTTGCCTGCTAGAAAGGGGGTCTCACTTCTGGGATGGCCCACATTGTGCATCTCTAGGCCAGTGGGAGAGTATGACCCTGGGGTTTACCCACCTCTCCACTCCAGCGCATGTTGGTTCCCTGGCCAATGAGGTCTCTGTGAAGCTGTTGTCACCCTTTTGGGTTATGGCTTTTGTGCGTTGATAGAATTTTCAGGTGGAGAGGTCACACCGACTACCCTGCCTTATCCACCAGACTGTTTTGCAGTGGGCGGCTAGGGGGGCGGGAGGTTAAGTGACTTGTCCGAGGCCACACAGCTCATTCGTGGTCTGGCAGGCAGTCTTGCCTCGCGCCTGGCCCTGAGCTCCATCACCTTCCTCATCTGTCATGGTCAGGAGCAGCGGTGCGGCCCTGCCTCCTCTCCCAGCAGCTACTGAGGCTGTGGTAGTGGCCCACTGGGATTATTATAATACTGATTTTAAATGACAGTTTAATTTAATAGTTGGATACATTAAAAGCCAGAATAGAGCAGTGAAAAGGAAAAAAAAAAAAAACCAACAAGAGAAAAAACAAGAAAGCAAAGAGATTTCTTTTTCTTAAGGGA
>NW_011888892.1:3060830-3065396 GCF_000151845.1 Pteropus vampyrus
ATTTTAAAGGTATAATTTTTTCCCCCAGGTGATGTTCGGAATGATATCTATGTAACATTAGTTCAAGGAGATTTTGACAAAGGGAGCAAAACGACCGCGAAGAACGTAGAAGTCACAGTGTCGGTTTACGATGAAGACGGAAAGCGGCTGGAGGTCCGTGCTGTCGCAGACTTTGATCCGCGTGTTACAGTGTTACTGTTGCAGACTTTGATCCGCGTTTTACAATGTTACTGTCGCAGACTTTGATCTACTGTTACAGTGTTACTGTCGCAGACTTTGACCCACATGTTACAGTGTTACCGTCCAAGTGTTCCCTGGCCCCACTGCAGAGCAGAAAACAGGAGGCTTTGCTCTTTCTTCCCTGTCTCCACCGTGTCCAGAGGGTTGATTTCCACTGGGCCCCTGCCGCTGGCCTGTCCCAGGATGTCCCCGCAGTCCTAGAAGTTCAGATACCATCATTAGCATCTTTTGAGACATAAGGGAACTGAGGCCCAGGGAAATCAGTCCACTTGCTCAGGCTCACGCAGCTAGCGAGAGCTAGAAATGGGGTTTGCACGTGGGCGTCCGAGCGTGTGCTCTAGTGGGTGGTGGTGGTACCAAGACTCCCTCCCGAGTGGTCCCATCAGCCCTCGGGACGTGGTGCCCTGCACAGTGCTCGGAGGCTGTGGCCTCCTTTGATGACCCGAGACCAAGCCTAAGCAGGCATCTCTACCAGCTCCTCTCTGGACCATGGCTGGAGGGCTGAGTTCTCCTGGGCCCACATGGCTGAGGGCAGTGCCCTGTGTTTACGCCTGAGGCCCAGCTGTGCCAGGAGGTAGGGGATGCCTTCCGCTCTGGGTAGCCCACATCCAGGTTACACCGGGCAGTGCTGCTCTGGCCAGTTGGGCTTCATTGCTCCCGCCAGAAGTGAGTGGTCGGTGTTTCCGGCTGGAGGAGAGGGCGGGGGCGTTGCCACCCACTAAATTTTGTCTGTAGCCCTTAATTATTCTAGACCTGCCGAGTGAATCCGGCAACTTCCTGCCGACCGACGCTCGTGTGGGAAGGATTGCGGGCGAGGCTAGGGAGGTAGCGGGCAGGCATCCCCACTTTGCATAGCCATCAAGGCCTGAACCATCGTAGAGTGAGGCTTATGCCGCTCCCGTTGCTGGGAGCAGAGTCCGTTTGCAGCGGGCTTCACTGGCATTCCTGGAGTGCGCAGTCTCTTGGCTGGTCTCGGGGTGCGGGTGGGAGATGTGTGCCGTGCCTGGCTCTGTGAGCTCTGACACGACCTCTTCACGCCTTCCTTTTAAAGCACGTGATTTTCCCGGGCGCTGGCGATGAAGCGATTTCGGAGTACAAGTCCGTGATTTACTACCAAGTGAAGCAGCCACGCTGGTTTGAGACCGTGAAGGTATCATTTACATGGTCTTTTTATCCCGTGGGGTTGATGATGAAATGCTTGTTTGTGTCCCGAGGAAGTCACCCCCCTCCCACCCAGCCCAGGGGCCTGGCCGACGGGCACTCTCAGAGGCTGATGAGCTTTCAGCAGAGTCTCTCAAGGTTGCTAAGGAACCACGCTGGCATTTCTTGGAATGCATTTACTCTCATCTTCTTTCAGACATAAAAATAGGACTTTCATGGAGACAAATGACAGAGTCCTTTAAAGATAGCTATTGTCTCTTCCCTTCCTGGGTCTGTTTTATGTGTGAAATGCTGTCTTTACACCAAATGGAAAAAAATAGAGATGACATTGTGTGGAGGATATCGCAGGGCAGACGGGCCCCGTGCCCCTGGCGATGTCATAATGCATCGTGGCGATGTGTGGTGAACACCAGCTCACACACCCAGGGCCCGAATGTGAAACCCAGGCCAGCGGTTGGCTGGACACAGATGTTAGATGTGAGGGTTAGGGACCACCTTTGCTTCCAGGCAGCATGCACGACGTCTTTCCTCTTCCACCATAAGTCACAACCAGAAAGCTTTCATCCTGCCAAGGGCAGGCCCCGCCGGTGTGAAGGGAATTCAGACGCCTTGGAGGGCCTAACAGTGAAGACGGTGGCTTTTAAAACTGGAACCTTAACAGCGAGGATCAAAACGTTTAAGAATACTCGCGCCGTCCCAGAGTCGGCTCGGCCTCCTTCACAGTGCCATCTCGTTTCCCAAGGCGTTTTGTGCCTCCGGGAACACCGCGCAGGGGCCTGGGTGTCCTGCGATGCCCCCGCAGCGTAGAAACACGTGCAGTTGTACAGGGCCCCTCAGCGGAACGAAGCCGCTCCTGCGGGAAGGTGTCGGGACAGGTGCGTAACCTTCGCTTTTCCTTCCTGAAAGGTGGCCATTCCCATCGAGGACGTCAACCGCAGTCACCTTCGGTTCACCTTCCGCCATCGGTCCTCACAGGACTGTGAGTAACCAAACTTGTTATCCCGCGTGTGCCAAGGGACAGCTAGGGGAAAACCCAGTAGGCTGCTCGTGGTCTAGATGCTTCTAGAACTTGGTACCTTAACGCAATGAGATCGTGAGACATCAGCGCATCGTTCTGCCTTAAACTGTGCCCGGAGAATGTCGGTTCTTCCACGGAGCAGATGGCGGGAGATTTTAATTTTCTTCCTGAGTTTTCCTGCTGGCGTGGTGCTCCTCACTGCTCTTTTGAGTCCCTCTTTTCCGTTTTGACCTGTACTACTGTCCCCTCTTTGGAAGAGTCACTGAGATACAAGTTGGTTTCAAAAATCAGCACTCACTACGCACTTTGCAGTTGACCCCTGAGGCGGTTCTGGCCCCTGACGACTAGAACGTGGGCGGGGCTTTCCTCGTAGCGGATGTTGGTGTAGCTTTGACTGTGATGCCGAGACTTTGGGAAGAAAGAACTGGTTTTGAATCCTTTTCCTTCCAGGAGAATTTTTTGTTGGTGCCTGAAACCTGTCTCTTTACGTTTGTTGACCTAATTGTCTACCGAGGATGTAGCCCTGTGTTAGTCACTAAATAATATCAAAAAAGGAAGACCCGCCCCTCCCCCCCTTCAGGTCCATGCGTTTGGCAGTGGGCTGAGGTTTGGGGACACAGGTGACAGTGAGAGTTGGCTGCAGTTGTGCATGCTGTGGCATGAAGGGGCGCGGGTGAGCGTGGCTGTGTTTGTCCCTGGTGCCCCTTGGGGGCAGGGCCCCACAGTGCGGATGCTCATCCGTGGCTGTGCGCCCTCGAAGCTGCCTAAGCTCGAGCGTAAGATGCCGGGGGTCTCAGTGACCAAGCCAGGTGGAGGCCGCAGCCCCTCCGCACGATGCTCGCCTAGAGCAGAGACCTCATAGCCACCGCTGCTGTGACAGTGAGGGGCCCGGACCCCAGCGCTGTGCAGAGGAGCTGGGGAGCCATGACCGGTGTGCGGAGAGCGTGCATGCAGCTGGACACGCACACGCGGCTCCACCGGGGCTCTCCTCTCACAGGGCTCGGACTGACTTGCGGACCTAGGTGACCTTGTGGGAACCGGGTAGAGAAAGGCAGCCTGCGTATCATGTGAAGCGCAGACGTGCAGGGTGAGCCGGGCGGAGTGTGTGCAGGGGGCACACTCGGGGGGCGGTATGCCCGCACGGGAGGGGTGGTGGGCTTGGGGCGCAGCGCTCTGCACGTGTGGAATGCGGGGTGGGCGTTGGCCAGACCGGGGCTGAGCGGGCTGCAGGGGAGCGGGTGGCGACTGGCGTCAAGGGCAAGGATGGAGTTCCGGAGCCCTCAGAGGCCTTATCTCAAAACCTGAGCTGGCTCCCCCTGCACAGCCTCATCCTCTCATTAATACAGCACACTGGGCAGGGGGGTACCCTCTGTAGCATTTTAGTTTTCAGAATCGTTGCTTTTTTTATCGGTTTTACGCGCTCATTATGGACGAGACGCCATCACCCGACCCGCATGCACATCTGCATGACTGACGGTCTCCCGGCCACAGCTCGCGGAGGTTTGGGAACGTGTTGTGCATCGAACGTGCGATGCTGACAAAGGCCTGAGCAGCCAGCTGCCGGCCTGGTGGCGGCCACCAGGGCCGCTCCTGCGGCCTCGTTTGCAGGCACTCTGGGTCAGAAATGGAAAGAGCTGAGTCCGCGTCGCACGCTCCCCCTCCCAGCAGGACCCGAGCCGCTTTCCCCGTAAAGTGACGGGGCTTCTCAGGCCGGGTTCGTCCTTGTGGATGGAGAGTGTGGTGTCACTGCCTCACACTCCGGCAACGTGCTCTTCGTCCAGATGCATCGGCTCCTGTTTTACCGAGTGAGAGCAGCCGAGTCCCTTGTTTGTCGGGGCTGGTAGGGTGGGCAGCCCTGCCTCCTGCTGGAGCACGTGCGTGGGTGGCCCCCTGCGGCCCCTAACACTTTGTGATCCACCTGGGAATGGCTGCTAGCGAGTGTCTAACAGGCGCCGTCCATTCTCCAATGTGACGATGTCGTGTTGATAAGAGGTGCGTGTTTTTATTCTGTGCGCTTTGTGGGGAGGCCGCCAGCTGACAGGTATGGTCACGTGTCCTCCGAACCATGGCTGCTTTCAGAGGCATGCTTTATTGTTTTCTTGTCACCCTGAACTCAGAAGGATCCATTCTTTCTCACCTGAATATAA
>NW_011888892.1:3067244-3073512 GCF_000151845.1 Pteropus vampyrus
CGGCACGGCCTTGAGTCGGCCACTTGAGCCCCAGCCGCGCCCTGTACGGCCAGAGTCTCCCCACTGGCGAACCGTGTCTGTTTCTCCATTTGGCTGTGTTTCCTTTAGCATCTGTCAGTACGGTTTCGTGATTTTTTCCTAAGGTAGCCCCCATGGCAGCTCACGACGTGCCTCTATCCTGACAGCAGCTGAGGACGGTTGTCGATTTCTGTTGCAGCTAAGGACAGATCTGAGAAGGTATTCGCGCTGGCGTTTGTCAAGCTCATGCGGTACGACGGCACCACCCTGAGGGATGGAGAGCACGACCTCATTGTCTACAAGGTGGGCCTCCCCTCCGCGGGGCTTCCGGGCCCGAGCTGGCGTCGCTCACGTTTGTGAGTCGGCGGCTGGCGATGCACGTGCACGTTCCCGAGGCCCAGCCTTCTGCCGCCCCCGACGAGGGAAGATCTATAATCACACATTAGGTGCCGCAGAAAGCAGTGCTCTGTTAGCATGCATTAATCGACAGGAATTAGAGAAACCATTAGAATAAACAGTTTAGCAAGCGACGAAGAGTAAATGTCGTGATGGTTTAAAGGATTGGGGATAACAAGGAATGGAAAAGCATCCTGGGTCTCTCGACTGTGACTTGTGGTCCACGTATTGTGTCATTAAACCCACAGGCCGAAGCGAAGAAGCTGGAAGACGCCGCCACGTACTTGAGTCTGCCCTCCACAAAGGCAGAGCTGGAGGAGAAGGGCCACTCGGCCACGGGCCGGAGCATGCAGAGCCTCGGGAGCTGCACCATCAGCAAGGATTCCTTCCAGGTGTCCACTCTTGTGTGCTCCACGAAACTCACGCAGAACGGTGAGTGCGGGGTGGCGCACGGCCACCCCGGGAGCTCCTCCCGCGACCCCACCCTTTCCGTGCCTGCAGGTGAGCGGAGGCGGCTGCTGTGGGTGGGCGAGCGTGTGGGTGGGCGAGCGTGTGGGTGGGCGAGCGTGTGGGTGCGCGAGCGTGTGGGTGCGCGAGTGCGTCATGCGCAGCTCTGCTTTGTAATGGACCGTGTGGATGCGGGTGGACTGGGAGAGGGGGTGACATCGTCGGACTTTTAAAATTCATGCAGATTTTGAGCGAAGCATTCACCTTAAAGAGACAGAAAGCAATGAATTTGCTTTTTAAAAGAGTTTTGGCCAAGGGAAGGTGGGAAATCCTCAAGATCTGGAGTCAGACCGAAGCGCTGGGGTGGGAACCTCACGCCGTGCTGGCCCTTGGGCCTCTGAACCTCCTTTTCCTCCTCTGGGCACTGGGCACCGATGCCGTTTCCAGCCCCCCGTCAGTGGGGTCAGGCGCCTGTCATGGCTGACGCACACCCAAGCACGACCTCAGCGCAATCTCAGATGGCGCCCTGAGCTGGCCCGGCCACGACGTGTTGTTAGCGCCGCTTTTGGCCTCCCCGGTGACATGGCTGCCTGGCCAGGGGCACTTCTTATGCAGTGCACACGGTCTGGGAGAGGCAGAGGCTCCTCTGCACAAATCCTCCAGCTAAAAACTGCGTTCCCAAAATGTGACAGTATCACAGCTGTGCAGAGTGACTCTATGCTCACTTGAAACTCAGCTTGAAAATCCAATTTTTTCCTCTTTGCCACCTGATATGGATTTTGATTATTCAAGTCTGTTGCTCTCACGAGTTGTGTCCCGGGGGCTCATCCATAAATCTTGGCAGTAGTCTCAGACATGCCCAAGGGACCGTCACCGTTTGGACTCCGGCAGGATAAACATGGCACAGAGGCGACCCCATCATCTGATAAACACGGCACAGAGGTGACCCCATCATCTGATAAACACGGCACAGAGGCGACCCCATCATCTGATAATCACAGCACAGAGGTGACCCGGGTGCAGCCTGCCAGACTTTCCGGCCTCGGCCTCTGCTCTGCTGTACCCGGCTGTTCGACCTGTGCTTTCTCACCACTGTCAGGGGTCCCCAACTCCTCAGGCCGCGAGCTGGTACCGTCCGTGGCCTGTTAGGAACTGGGCCGCACAGCAGGAGGTGAGCGGCAGGTGAGCGAGCGAAGCTTCACCCGTATCTGCAGCCGCTCCCCAGTGCCAGCATCACCGCCTCAGCTCCGCCTCAGATCATCAGTGTTAGATGCTCACAGGAGCACCGGTACCTGCTGCCACCAAGGTTGAGGACCACTGACTGCTGTCTCTTGAGTCACCTGTGCTGTGGGGGGAGGGTACGTCACTCAAACACTCGGAGGGCATTGGGGTACATATCTCTAATGTTACTTTAGAAACATTAGTTCACCGGAAACGTTATGAATTATCCTAGCCTGTGGTCATGCAATAATCTCCGCCAGCAAGTGGAAACCCTTACGTGGGCTCTGGGCTCTGTGCAGGCCTGGGTGGGCGGCTGGAGAATGCACAGGGGGCTGGCAGGTGTAGCGCCTGGGGCATGTGGCCAGCAAGGTGGGCACTGTTTTGGGACTGGGTCTTGGAGAGGCTGCTCTGTAGGTCTGGATATGGTCCCAATCATCCACCAGCCTGATGGCTGCACCCAGGGCCTCACCTGTGGGCCATGGCAGCCTGTCCAGTGAGCCACTGCCCCGCATGTGTGGCACTAGAGCTTTCCAGCGGGTGCCGGATGGTCGAGAGCTGCTGGCCACCGCTTCCACTGTGCTGGAAGCTGCCGTCTCACGCGTGGGCCGCGTTCCCAAAGCACGTTTGGAACCGGTTACTTGGAACCCGAGCGTGTTTTCCCCATCATAGTGATGTTCTGAGTAGCGGTTAGGTTGTGAGATCTGCCCACAGGAGCCCTCTTAACCCGCATACCCCCGGAGAAGGGGACAGTGAGCTAGGCATCCTCCAAGGTTAAGTCACAGAAACGCCCAGGGCCTACCCCTCCTTCCACCTCTGAGCTCCTTGGCTGCCGCCGGACTGGGAGGTTCCCTCCCTGGAACTGAGGGACTGAGCGCCCTGGTCTCCCGGCAGCCGTTGCTGGGCAACAAGGAATGCCGATGCGACGCGCCTCTTCCTTCACCCCAGCCGAGGATCCCTCCTTTGGGGATGGTGGTAGTGGTGGTGTGTCAGGTGTGCACAAGACGGAGCTGCCCTGGCATCTGAGCACGGAGGCCCAGGCTCTCATTCGAGAAAGCCATTTTTCTGCAGCTGTGATTTGTTACGCGAAGTTCCATTACTTAGGGAAAAGAGGCAGCTGAATTATTCATCGAGGTTTGTATTACACATCTCTGTTCTCAGAGTTACGCCGGATGCTTTGGGGGATCTCGAAAGAAGTGTAAGAGCGATTCCTCCCCTCGGTGAGCCCACCACGTAATTAGAGGGAGAAGTCGTGTAGCGAAGAATCGGTGGGGGCTCCCGGCCAACGAGGACAGGGGGGGACAGCCGGGTCAGACCGGCGAGCTGGGGGGCTGGGCAGGCCGTTTCCTGAGAACACACTTGCCCACAGTGCTGTCCCCTACTGGTTTGCCCAGCCGTACCTTTCCTCAGGTTCCCGGTACAGAGGTGGCCCCGTCTCCCTCTCGTCCGGACTGCCTCTAACTGTGTGGTGGCACCCACGTCCACTCTGCGTCAGAAACACGGGTGGCGCTTGTGCAATGGGGCCGTCTCTTAGCTCTGAGACCAGGGGCGTGTCCGGGCTGGTTGTCACACTTCCTTTCGATTAGACTCGAAACACGTCAGCGTTCACGACGAATGGCTCAAGGTTTCCTTTTCAATTCCTGGTCACGTGTCTTGGGTGGACTGCCACCAGTCGTCTGGGGGTCATGCTGTTTCCTCCACGTCGTGGCGTTTAATTCTCGCACAGCGAGGTCGGAGTGCGGTGTGGCCGGCTGGCATTTCAGCCGCTGCTCTGCACGTTCCACAGCATTTCAAGATGCCGCCCTTTCCCCCGAGTTTTAACTCTCCCCTTCGTCCGCTGTCCTTGGGGGTAAAGCCAGATAAGTGAGGACGTGTGTGTTGGTGCTCATCGCGTATGTGCCTTTTGTGTGGTTGCTCCCTTTCATCCCAGTTGGTGTCCCGTGTTCCTCGAAATCCCACTTATTGCCAAAATTACAATCATCTCAGTACTTACTAGGGTTTCGCATGGGGCGTCATCTCCTGTAGCTGAAGTTCATTCCCGATGAGCAGTTGTTGCAAATCAGGTGCACTTCGCTGATTGTGTTTTTCACATCTTGGGTATTAAAATGACTTTGGGTAAAACCGTGTACGCGCATTCTGTCTAGAGGTGCCCTGGACCTGTGTCCGTGCCTTAAAGAACATCTCGCTGCCCGAAGCCATTTCTGTCGCCTTCCACAGTTAGTCTGTGACAAAACCAGTGCATTCAGCTTGTGACTTTTCTATTAGAAAACAAGCAAACGAAAACCCAACTGTAAGAAACAGCCGTGGCAGGCCGGGCCTGGGTGGGGGCGGCAGGCTCAGGACAGCGGCGGTGGTCCCCATGGGCCAAGGCTCCTGTCACCTTTCGGAACTGTCACCTTGCTTCAGGACCTGAATTTGTGTTATTTTATATTATTTTACCTAAAGAACAATGAAAAAGAAATAGAATGTCATTGTCCAGGTTGGGTGCAGACACCAGCCAGGGCAGCCTGGCCGGTGGGTGAGCGGGCAGCCTCCCGGGCCTCCTGCTGCTCGGCCTCTGCCTTCCTGTGGACTGGAGAGGCTGATGCTTCTTAGGCTCCTCAGTGCGTTTTTAAAGCTGCCACGTGGATATCCCTTCATGGTCAGCGGAGTTGGAAATAATGATTTCAGCCACACTGAGTGTCAAGCATGTTCGCTAGAAAGTAGCAGAATATTTAGCCAGTGACGGTTTCCAAACAGGGTTGATTTTTCTGTTGGAAAAGTCGCCCCCGGAGGCTGCGAGGATGGGCGGGTCCGGGCGGCCGCGTGCTCGCCGCGGGAACTGACTGTCATTCTCCGTCTGCAGTGGACCTCCTGGGCCTGCTGAAGTGGCGTTCCAACACCAGCCTGCTGCAGCAGAACCTGCGGCGGCTGATGAAGGTGGACGGCGGCGAGGTGGTGAAGGTAACGAGGGCCCCGGGCGTCCGTCCGTTTGCTTGTCCCGGGGATGCGGTCACATGCGGGGCCTCGTCACCACCCTCTCAGCAGCAGGGTCTTGGGGATCGGCAGGCTCCTTCCGGAACTCTGGCCTGGCTCCACGCGGAAGGCGTCGGGTTTGCAGTCAGGCCACACTGGGGTTCTGGTTCCCGTCCCCATGGGTCCTTGCTGAGGCCTCGCCGACCCCTGCTGTAAAATACGGGTCACAACAGTGCCTTCTTCAGAGGGTCGTGGTGGAGGGTAAATGAGATGAGGCAGCCGGGCTCCGGCACAGGCGGGTGCTCGGGGAGCACCAGGTCTGATTATAACCCTCACTGCCCTTGCCGGCACCGTCATCGTTAGCCCTGGCTCACGACTCACCTGGAGCTCTTCCAGGTGACCTGGAGCCATGTGTGGGGTGTTGGACAGATGCCAGCACTCAAGTCTGGTCTAGGCCATTTTCTCCCCGTGTGGTCCGGGACTCATTTCTCAGCCTCACACGTGGCAGGCTCTGGAGACGTGTCAGGCGCCCGCCCTCTCAGATCTCCATAAGACGGGACGGTCCAATGAGTGTGAGCTGGGACCCCTTCGAGCGCTCATGCTCTGTAATTATTTGGTGATTGGCAGTGGTTCTGATATTTTCTTCAGTATTACACTCTCTAGCCTCCATATGCTCCAATGCATTTTCCTTCTTCAGAAGGAAGTGCATTTTCGTTTCCAGTGTGTTCCATTTTGGCCGGTGGACCGCTAGCCAGTCCTCGCCTGGCCATGCCTGTGAGCGGAGTCCTTGCAGTGAGGTCTGTCTGTCGCTGCCCAGTCCTTCACCCTCCGTGAGAGGGGCTTGCAGGAGACTGCCTTATCTCTGTGAAAGTTAATCATGTGAGATGGCCTTCGTGAAGCAGCAGGCTGGGCAGCGTCAGTGTGAGTGGATTTGCCTGCGCCCCTTCGGCAGGGTCACCGCGCAGCCGGCCAGCCACGCCCGCCCCCGCCTCCCACTTTGCATCGTCGCTTCTGGCCCTCGTCGTCGCTTCTGGCCCTCGTCGGCTGCCTCTGGCCGGCGGGACGAAGTTAATTGCGTCTTAAATTTCCCTGGGTTCTGTAAACGTCCGGATTCAGATGGAAGCTGGGTGGATAAGTAAACATAACTTTAGGAGAGGCAGTTAATGAAGTTTGTCCCTTGTCATTTTTAAGTCCCTGCATCACATCAGGAATTAGTTGTACTTCTGTAACCTAT
>NW_011888892.1:3074807-3075831 GCF_000151845.1 Pteropus vampyrus
AACATAACTTTAGGAGAGGCAGTTAATGAAGTTTGTCCCTTGTCATTTTTAAGTCCCTGCATCACATCAGGAATTAGTTGTACTTCTGTAACCTATCGTCACACTTACTGGGAGAAATCGAGTGCACCACGTCTTGTTCTCCGTCCCGGTCCAGTCCATTATCACATCCTATTGCTCATCCCCGGAAATGGTTTTCACATGGCATCCGCTTCCTGTGCACGCTGGGACACTCAGACAGGATGCCCTGTCTGCCCTCGCCTCGCCTGTCTGACTGCCCCTTGGCCGGTGTATTTTTGTGCCCCGTTGGCCTGGACTTGCCTGAGGCCACACAACTGCTAATGGGAGCCGGGGCTGGTGGTGGGGGTGGGGAGCTGGGGGGTGGGGGAGGGTGTCCCCAGCCTGCATGGGGCTCCTTTACTCTATTTAAGGACACTAATAGACTTTGAGTTTTTCCCTTTGATTCGAGGCCCCCCCTCTGTATATTTACTAGTAGAGAGATGACATCGCTTGACAGATTGAGAAAACCACCTGCTTATTTAGTAAAAGATACAGCCTTCCATTTTGGTGGAAAATGTAAATGATGGTTTTTGTCCTCCAGTGGCTGTTCTTAGGGACAGGGCGGTTGTCAGAAGAAGCCGTTTCACTGCCCCACACGAGGGCCCTCCTCCCCGATGCCCACATCCCACACCACGGTGTCTGGACAGCCAGAAAACAGCCCCAGCTCCCCACTGTCGCAATCAGTGCTACTGATCGTGTCACTTGTCTGGGAGGGATGAGTAGGCCTGCTGCAGGGACTCGGGTGACCGTGACGAGCCAGGGCTTGTCCCCTGGAGAGTTTGTTGGCAGTAGCATTGTGCTGCTTGCAGATGGCGTCAAGGTTTGATCTCTGCAAAGATTTGACGATCTGACAATGATGGGGGAGGATGCTCAAGCACTTGATGCTGAGCTCCTTGTCACTGCACTGATGAAAACCAGGAACAGGGCTGGATGGCCTTGTGGGAGGGGACCGCAGAGCCTCCCCTGC
>NW_011888892.1:3077316-3079533 GCF_000151845.1 Pteropus vampyrus
TGACAAATGAATAAATGGATGTGTTCTTGTTTGGAGATTGTTGTTGAATGTGAATAAAATTCAGTTGGGTATTTTTCTGCATATCTTTTTGCTCTTTAAAGAATGCCTTTCATTTTATTCCGGAAGCTTCGGCTGTAAGTTGGATTCTGACCACTCGCCCAGCTACTCTCGGCCTGTCCCCACATCCCCCCCATATGTCCCTCTGCATCCCACCATAGGGTGTGTGTGATGCCCGGACCAGAGAGGCCACTCACCTGGTGTTGAGAGGCACAGTCCTGGAGCCCAGCTGCCTGGGCATAAATTATAGCTCTGCCACTTCATGTTTAGGACGCTTAACCTCTCTGGATCAAAGCCTTCTCGTCTGTAAAATGGGCATGTTTGTAGGTTTGTTGAGAATTTTGATGAGTTATGTGTCAACTGCATGGAATAATCCCTGTCACTTAGAATGCTGTGGTAGGAAGTTGTTAGGTTTCATTGTTATTAGAATCATTGTGACAGTTACTATGTCTCTCACAGTGGTGTTTGACATTTATTCAAACTTTTGATTGTGCAACTGGCAGTGAAAAAAAGGATTTAAGTAATTTCTTTTTAAATTAGAGTATAGTTGAGCACACCAGTACTGCATTAGGTTCAGGCATACGGCATGGGGATTTGGTGTAATTTCTTTAAAAACATCCCACGTGGAATCGTTAGAACTGATTCTCTTTAGGGCTATTAAATTGAGTCAAAGCTCCCATCTGTGCCTTGACTGTCCCTAGGTCAAGGCCTGTGTCCTGCCTGTGTGCGGCCTTGACCTCAAGATCAGAGGTCTGACCCCGGCTGTCCTGCTCCTGGGTCCTTTCGTGTCTGCCGTGGAGCCCGGCGTGGGCAGACAGCTGCGATGTCCTCACACATGTGGAACAAGCTTCGATGAGTCCTCGTGCCTACTTGCTAATAAATGTTCATTTAAAACATTTTGTCACCTCAGTGGAGATGGCCAGTTCGTCCGCTCTCTGGACGATTCCTTATAGCCTGTGAGGACGGATCGAGCAGCCCCCTCTTGCCACGGCCACCGGAACACAACCCGGGCAGGTCTGTGGAAGTGGCCCGTAGACGGCTCCTAACGCGACGTGATCTCAGTACGTGGCCCTTTCGCAATTACATTTCTTTCTTTACACGTGGCCAGACACTCTTCTCAGCTTGGATTCCGTACTTTAATTCCAGAAAGAGGGACAATGCAGCTTGCCACACTGCATTTCAGATCCTCATGGTGGCATCGCCCTTGCGTGCCTTGGGGAAGGGATGACATGTTTATTCTCAGAGGTGGCAAAAGAAAACAGGAGCATTTTGGGCACGTCGCTCAAAGGCAGAAGCAGAAAGTGCCATTTTACCTTTCCGCTGTGATGGGCCTAAGACTCAGTGTTCTCTCATGCAGTCCTGGAATCTGCTGGAAAGGAAATTTTCATCTGGGGAAAAAGTATTCTTGCGTTTTGATAAACTACCAATGCCAGGTGGTTCTTCGTCCGTTTGAATCTTGAGTATTTACACCTGGAAAAACAAAGGAGCTAACTGGTTAGTTTTAACCAAGTCACCGAAGGCTGATGGCACTGAGCAAATGCTGTGGTCCCTGAGCCGGGGGAGATCAGGTGCTGTCCCCGCGTCCCTCGAGAAGTCCTGGGCAGGCGCGGGCTTGCACTAGACCACTGGCCTGGTCATTTTTTACGTCTTTCCTTTGATAAATGCTGAGATCTTTAGCCTTTCTTCACAAACAACTTCGAGAGAAGAAATTAGAGGTCACCGTGGGCGCTACTTGGCGCTCCGGTGTTCACACACAGACCGCCCCCACCGCCCACATGGGAGTTCACAGGAGCTGGAGCCCCGTTGGGGTGCCCCGTGCTGGTCCAGGAGAGAAGGGAGGGAGGCTTCACCCCCAGGGACCGTTCTAGGAAACCAGCAGACTTTCTGTCTACGGAGCTGTCTTTCCTGGACCTGGTTCAGCCTTTCCTCTCACTTGATCGATGCTCCATTTGGCCTGGATAACTGAGATGTACAAGGTTCCTATCACTGCAGAAAGTTCTAGTGGGCTGCCACTGTTTTAATAGCTTTATGCTTTATTGTTACATCTCAGTAATGCAGAAAATGCATTTGGCAAAATTCAACATCCATTTATGATAAAACTCAGCAAACTGGGAGTAGAGGAGAACTTCAATCTGACAAAGAACATCTAGGAAAATGGAC
>NW_011888892.1:3079583-3087439 GCF_000151845.1 Pteropus vampyrus
GTCCGTTTGAATCTTGAGTATTTACACCTGGAAAAACAAAGGAGCTAACTGGTTAGTTTTAACCAAGTCACCGAAGGCTGATGGCACTGAGCAAATGCTGTGGTCCCTGAGCCGGGGGAGATCAGGTGCTGTCCCCGCGTCCCTCGAGAAGTCCTGGGCAGGCGCGGGCTTGCACTAGACCACTGGCCTGGTCATTTTTTACGTCTTTCCTTTGATAAATGCTGAGATCTTTAGCCTTTCTTCACAAACAACTTCGAGAGAAGAAATTAGAGGTCACCGTGGGCGCTACTTGGCGCTCCGGTGTTCACACACAGACCGCCCCCACCGCCCACATGGGAGTTCACAGGAGCTGGAGCCCCATTGGGGTGCCCCGTGCTGGTCCAGGAGAGAAGGGAGGGAGGCTTCACCCCCAGGGACCGTTCTAGGAAACCAGCAGACTTTCTGTCTACGGAGCTGTCTTTCCTGGACCTGGTTCAGCCTTTCCTCTCACTTGATCGATGCTCCATTTGGCCTGGATAACTGAGATGTACAAGGTTCCTATCACTGCAGAAAGTTCTAGTGGGCTGCCACTGTTTTAATAGCTTTATGCTTTATTGTTACATCTCAGTAATGCAGAAAATGCATTTGGCAAAATTCAACATCCATTTATGATAAAACTCAGCAAACTGGGAGTAGAGGAGAACTTCAATCTGACAAAGAACATCTAGGAAAATGGACAACTAACCTAATGCTTAATGCTAAAGGCATTAAGTAATGCTGAGTTGGGAACAAGGCACGGATGTCTGTTCTAAACACATCTGCCATTGTACTGGATGTAGTGCCGTAAAGTAGAGAAAAATGGGAAAAAATAACAAACGCACAGAAAGAAGTAAAGCTGTTTTCACATAATGTGATTATGTACATATAAAACACTAAGGTATCTATTTTTTAAAAGCCCCTTCCCCTCATTTAACATGTAGACTTAGGAAAGTTTAGATCCAAAGCTAATGCAGAAAAATCAATTGTACATTTGCAGATACTTGAGGTATGGAATTAAAAGTACAATAAAATTTACCATGTTATCAAAAAAAAAAAAAAAAAAACATCACATACCCTGGAATAAATTTAATGAAAAACGGGAAAGACCCTGAAAATTACAAAACATTGCTGAGAGACGTTTGAAAAGAATGAAATAATTAAAGGTATAGACCGTGCTCATGGATGGAGAATAAAATATTGCTCAGATGTCCGTTTTCCCCAAATTAACCTATCCTTTTCAACGCGATCCTGTTTAAAACCCCTGCATGCTTTTGTGGAAAAAATTGACTAGCCTGTTTGAAAACTTAAATGGAAAAGCAACATGTCTAGAACAGGCTGAATAACTTTTCAGAAGAAGCCTGATTTCGAGATTTGCTATAAAGCTGCCAAAGCCAAGGCTGGGATTGGACGAAAGCGAATGAGAGA
Source organism: Pteropus vampyrus (assembly GCF_000151845.1). Taxonomy (NCBI): domain Eukaryota; kingdom Metazoa; phylum Chordata; class Mammalia; order Chiroptera; family Pteropodidae; genus Pteropus; species Pteropus vampyrus. The sequence goes on from NW_011888892.1 coordinate 3,081,027, forward strand.
AAATACAGACTGCAGAGCGGACCTGTCACCTGCACCCGCTGTTCGGGCGCCGCTGGGTGTTTCAGTGCCGTTCCCGGCCGGTTTCCCACGTCTATCACGACGTGGCGTCTGGCCTCCGCCTTTTGTGTTTAAAAGCCATGCAATCAGTATGCCATCGTAAGGGCGTATCACACTTTCCTTAACCACTCCTTGAATGATGGATGTTGCGTTATCTACTTACGTTGACTACTGGAGACATTGTTGCAGTGAACGTCCTAGAGTATTCATAATTGTTTCTGTAGAATAAGTTACAAGTGGAATTGCTGATGTATAAGGAAGATTTTAATTTAATAGATGTCCCCAGGTTATGGTCTGAAATACGATGTGCTGATTATGCCCGCAGCGGTGTTCGGGTCTTATCTGACCACCTCGTTTTCAGTCTTTTCTATTTACTTGAGTATATTAAGAAAACAGTTTACTTCCTGTTATTTTAATTTGCATGTGTTTATTTATTAATGAAGCTTTTTTGTTTTTAAATGTGATTTTAGACTGTTTCTGTGATATACGTGGATATGGCCTTTTGGACTCTTTTTTTTTTTTTTCTTTTTTCAATTAACCTCATATTCTCTGAAGCTTTGAGCAAATTTACTACCATTTGAATTTTCTGGTTATTAGAATTACAGAAAAATAGAAAAATTTTAATGCTTTTTCTTTTACTTTTAACAAGGATTTAAAAAAAAAAAATGCCTGTGAAGTAGGCACTTAATATAATTTATGAAGCTATGACTCAGAATCAAACTTCCAATATATACTTTATTTGTCCCAACCGTCTATAATTACTTATGTAATGGTATGAAAAATCTAAAAATAATTCTGACCAATTTGGGTATATTAAGTATATAAAAACTTCTATTATCATGAAAAGAATTTTAAATGTTTCCATGTTAGGGAGTTAATTGTTTTTAGATCACAATTTGTAAAGTAATAGACTAAGAGAATTATAGTAAAAGCATTTATGCTTTTACAACTAAATATTTTTGTGCAATCCTATTAGAAAATGCAAAAAATTATAAATCTTTTTATGTATTCACTCGTGTTATTCTCGTATATCCTTTAGAGTCTTTCATATAAAATTTTTAGAAAACTCATTAAAAAGTTAAAGTTTCCTATTTGAAAAATTTATTTAAAAATTTTTATTTTGAGTGTAAGAACTCATTTTAGAAGATGAGCTAAAATGAATAGAGGTGGTTTCTAATAACAAGTACTGTTTCATAGAATGCCTTTCTTTTTGATAAAAGACACATAACATAAAATTTAACATGTAAGCCACTTTTAAGTGTGCAATTCAGCATACACCGTTAGTAGCGTCACAGGGTCGTACAACCATCGTCTATTTCCAGATCATTTTCAGAATAACGCCTCTTTGCAAGGATTTTTTGTGCCTCTCTTGGGCTGTAAAGAAACTAACTCCCTTTGATCTTTGTATTATACTGGCGAAGCCAGTTTACCTGCCTCAGCCTAGATGTCTTCATCTGTGCATTTCACTAGGCGTAGTTCCCACTACTTGCCTTATAGCGTCGTTGTTAGGATTAAATCACAAAATACATTTAAATGCTTAGAAAAGCATCTAAAACTTAGACGGTGCTCGTTAAATGCTCAGATCTCGCTCTTCTGAGAGTTATTTTAAGGCTCCCTTTAAATCTGTTTGGAGCGCATTTCACAAATGTGCATATACCGAGAGGTGTGAACCAAATTACGAATAACCCACTTGTGTATTTCCGTCCCAGCTAAGAATGGAGGGGTTGTAATTTCGTGGACTTACTAATTTGCATTTCCGTCATGACTAGGAAGCTGACAAAGGTTTTACGGAACTACGTGGACAATGCCGAGAAGCCAGGCGTGAACGAGCAGCTGTACAGAGCCATGAAGGCCCTGGAGTACATCTTCAAGTTCATCGTGCGCTCCCGCGTGCTGTTCAACCAGTAGGTGTCGCCGGGGGGCTCGCCAGGGCTCTTAGGAAAATCCTGTCCCTCCTTCCTTTCCGTCTCCTATCTCCCTTTTTCCTTTTCTTTCTCTCTTTCCTTTTGTTCCTGCTTTCCAACGTGACAGAGCCGTGATCGGCAGCAGCACTGGGTGGCCTTGCCCACTCTTGCTGGATCTGCCCCCAGATGGTGTGATGCAGAGAAGCCAGGCCGGTTCCTGAGTCAGAGGCGTGTGGGTGTGAGGAAAGCATCGGCTTCTGACAGTGTCCCGACGTTTCGGGTGTCGGGCAGGGTGTACACCAAGGGCTCTGAAGTCCTTTTCAGTGCATCTTTGTATAGAAAATAGCTCCAAAGAACAAGCGAAATGAAAACAAACGAAGGATGACAGCGAAGAGCCAGGCCACGTTAAGTCGCCTCCCTTGGCAAGACCACGGGGGCTTCCTCTGCCTGTGTCCTTCAAACACAGTGACGTTTTGTTTCCCGGGAGAGGCCCCCACGTAGCCAACTACCACGTTGACTGGACGCTCAGTTGTTTGAGCTTAGGGACCTGTTTCCATACTCTGGATGAATTTATGAATTGTTTCTGATCCTTAAAATGAATTAGTCTGTTTATGACTTCCATCATTGTGTAGTGAACGTTGGTAATTTTTTCTGGATATCTGCAGCGTGGGAACTGTGCTTAAATAAAAGCGCTGACACTTTCCGAATCAAGATGGGGAGAGAAGGTAGATCTGGGGCGGGGGCTTGGGGCCGACTCGCACCGCGCGTCCTTTTGGGGGACGGTGGCTCTGGGTGATGACCTGCGAGTGATGTTGGTGCACGTCGGTTATTCGAGGTTGGTCTTGTGACTTCTGAACACAGAGATGGCGTTCTTGTCCCTCAGAATTAGGGAACACGTGTCACCTTTTAAAAACACAGCACTCTGGAAAATCCTGTGAAGACTGGGAAACTGGGAATTCGATCCGCGGGGACCCCAGCGAGCACCTCCCTTTTTCCTCTTCACTTGGTCTTCGTTTGCCGGAAGCAGCCTTTTCCAGAAGGGCCCAGGAGAAAGGGCTGGTCTTCCGGATTCGAGCTGGAGGCCCCGCGTGGGAATGAGCCCCACGGGACGAGTCATGCACTTGCGTCGCCCCGCGAAAGCCGCAGACGGCCTGGCGCCCTCCACCGGCCAGTGGCTGCCGTCCCACGTGCCCCGTCAAAGGCTCGGTCTTGCTCTTGTCCCTCCGGTGTCCCACGAGGAGAACAGTAATTGCTACGCTGCCGCTTTTCCCGGCGAAGGCCCCAGGCCGAGGGCAGCGCTCCTTCATCCTTGGCTGAGGTGTCCAGTGCGCATTGTCTCGCTTTGCTCACCATTGGTAGGAATTAACCTTGCTGTGGACCCAAGCCCTCTCTTTTCTTAAGGGTCACGGCCATTGATTGTCTCACTGTCAGAGATGAAAGAGGACCAGGTGTAAACTAGGTTTTGTTGTCCCGTGTTTATTGTTTTTCAATAAGAATGAATTCGATTGAAATGAACTTGCCACCTTCACCTCGCTTTTCTATTCCCCACCCCCTCCCCCCCAAACTTTCAACCTTTGATGACTCTAAACCGAAAGCTACGCGAACATGGGAGAATGGGACAGCCAGGTGATGCCGATCTGGTCCTATTTTGCTTGAAAAGCTTTAACCTTGTACAGTTCGTGACCTTGATCAGCGTCAGAGACGGGATGCTCCCTGCGTAAACACCCTGCTGACTCTCCTCGTTCAGAGTCAGTGCGTCGGGAAGCGGTGTGTTTTTCCTATGGTGAGAAATGCCATACTCCTGTACAAAATAATGCTGCCCGGCAAAATTGGGGGCCACACGAGTGGCCCAGGAACCAAGTTATTTCTCTCTGTCACTCAGTCACTCTCAAAACACAAGGGGCGCGAGACCTGAGAACCGTGGTCCATGCGTGCGGGTTTGATCGGAGGGTGATGTGGAATGTGACCGGCTGCGGGTCACAGCGACACCGAGAACCTTCCCCGCATGGGGTTCACTTTTCTTTCTTTTTTCCACACATCGTGGAGCCCGGAGGAAGCGTCTGGAGCTCGTGCACTTGCCCTGTAGTGTCCCCATGTCCTTGGCTTCTTTTACCTTTCTGTCCCATCCTCCTGGGCTCTTTGTTTTTCTGTCGGGGCCCCTGCCCCTCCCGCCATCAGGAGTGCATCCCAGGAGGCAGAGAGGGAAAGGCGAAGGGTCACCGGCTCTTCCAGCCACTCTCCTTTTAAGGACCTTTTTCCAGCCCCTCCAGAGTGTCATGGGCTTTTATCTCACCGGCGGAAATGTCACGTGAGCACCCTAGATGCAGAGGAAGTGGGAAAAGATTTTTAGATAGGCTTATTGATGCTTTCAACAAAATCAGAGTGTTCTTAGTGAAGTGTGCAAGGGGTCATGTACACCGGACGGGCAGCTCACACCCCCTTCTTCATTCTTTCTGCCCAGAATGTCTGTTGCCTGACGACTTAGAACGTCTCTGCTTATTTTGGGTTACTCAGTCCTATTTAATTAGGCTCCAAGTCTCCCTTCCCCATTGGTTCGGGGGGGTCAGTCTCGGAGATTCCTGTTAGCAGTAGCTCTGGCTGTAAATCATGGAGGCCCTAAGTGCCCCGTGGACGTGATTCAGTCCCGCTGGGTTGTGCAGAGATGGAGTGATGTGCCCCGTGGACCCCTGCCAGGCCCTGCTGGGAAGGGCTTTATGTTTGGTGCCCTAAGGAATACTTTGGTCCAGTGCTTGGCACAGACCATGTGTCAGCCTTTCCTGGAGCGGCTCCAGCAGGAGCTGAGCCTGACCTCAAACCAGGTTCTTTGCTGGGATAACCTGTGTGTCACGTGGGCTGAGACTGCCCAGGACTAAAGGTGCAAAGAGGTCAGAAGCCAGAAGCAGCATTTGTCAAAAGGCAGCGCGGCCTCCTCAGCCTTCCTGGGCCCTTGTCTGGGTGTCGCTGACCTCGCCTAACCGGACCCCACGATGAAGCGGGATCCTGGCGGTCAGAGTCCCTCCCTCTGTCCTTCCTTCCCTCCCTCTCTCCCTGTTTCCCTCCCTCCCTCCCTCCCTCTCAACCTCCCTCTTTCTCTCCCTCCCCTCATCCCTCCCTCCCTGCTTAACTCCCTCCCTCCTGCCTCCTCTGCCTCCCTTTCTCCCCCCTCCTCCCTCTCTCCCTTTCAAAGTCGAGACACCATTTTAGCCACATTGTGTAGATGCGATCATGCTTCTCAGGTGGAAATCTGTAGTCTGAAACTGCTGAGTAGATATTTTAGCATCTTAGAGGTTCTGTGGCAGGAAGATGACCTTAAGGTCAGGGACACTGGGGCTAGAGGCCTGCAGCGCCTTCTCCTCAGCCCTGCCGCCGCCCCGTGCTCACTCGTCCCTCTCAGTAGCGCTTCTTCATCCGTGATATAAAGATGCTAATTTTAGATGAAATAATATTCCTATTTTGCATAGCTGCTTAAAGAAAGAGCAGTCCCGTCTCCTACACCGATGTCTAGAACGTTTGGTCTGTGGCGGGTCCCAGGCAGCTCTCGCGGGGTCGTTTCAGAGGGGGTGGGAGAGCTAACTCGTGTTCTCATTTTCCTGGCTGCAGCTTATTTATTACCTTGGGAGAAAAACAATTGTGCTCACAGCTGGAATTGACAGGCGTGTTTTTCTTTTTGCAGTTGGAATAAACTTTTGAGGTCTTTTTTTTCCCTTCCTTCCTCTTTTAAAATGGTCTGCTGTATTTTTCTAAAATGTGGTAGCTTTGCAGAATTCCAGGATAATTGACAGTAGTTATTCTTCCAGAGAACAAAGAGGTGAAACTTAGGAGATGAAGATACTGAAGCTTATCATCGTATGTCACTGTCTTTCTCACTATGTAAATCCATACTTTTTTGTGTGTGTAGAAAGCTCATCTTGTTTTCAAATGGAATTGCAGTTTTAAAACTGTGGCCCAATGTCATTTGGGTCCCGGGGAACCCACAGAAAGATTCCTGGCAATTAGGGGCACTTCGCTAATTTTTGTTTGTCCGTGTTTTCTGTGTGGGTGTATCGCGTTAACTAGAAAGTGGGCAGACACATCCTGTATCAGACCTTCTGCAGCAAATTATCAAGCTAGTGATCTCTGTGTTTCTCTTCTGCCTTTCCGGTGCTTTGTGGAGTGTTTGCCTGTCATCTGAATAATTATTGATCATGACTCAGTTGCCGCAGATCTGTCATCTTGCTCTCATTTCCTGGGTAACGGAAATAGAATGCAGGTTGCAGACAAAGATCTTGTCATTCCTTCTTAACGGGTTCCTATAACACGTAAGTAGAGCAAGGGATGATGACTAGGTTTTATGCATCTATTTGTCTACTGATATCCCTCTGGCTCCTTTCACTCCTTCCTCCACTTTAAGCGGCTCAAACAAGTGACTCTTCCAGCTTTCTGTGATAAAACTGAGAGCGAGGCTCTAGAGAC
>NW_011888892.1:3089149-3100425 GCF_000151845.1 Pteropus vampyrus
GGCTAATAAATAATTTATGGATGAAACTTATTTATAATTAACAACATGTATTTGCATACATGTAACCAGGGCACAACTTTCTTACCCATTTATTGAGCGTGTTTTACCTCTTGAAAGTTTCCCCATCACCATTAATTCTGTGACAAATAAATTTGTGTACTACCATAACCCTGAAATAAAATAATTTTGAGTTTACCGTTATGTCATTCTCAAATGCTTATAAGATTATGTTAAATTTAGACGATTAAGTGTCTCTGTGCCTGTCAATTATGTGACCTATAGGTTTAAAAACCACCGGCAGGAAATACACCGACACATTAATGGAGTAATCTGTGTGGGATGGAATTGAAGTTGAATTTTTCCACCCTTTTCTTCCTTCCTCCCTGCTTCTCTCTCTTTCCATACATTTCTGTTGTTTTTACATTTATAGAATGTCTTACGTTAACACTGACAGAAACGGTACGTACTCCGATTAGAGCCAGCCCTGCAGCGTGAAGGCGCGTGGTTTGCGGACCGCTCGCACGTGGTCTGGCCGCGAGGACATCCGCGCGCATTCTGCCTCTCGCCCGGCCCCGGCCGTGGGGGCAGCGCGGCGTGCGCGCCACCCTCACCACCCTCACCGAGCGCGCGTCTCCCTCCGCAGGCTGTACGAAAGCAAGGGCGAGGCCGACTTCATGGACTCCCTGCTGCAGCTGTTCCGGTCCATCAGCGACATGATGCGCGGCGCGTCGGAGCAGGCCGTCAGGGTCAAGGTAGGCCCTGGTCCGCCGGCCGCGGGGCGCGGGAGACGCGGGAGACGCGGGGACTCGGCAACCCGATGCCGAGCTGGAGCGGGAGGTCCGGGTTTGGCTTCCGCAGCTAGTGAGCGGCTCCGGCTCCGGGCGCCCGGGACTGCCCCACCTGCCTGCGCCCCACCTGCCTCCGCGGCGCTCTGACCACCCGTGCTCACGAGCTCTGCCCCGGCAGGACAGGCTCTGCCGTCCCTCCGGAGTCAGGGCAGGTCGGCGGGACCATGTCGTCAGGGTAGCTCCGTGTCCGAGCAGATGGGGGAGGCTGGGGCCGCCGGCGCATCAGTCAGACCTCAGGCTGTGCCACGCAGGTGGTGTCACGTCACATCGTCGTCCTCTCCTGCGTGGTCGCTTGCCTGCCCAGGAGAGCGCCCAGAGTTCCCAGGGTCCCCCATTCTCTCCTCCTCTGTACCTGTTCTTGCCCTGGACCTTCGGGAGGAAGGTGCCTTCCTGTGCACGGGGTCCCGTGTCCTTTAGGATCCCCCGGGTGGAGCTGCCCGAAGCCCACGGAGCAGCCCCGGGCCGCACCGCTCCCGGCATCCTGGTGCTGGCGAGTGCCACGGGCCGGGTCACGGCACAGGTGGCCGTGCAGCTTGCTGCTGCCTTCGAAGGAGCGGCACCTTCCAGACCATGGACTCGCCGCTGTCACTCGGCCGCTCGTGGCGGCCGCCTCTGTTCTCACTCCCACTCAATGTTCTTGTATGATTTCCGAAAACCTCTTGTAGCTATTGTCTTAGCAATGGTTTGGGAAAGTGATCTCCCAGCTTCAGTGCTTGGCATTTGGTCTGAGACAAAGAGGCCTTTATGCTCAGATGCGTCTCGTGGTCTCTGCGGCCAGGAAACCCACGTGACTCAGTGCGGACCCAGTCCTGACGGCCCTTTCGTCCTGGACGTGGGCACCTGTCTGGCAGAGCTGAGCAACTCCTCATGGTTTCTCGTTATTTATGTGAATCTCTTGTAAAAAAATAAAATGATGATCTATAGACAATAATTGTGATACACATGTTACCGTGTCGGGATATTTTGGCAACTTGATATCACCTAAAGCTACCTTATTGTCAAGGTTAAAATTAGCAATGTGCTCCGTACATGTACTGCTAAGTCCTGTGGCATTTTAGGAAAATGGACACGGAAAGTGTAAGAATAGATAAAAACTGCTGGATGTTTTGAGCCCAGAAGGAACTATGGATTTCTAAATAATTCCAGCGGTAGTAAGTTCGGTCAGGCGTGGCTTGTGTCTGCCTCCTTCCCTGGTGTCACGTCATTCAGTGGCTGGGTCTCAGAAGGCCTTCCTTCAGCGGGCGGTTTGTTATAAGGCACGCGTGAACCCAAGGACGTTCGGCCTTGAGGTGAACCTTGCATGTGCCACACAGGCGACTGCATTGTATGTGAAACTTTGCCCCCTTGCTGCTAATTTCGTATTTTGTTCTTCCACAGTATGGAAGCTCTCAGCGTCTGAGGTTTAAGGGCTCCCAGTATGGGACGCTGGCATTTGTGTTGTTTTAACTTTAAGTTTGCTCTGTCGAAACGGGAGTACGAGTGTGAATCGTCTTACACAGAGAAATGAAAAGACGCATTTCCGAGGGGTGAGCGCTGTTCCCCAGAGCACCCCCTTTCGGCTGCTTTGAGTTTTGAGAGGATCTGCATGCCCTCGTTCACGACTGCAAAGTCAGCATGCTCCCTTGCCTTCTTGGTGTGCATTGGGGTGACCTTTGGGGGGGTCTTTATAAGACAGACCAGTATTCCACCGTAGGCATGGTCCCTGCACAGACACGTGGGTTCTTTATACCTTCTGGCTTTTGTGAATGATGCGGCTGTGAGCACAAGTTTACAAATAACTGTGCGAGTCTCTGCTTTCCCTTCTTCTGGGTGTACGCCAGAAGTGTGACGGCCGGGTCATACGGCAAAATTCTGTGGTTCATCCTCTGAGGAATTACTATACTGTTTTTCACAGCAACTGTTACCATTTTACTAAAAAAAAAAAAAAAAATTTAAAAATTCCTTGTCACATTTACTTTAGCGGCCATTTCCGGCAGCTTCTCAAGCTTGAGGCTCCTGGCCCACCCAGCCCCACCTCCAGCACATGATGCTGGTCTGTCTGCTTTACCGAAAGGACCTCTGGGACCTGGCTGGTGGCGCCTTTCCTTCTTGCTTCCTTCCGAAGGAGAAAAGCCCATCTTAACAACCTGAGACGAACCTCCCACCCCTCCCACCCCGGGTCCCCGCTGACCCCTCTCCTCTCCCTTTCCTCTCAGTCTTGGGTTTTCTGTCTTCGCATCATATGGCCCCTTTCACTTTGCCCACAACCAGGCCCCGAGCTTCTCAACGTCCATCAGACACGTGGACATCCTTGTTTGCCGTCACGCCTTCCTCTGGCTTCATGCCCTGTGAGAAGGTCCTCGCACCTGTTCCCACTGCCCTCTGGTTCTGCTCTACCCCACGTGATCACGGCCCCCTCACCCCCCCATACAACCCAGAGGCACGTCATGCAGCCCCTGCAGAGTTGCGCGTGGTGGTCATTCTCTTCCACTGCCTGCTCTTCCCTTGCTCACCTTGGCCATGAGGTGCTGTGTTTGCTCAGGTCCTCAGTCACTGCTGATTGGTGCAGAGTCTCACAGGTACTCCGTACACCCTCAGTGCTGGACCAGCCCTTTCTTGTTACCTGCCTGTATTTCAGCATCTCCCCAAAACTCATCTAGGGGTGGCCTTCTTTTTCTCCGGATGCCTAGAGAAATGGGTCAGATTTTAGTTCCTGCCGTTCAGGAATCTTCAGAGTCAGCCCAAGCAGCTGTCCCTGCCTTTAATTCTGAGAGACCCAGGTAGCATCCCCCCGATCCCCCCAGGGATGCCAGCCTCGTGGATGCTTGGAAGACCAGAAGCCCTCTGAGGGTCAGTTCCCCCAGCCAGTGGCTGGGAGAAGCGTGCTCGAAGCGCTGGCCTAGCAGCAGCTGATGTTCATTGATCACTTCCTCTTTTAACTGCTTTATGTTCGTCAACGTATTTGACCCTTATGGTATCACTGTTAAATAGGTACTGCCTTTGGTTTCAGGTGAAGACTCCTAGAGATCATCATTACACAGCGCGGACGGGGCGGAGTGGTGACTTAAGCCTCGGCCGCCGGGTTCTAGAGCCACACTCTTGTCCCTTCGTCTCCCCTAGAGACTGTTGCTAAGCACCACGTCGACGGACAGTAGCTCTGGATTGGTTTGTTAGGCCTTTGGTGGTGTAATCGTCATTCCTTGTGGGGCTTCCATCTAACTGCATACGGTCTGTGTTCATTTGTATAGCAATTAAAAACCTGTGAAGAAATGTCAAAAAAAAAAAAAAAGGGTGTGTCTGAAGCGAGAATAAAGGGAATTAGACGGGACTGGCCATGAAGACTTCTCGGGGGACGAGATCTTGGGGCCGGCCCCACTGTGCTGGCAGCAGGTGGTTCTGTATCTTTCTTTTTTTAAAACTTTTTTTTATTAGTTTCAAGTATACAGAACATTGGCCAGACACTTACATGCTTTACGAAATGAGCCCCAGTTACTCTGTCTTCCCTCTGGCTCTCCGCCCTGCTGTTACCCCCCTGCCGCCTGCATTTCCTGTGCCGTGCTCCCCGCCCCGCCCCGTGACCCTCTATCAACTATCAACTGATTCGTACTTCTTTAACCCTCCACCCCTTTTTCCCAACCCCCCCCCGCCCCCCGCCGCGCTCTAGCCATCACCCTTTTGTCCTCTCTATTTGAGGGTCTGTTTTCTATTTGTTTGTTCTTTTTGTGTCTTAGTTTCTTGACCACTCATTGATTGCAAGGTTAGATTTGGGGTATTTGGGGCTTTGCAGTCAGAGTTATCACAGGCAGAGTTTTCACTCGATTCAACAAGTTTTAGTACCAATTCTGTGGAGTGATCCTAGAAACGACTATCCTGGGACTTAAGTGTAGTCTGCTGTTCTGTCTGGAGCTGAGACTTCCAGAACTTTCTGTAGAAGGAAACTTGACCGTGCTTCACAGTAAGAGAGCGATCTTTGCTGTGTGTGTGCGTGCATGTGTGTACGTTGTATATACGAAGCTGAAAAACATTTCGTGAAAATAGTCTTACCTCCATTCCATGTGATACACTCTGGCATTTTCTGTTTTATTCTAGCATCCTTTATTCTATGGTGAACTAAAGTATTTCACTGAACAATAATATGCCGTTTGGCAGGCACTAAATTTTCTCAACAGCTAATGTCTCAAAACACAGTTAAAAAACGTGGCTCTTTCCCATTCCTCAGGTTCTGCCACGGTTTCTCCTGTACGATTTAGTGTGAAAATAGCCTTAGTTTTCCATGTCTCTCACAGTGTCTAGTCACACCGCAGGCCCCTGGTGCTCAGCAGCTTTCTCTACGGGCGTGTGGATTGGACTGAGGTGAAGATTAATTGAATTTGAGGCCCCTCTGCTGAGGCTGACACCCAGATGGTAAGACTCTGCCTTCCTGACAGAGGGTCTGTCCTTGGGGTGCAGCCCCCCATCTGTTGGCATTCTAACCGTCTGTGATGCCTTTTCTGTCTTGTCTGCACCAGAAGAAACTGTGGTGGAAATAAACTCTATTGTAATCCCAACAAATGCAGTTGTTGGGTGAGTTTTGCCTACCAAGAACCACAGCTTTCATTTCCTTAAAAGTAATATCCCGACTTTAAATGAATTATACTTAGCTGCCTTATATCTCATCCAAAATTCTTCCTTATCAGCTTTTGTTACTTTTTGACTATTTCTAAGCTATCATCTGGGGGTCCACATGGCCTCTCACAAATTTGTAAGATTAGATTTTTCTTTTGTCCTCAGGAAAAACTGTCTGAATATGTTAAGGATGATGAAAATAAGGATCAGAAATAATATGATTTCCTTGCAGATGAGGAAATGAGGTTTCGCAGGTAACTTTTGAGCGAGGCAGGGCCTCATCTACAGACCTGGCTGCTCCCAGCTCCGTCCCGACCTCCCGGGCCTCGCGTGAAGTTGCCACTGCGTGTGCTGCCTTCATTGTCTCCATGAGGATGTGAAGCCCCAATTTCCTTAAAGCCGACATTGACCGGGTGCTTAACCCTCAGTTTTACATGTAATATGAGATCTCGTTAGAAAAGTGAAAACACCAAAACGTTAATTAAGAAAAATAATCATTTATCACCTCGCCTCCTGTAGATTGCACAGTTAGCGTTTTGTCTTTATAATTGCATGTTTTTTCTCCTTAGTCATCCTGTGCACCCGAGTGATACGTAGATACGCGATGACTACGTACAGACAGACATATTTACTTGTGTGTGTGTGTGTGTGTACATATATATATATATACACACACATTCATACTTTTCCAGCTTAAATTTTCCCACACATATTTTCCTACGTCCTTCAGCGTTTTTCAAGGACATGCTTTTCAAGGTCACGTATTACCTCATGGTTGTATCATAGCTATTTAATCAGTTTTCTGTTTTAGGACACTTCAGATCGCGTCTGGTTTTCCTTTCCGTAAACAGTGCTTTCGTAAGCCTCCGGGGCTGACCCCCTCTCTGTGGCAGAGACCTCGCCCGTCGGTTTGCCGTGAGGCATCCACGTTCCCGTGTGCTCTGCCGTCCTGTGGAAGTCGTGACCAGGCCCGTTGGGGCTGGACCCCGGGTCACCTCTCACCCGGGCGGCTGCGTTTACTGTGATTGCATGGCCTTGGCCTCCCGCCTGGCCCCGGCTCGGTCCGTGATCCGTCTCGGTCTGTGACTCTGGCTCGGTCCGTGATCCGTCTCATTCTACCCTTTGTGGGATCGAATGACTTGACTGCAGTGTTGCATGGGACCGGTGGCCGAGTCAGGCGGCCGGCCCCAGCTCCTTCAGCCTGGAATCTTCTGGGCCCTGAAGCAAACGGCCAGTGAGATGTGGGGACCATCGTAGCTCAGCATGAAGTTTAAGGAAACGGGGAGCATTTGAGCCAGGTGTGCTTCTTACAAGCAATAAAATATTTTCTTCGTTTTCCTTCCTTTTTTTCCGAAGTTTGGGGGGATGCCATTGGCTGTAGCAGTCGCTTCGAGAATGCCATCGACACCAGTCAGGGCTTTGATTGCCGGCCTCTCCCGCTTCGTGTGGACAGGGATGAGAGGGTTTGGGTGGCGACCTCCAGGTCAGATTGTCGGTGTCGGGGGAGACTTGTCAGACCAGGTTACCTGGCAGCCGAGGGCTGGCGGCCGCAGAGGAGCTGGCTGTGAAGGGCATGGCTGCAGTCGACTGAGAATTAGCAGTTGGCAGGTCCTGGGGGATCTTCTCCCGATAGAGGAGAGAGAGGGCCCAGACCTCAGGAAGTGAGGGAGGAAGCCACGCTCGGAAAGGGCGGCGTCCGCCTGGGTCTGCCCCGACAACGGGCCCACACTCGGTACCATCTTAGAGAAGTTCCTCTCTCACAGTTCCCCCTGGGTGCTTGTCACGGCCAGCTGGGCAGCGGTCACAGAACGCCTCAGACTGGTGGCTCATGGGTGTGCGTCTCACAGCTGTGGAGCCCGGACGCCCGAGGTCAGGGTATTAGCGTGGTGGGGTCTGGTGACGCCTCTCCTCATTTGCAGGTGGCCACCTCGCTTCACCCGCACATGGCAGAGGACAGATGGGAAGCAGCTCTCAATCCTGATAGGTGTGCTGATCCTATTGGGGCACGAGAGCCCCCCATGACTCCAGCTAACCCTAATCACCTCCCAGAGCCCCAACTCCTAATGCTGTCGTGTTGGGGGTGAGGTTTCAATGTGTAAATTTGGAGGGACGCAGCACTTGGTTCGTAACTGCGCTCTAAGAACCTGTCCTGTGTCTGTCTGGTGCTTGCCAGCGGTCCTGGGCTTGTGGGAACCCCTGTCTCCACCGTATTTTCCCTGTGGGTCTGTGGCTTTGTGTCTCTTCTCCTCTCCTGATGAGGACAGCAGTCATGTGGAATATGGGGCCACTCTACTCCAGGTGACCTCAAAGTCACTTGATGACATCTTCAAAGGCCCTGTTTCCATGTAAGAGCCCATTTGTAGGTGCCAAGGGTCAGGACTTGAACATGTCTTATTCTGGGATATGATTCAGCCCACAATAAAAGTTAGCGTGGACATCATTGTGGAGGTCACAGGCTGTGGGGGCCAGTGGCTGACACAGGGCTTGGGGGCAGTGGGTCCTGAGCCAGGGCCCGAGGTCAGCTGGGCACACGGGAGGCCGCAGACCCGCACTTCTCACACCCCGGTGTGCGCACGGGGTATATTCAGAGATCAGCGGGTTGGGGATAGTTTGGGGTTCAAAGGAGGTTTCCAGGAGGAGTTAGATACAGAGAGTGTGAGGTGGGCAGGGTTCCAGCTGGAGGCAGCAGACGGGAGGGTGTCTGTTGCTTTTAAGAAACTACGAGAAGCTCAGTGGCTGTGGTTTGCGGGGCGGGCAGTGAGGCAGACGCGTGGGCAGAGCCGGACTGGCGGATCTGGGCCGAGCCCTGTGTGCCTGCTTGGGGGGCGTGGATGCCACTGGGGAGCGCTCGGTCAGGCTTTTCGAAGGGCCGTTGGGCTGTTGTCTGCAGGATGCATGGGAGGCTGAGAGAGAAAGCACTTGGGGGAACGGCCGTCATGGAGTTAGGTGAGAGGCCTGGGGCCGGAGCGAGAGAGCCCCTCTCAGCACCGCTGACGTCGGGGCCGAGGGTGCCTGGCGGTGGGCGCCGTCTTGCCCACTGTCGGGTGTTTAGCACAGTCCCTGGCCTCTCTCCCCACTAGACGCACTCCCTAATGCGACAATCAGAAATGTCTCCAGACGCTGGTTGGGGGCCTGGGACCAAATCGCCCTGGTTGAGGACCAGGGTGATAATGAGACAGAGGTCTGATGCTTGCTGGGCGAGGTGCAGCCCTGGCGATAATGAGACAGAGGT
Source organism: Pteropus vampyrus (assembly GCF_000151845.1). NCBI lineage: Eukaryota > Metazoa > Chordata > Mammalia > Chiroptera > Pteropodidae > Pteropus > Pteropus vampyrus. Next base: position 3,097,814 of record NW_011888892.1, read on the forward strand.
CCTGATGCGTGCTGGGCAAGGTACAGGCGGCCGCGGTGGTCCCGATGCGTGAGGCCAGGAGGAGGAAGGAAGGCATTGCCCGTCTCCAGCTTAGGCGCCTGAGTGATGGAGACATCTTAGTAAGTGCTGAAGGTCGCAGAATGTGTGGACATTGAGGTGGGTGTCCCCCTGAGACCCAGCTTGAACCATCTCTCCTCCTGGGAACCTCTGTAGTAACCCTGTCCCTGGCAGGGGTGCTGGCATGTCCTTGTTAGCGGCTTGTCGCACGGTTCGGATATCCTCTTCATGGGTAGCCTCCGGCCATTTCTTTTATGTATTTATTTATTTGTTTGCTTGTTTGTTTGTGCGTGCACGCCTGTAGCACCTGCTCTTCCTAGGTGGTCTCCCATCCAAGTACTAACCATGCCTTTTTTTTTTTTTTTTTTTGCCCCCAGCCGTTTCTGACCACACGACCGGCTTTTTAGAACCAGGTTCTCATTTCCTTATTCTTTCTGGACAGTGTCCTGTTTCTGTCCCGTGTCTGCCTGGCGGTGCTGCTGGCTAATTGGCTGTTGGTGTTTGTGCAGATGTCGAGTTAGCCACTGCTGGACACTTGGTTACATCATATGTGGAGCAAAATACCGAACCCAGACTTCCGCGTGGTTTGGAGAGACCTCATCAGCTGCTTTTGTCCAGATGGATCGTGGAGCATGAGCTAATCCTAATCCCTCATATGCGGGCGTCTCTCCCCCTGCTCAGAGCCTTTCGAGGCCTGTTATCTCTTGTGATCCTCCCCACGCTGCCATGGTGTCTGTTAAAAGTAATAATGGAAAAGCTTTCCAAAGGGATGGGCAGAAAACCTAATCACGTACAGTCTGTGCGTTTTAGTAGCTGAGCCGCTGATGGGGCCATTTATGTCCCACATTCACTGGCTTTTCTCTGGGATCTTAAAATTGCGGGTGCCCCAGGGAGCCCCCTCAGAGAGATTTTGTTCTGGGAGAGATGAGGGGATTTCAAACAGGGCCTAAAACAGTCCGACTGCTCTAAACAGGGTCTTCTCAAGCGAACTGAAGGTACAAAGTCTGCAGAGGGTTGCGTGCAGCTCCCTGTGCAATGATCGATATTTACAAATGCATTTGCTGTAGGTTTTTGTAGGTTCTTTTCCTATTTCATGTTTCTGTGGATTGAAGTCTCATTTGATGGCAAATGGCATAAAACTCTAATGAGACCTAAATACATGGAAGGATATTCCAGTTTATGGATAAGAAGACTAAATATTGTTAAGATGTCAGTTCTTTCCAACTTGTTCTAAATCAAAATCCCAGCAAGTTACTTTGAGGATATGGACAGGCCGATTCTGAAGTCTGTTCAGAGGCAGAAGACCCAGAATAGTCAGCATAATGTAGGAGCAGATCAAAGTCAGGGTATAGACACTGCTCGATGCCAGGTCTCACTCTAAAGCTACGGTAATCTAATTGCAGAAAAGCAACTTGAATTAGCTTCAGGAAGAAGGAGAAGAGTTGGTTCATGTAGCCGGGCAGCCCAAGGCATAAGGTGGCTTGGCCGTGTCGAGGGGTTAAAAGCTGCCTTCAGTCTTGGCTCAGTTTCTTCCATCCATTTGCGGGAAAGGAGGGCCGCCAGCAGTCAGAGGCTCGTTTCACATTGTTTGTCATCCCAGAGGACAAGCGATGGTCTCTCTCTCTCTGCAAGGCTGAAACAGTCCTCACAAAGAACCCTCATTGACCTTCTTCTCGTAAAGGAGGGACTGGCCATGGAAGGAAGACTCGAGTAGGGGAAAGGCGAGGAGAGACTTCCCAGCGCAGAGGGAGGGCTGGCTGCCAGAGCAGGACGGCACCTGTTCCTGTGGCTGACGCCAGTGCCACTCTGGGCCTTTGTGAGCTGGCGTCGCCGCTGTTCCCTGCCCCTGTTGGCCGCCCGGCTGCCGGAAAGGGGCGTTGAGACATTCCCCTAGGGTGGCATTCCTTCCCGCGTGCCGAGCAGCCCAAGCCGAGGCCCGAGAGAGGACCAGACCTTCAGTATGCCCGGGAGGAATCTTATTGAGAAACACATCAGCTGGTGCTGCAGCTGTAGCCAGTGTGAAAAAGGACCACGTCACATATGAGCTTCAGAGGTTGTCATCACCATCATGCTAGTATCGGATAGTTACAAGGTTTCATTCACGCTATTTAGCGGAACTCTATGATGGGATGAGTTATCTTTGCGTAGGTGTTGATGAAGTTATGGGCTTTACGTGAAGTCAGAAGCCCTCGGTCGGGGTTCTCGGAACTGGGGATGAGGGAAGTCACGTCCAGCGTGGTTTTGGGGACTTATGTGGGGACAGAGTGGCCCCGAGCAGCAGGGCTAGCTCCGATTCTCCGTTCTTCAGCCCGTTGGTTTCCCCTGACGGCCCAGGTCAGATAGTGCGTCGTCCGTGATGCTGGCTTTATTTAGCATCCTGCCAGGCAGTGTAATTTTGATGAGAAGCTGAGCAGCATTAAGCTTGTGAACTGTGAATGTGACACTTCTATAATCCAGGTAGAATTATTTTTCCCTGAGGAAATCCTGTGCATTCAATATGGTACATTGAATTAGGGAAGAGGTAAAGGACAAAAAAATAAAAGACCGTGAAAGGC
>NW_011888892.1:3100475-3104777 GCF_000151845.1 Pteropus vampyrus
GTGCCGAGCAGCCCAAGCCGAGGCCCGAGAGAGGACCAGACCTTCAGTATGCCCGGGAGGAATCTTATTGAGAAACACATCAGCTGGTGCTGCAGCTGTAGCCAGTGTGAAAAAGGACCACGTCACATATGAGCTTCAGAGGTCGTCATCACCATCATGCTAGTATCGGATAGTTACAAGGTTTCATTCACGCTATTTAGCGGAACTCTATGATGGGATGAGTTATCTTTGCGTAGGTGTTGATGAAGTTATGGGCTTTACGTGAAGTCAGAAGCCCTCGGTCGGGGTTCTCGGAACTGGGGATGAGGGAAGTCACGTCCAGCGTGGTTTTGGGGACTTATGTGGGGACAGAGTGGCCCCGAGCAGCAGGGCTAGCTCCGATTCTCCGTTCTTCAGCCCGTTGGTTTCCCCTGACGGCCCAGGTCAGATAGTGCGTCGTCCGTGATGCTGGCTTTATTTAGCATCCTGCCAGGCAGTGTAATTTTGATGAGAAGCTGAGCAGCATTAGGCTTGTGAACTGTGAATGTGACACTTCTATAATCCAGGTAGAATTATTTTTCCCTGAGGAAATCCTGTGCATTCAATATGGTACATTGAATTAGGGAAGAGGTAAAGGACAAAAAAATAAAAGACCGTGAAAGGCATATCTTATTAAAACGAGGCAGATTTTATTTTTGCCTGTGTAACCTTTAGATATAATGATTGATTCCGAGAGACACTTTTTCTTTTTTGGCATAAATTGTTTTCTCTCTCATTTAATGGTTAAGGAAGAACAACAGTCCTCATCGTCTGATTAGGTAAAACATAATGAAAGTACAATTAATTTTTAAAACTGATGTTTTCATAGAATTCCAAGAAATACACACTGTGACATTACAGATTTTGCATGGTCACCACTCAAGATTAAATACAGAGGTGCTATGTCTGAGAAATTAGGTGACCGTCAATCTATATTAAGATGAAAAAACACTGTGCCTGCTGCCATTCGTCAGGCCCATCGTCATGTGGTAGCTCCTGGCGGGTCCCTCCACAGCGTCCTTCAGAGGGGTAGCTTCGCGCACCCGTTACCCCGGCAACCACCTCGCCCGGTCGCCCCTCCTCCTCTGAGCTGCCGTATTCTTCCGCGCGTGGACCTGAGGGAAACGCGGTCCCAGCAGGTGTAGGTCCGCTCGAGGTTGGAGGGTTCCTTTACTGGACCGTCTCCCTTGGGTAGAATGTCCAGTGCGTGAGCGTCCCGCATCCCATTTTTTAGTCCCCGCCTTCCTTCGGCCGCCAGAGGGCGGCCACCGGGGCAGCGAGCTGCGTGGGCGCTGAGTGTTCTTTGTGATTCATTATTAAAACTTTGTTTATCCTGAAATCCTGAGCCAACGAAAATGGTAGGAGGATTATTTTTAAATGAAATTTTTATTTCTTTATTTGATTGCTTCTCAAAGACAGGTAACAAAAAAAATAAATGAAGTACCATAAAATAACACTCATAAATCTAGCACTTGGCCGTTACTTACTGTCAGCGTTGGTCATGATCTTTCCTGAATTCCTTGTCCCTATATGAATGGATTACACGCGTGTTTTAAAATAAGCCAGTGGCGAACGCGTGGTCAGTGTGTTCCCTGCTTCGATTTCTCACACGACGTGTGAGTATCTTTCCACATGCACAGGTAACACCTCATCAGCACGGAGAGACTTGCTGGTTGGGTCACATTGGTATCCAGTGAGATGCTGATAAGTTTGAGAGCTGCCCGACATCAGGTGATGCTGAGAAGGTCAACTGAAATGGTTAGCAAAGATACTTCAGGGAAAACAAAGACTCGGAAAGCGGGGGTCACGGTCACGGTGGAAACCTCAGCCGAAACTTTGGTATTCAAGGCCTAAGGCAGAGTCCCTCCCGTTGGTGTGGAGAGGGGTGTCTGGTGGCACGCGGGCCGTGACTCCACGGGTCTCTGGTTGTCCTTCTTGCCCGCCACTCCCCACAGTCCTTTCCAGCCTTCCTCGTCCTGTCCTGGCCTTGGGGATGGACCTGCCCTCGGCCTGCCCCACCTGGCCCCGGGCCGCTCTGGGCCTGGCCGCAGCCTCCTCTCGGCCCTCTGTCCACCCGCCGGCCTCCTCAGGCCCCTCCAAGGCTCTGCTTTTTCCTCCGTCGTTCCTGGGGTTGCTCCTGCTTGTTTCTCTTTGGGCACAAAGCGTGTGCGGTGACACCGGCACTTCCCTTCCCACCTTCTTGCCTGGGGTCTCACCTTGTGGAACCACGTGGATGCAGGTTGGCCGCTGCATCTGTGCACAGGAAGCAGGGGCCGAGGCTACTGTGGGGCTGGCCAGGACGAGTGGTCTTGGATAAAAAGTCGTGGTCACTGGAACATCTGTGTGGTCAGTTGGCCCAGGAAAGGAGCCTTAAGTCTTCCCCAGGTTTGCCTCAGGTGGCGAAATCTTCGTGGATGTTCTCATGAGGGTTAGGACTTTAACATGCATGCACCTCTGACTTCTGACATGTAGGCAGACATTGCAGGGACTGGCTTCCCCAACTGCACAGCATGTTAAGTGCTCATTTGGTGCCCTGGCCTGAGGCCATGAGGAGCGTGCAGAGTTTGCAGGAAACAAAGCCAGGTTATGTGGTCCCCAAAATGGATAACAGATGAGGTGGTTCATCAATGCAGCACTGGGCATCCAGGTGACAGACTGCAGGCAAGCAAGGACCAGAGAGCGTGGCAGTGGACTGGAATCACCAGATAAGGGCTGATGACAGGAGGGGGTCGGGGGGTGGGGCTGGCACTGAGCTTTGAGGGTGCATGGGGGTTGAGATGGGGGAGCAGTTAGGGGGGTGGGGCAGGAGGAAGAAGGAAAGAGTCAGGGGAGGTGGTGGGAGTGGCCTGGGTTTGGGTGAAGACGGGAAGCCGGGGGCCGGAGTGGAGGGCGGCCTCGGGAGCAGTGGGGGCAGCTGTGGTCCCTCCCTGGGACCTCAGAGCTGAGGAGACACCGCACTGGACGTGTTCTGATAATCACACAGAGATCCTGAATTGACTCACCGAGCATTGACATATGGATTTATTTTTTAATCTAAAGTTACATTTTCAGAAAAGATCCCCAGGGAAGGAACGGCGGGGAACGGACTTTCCCCATGGCGTCTCTCAATATGAAAATTACACGAGTTCTTAGGAATTTCTTCTCACGAAATTATTAGTGCTTTTATTTTTGTCATGGGATGACTTTTTTCATTTACATTTTTAAGTAAAATATGTCTTTAATTTAAAAAAAGTTTTCCTGGACTCTGGCAAGTTCCCTTTCAGAATTCTGCCCTTCACTGGGACCCCCTTCTCGGGGGTCACAGCCAGCCGTCCCTGCTGACGGGGGGTTTGTGGGGCTGACACCCGTTCCTCACTCAGGGGTCCTAACCTGAGAGGTGATGAAACATAAAAGGGAAGGTATTCATAGAAAATAATGGTCATTGCCCAGGCAGCAGCCATCTCCAGTGGAGGCGGTCACGTGACCTGGCATTGTGTGGAATGACGATGGCCCTGTCCCCTGCATCCTGGCTCTCCTGGGCTCCTTCCCCTCCGGGGTCTCGCGGCTCCTCAGAGGCCCCGTGGGCTCTCCGACTTGACGCCCCAGCTCGTCGCACGCTGCCCGGCCTCCTCCTCGCTGGGTTAGGACACGTGACGCTGGGCGCGTCCTCTCCTCTCCAGCATCGCGTCCCCTGACGTGGGCGAGGGTGACGTCGGGGCTCGCGGGCTCAGCTGCACCCGCTCTCCGTGAGCTGGTGCGTGTGCAGCGGGCTCTGTCCTCCTTGTACTAATGGCCTTCCTGCCTCCTTCATGTGAGGAGAGCATGTCGTCAGCAGCGTTTGGTGATTGTGTTTCCTAATCTGACAGCCTTTGTCTTTTATTTGATGAATTTAATCTACTTACATTTAAAATTTTTGTTTAAAATCTCGTTATCCAAAAGCTGAATTTTAAATTGAGGTGTAATTCATGTACAGTGACACGCACGGAGGTGCCGTGCACAGCGGGCCACGCGTTGAGAGATGCCCGCCTCGGCAGCCCGCAGCCCCATCCGGCCACGCACGCTTGTTTCCTGCAGCCTCTGTCTGGACCTGAGCCTCTGTAGTTCTGGCTTTCACAAAGAAACTTTTGAGTGCTTTGAATTTTCTTGTTCCTGTCTGTGCAGTGACGGAAAGGGCGTAGGCTGTGTTCTGAGGCTCCCTCTGTGTTTTATTTTATTTTTTCCCTCTGCATTTAGACTCTGTGATCCTCTTTTTAAAAAACGAAACGGTCACTTATTCAAAACAAACAGTGAAAACGTTGTGTGGGC
>NW_011888892.1:3104827-3108966 GCF_000151845.1 Pteropus vampyrus
GCCTCGGGAGCAGTGGGGGCAGCTGTGGTCCCTCCCTGGGACCTCAGAGCTGAGGAGACACCGCACTGGACGTGTTCTGATAATCACACAGAGATCCTGAATTGACTCACCGAGCATTGACATATGGATTTATTTTTTAATCTAAAGTTACATTTTCAGAAAAGATCCCCAGGGAAGGAACGGCGGGGAACGGACTTTCCCCATGGCGTCTCTCAATATGAAAATTACACGAGTTCTTAGGAATTTCTTCTCACGAAATTATTAGTGCTTTTATTTTTGTCATGGGATGACTTTTTTCATTTACATTTTTAAGTAAAATATGTCTTTAATTTAAAAAAAGTTTTCCTGGACTCTGGCAAGTTCCCTTTCAGAATTCTGCCCTTCACTGGGACCCCCTTCTCGGGGGTCACAGCCAGCCGTCCCTGCTGACGGGGGGTTTGTGGGGCTGACACCCGTTCCTCACTCAGGGGTCCTAACCTGAGAGGTGATGAAACATAAAAGGGAAGGTATTCATAGAAAATAATGGTCATTGCCCAGGCAGCAGCCATCTCCAGTGGAGGCGGTCACGTGACCTGGCATTGTGTGGAATGACGATGGCCCTGTCCCCTGCATCCTGGCTCTCCTGGGCTCCTTCCCCTCCGGGGTCTCGCGGCTCCTCAGAGGCCCCGTGGGCTCTCCGACTTGACGCCCCAGCTCGTCGCACGCTGCCCGGCCTCCTCCTCGCTGGGTTAGGACACGTGACGCTGGGCGCGTCCTCTCCTCTCCAGCATCGCGTCCCCTGACGTGGGCGAGGGTGACGTCGGGGCTCGCGGGCTCAGCTGCACCCGCTCTCCGTGAGCTGGTGCGTGTGCAGCGGGCTCTGTCCTCCTTGTACTAATGGCCTTCCTGCCTCCTTCATGTGAGGAGAGCATGTCGTCAGCAGCGTTTGGTGATTGTGTTTCCTAATCTGACAGCCTTTGTCTTTTATTTGATGAATTTAATCTACTTACATTTAAAATTTTTGTTTAAAATCTCGTTATCCAAAAGCTGAATTTTAAATTGAGGTGTAATTCATGTACAGTGACACGCACGGAGGTGCCGTGCACAGCGGGCCACGCGTTGAGAGATGCCCGCCTCGGCAGCCCGCAGCCCCATCCGGCCACGCACGCTTGTTTCCTGCAGCCTCTGTCTGGACCTGAGCCTCTGTAGTTCTGGCTTTCACAAAGAAACTTTTGAGTGCTTTGAATTTTCTTGTTCCTGTCTGTGCAGTGACGGAAAGGGCGTAGGCTGTGTTCTGAGGCTCCCTCTGTGTTTTATTTTATTTTTTCCCTCTGCATTTAGACTCTGTGATCCTCTTTTTAAAAAACGAAACGGTCACTTATTCAAAACAAACAGTGAAAACGTTGTGTGGGCCGAAAAGGACAAAACACTGTCGTTTGTTCACATCGGGGAGTGATTTCTTTTACGTGTGCACAGAGACAGATTTTTAAAAGAAAGACGGCTGGAATGCAGTAGTCAGTCTTTTTACAAATGATGTGTCTGTATTTGAAACTAATCGTAGCTCCCCAAATTAGTATACCGGTAGGGGGATATTTAATATCTTTTCCCCAGCTTATTTTTTTCAACACTGTTTTAAGTTCAGTGGAGTAAAGTCTCATTTGCACACACTTATTCATAATTTGGGACAATTACTGCAGTGGCCGGCCGCCATTCATCTGTTCGAGCGCGGCGAATCAGGCCTTGGCAGACACGTGCATGTCGTAAGCAGGATCGAGTCCGTGATGGCAGGCTCAAACTTCCTCGGAGCATAAGATCTTTTCAGGTCCCACCATGTAACGAGTCCTTCTCAGCCTTTCCCCCCACGTGCCCCCTAAGGAGCCCGGAAGCGAGGAACTCCACGTCCCCCTGCAGCTCAGAAATGCTGAGTTCTCGACAATATTATGCGAAGCGGGCTTGTTAATTCCCTTCGAAAATTTGCAGGTAATAGCATTTCATCATTTGGAAATTTGTCATTCTTCGGACTTTCACTGATCTGTCCCCCAGGCCCCCTCCCGCACACTCTGGGGTTTCATTAATATTTGCTTTGGGGTTCCGATGGCCATTTAACACCCAGCCCTCTCGAGGTGTTCTCCACTGCAGCTGCCTTCCATTGCGTGTGGAAAACGTCACGTGGTCGGGAGGACAGGGGGTTGTGCTGTCCTGGTCCTCTGAGGCTGTCCTGGCTTCCTTGGCTCATGGCACCTCCTAGAGCTGTAGGTGGCTGTTCTTCCTGGGAGGCGCCCCTAACTGGGTACTGGAGTCGTGCGTCACAGTTAACACTGACCCTGTCTCTACCCACCTGTCTCTAATGCTGAGCTACTGAAGATCGGTTTTATTTATTCCGTGTTTGACTTTGGACTTCCCTACTCGATAATTTAATATTTTTAAAAGGACACCTTTGGTCTTGCGTTCGCCGTGAGCGAGGCTAGAGTCAGCCAGCCTGCAGTTGGCCCGTCCCCTCGCTTGCCCTCCCGGCGTCTACTCATTAGCTCGTAATTGTTTCCGTGACCTCTTCGGCGTCTGGCGTGATCTCACCCTCAAGCTGCCGTGACCCCAACGTAGCTGAGTGAGGTTTTGCCATCTTCTCGAATGGAATCTGTCATCTCTATTTGAAATGTGCCCGAACCCATGGTGCTATATTTTGGCAAAATAAATACTATTTTCAGAGAATTATAAAACCGTCTGTTTACATTTCCTTTTATTAGGGTGGTTTCGTGAGGCCTGGTGCTATCAGCAGACACTCACCTTCCTGGGAGAAGTGGCCGCAGCTCTGCGGTCCGTGCGTGTGACAGTCCTTGCTTACTGATTCGCCCTCACGTGGGTCCTCAGTGCAGGGCATTTCTCCTCATTTGAGACTTCCTGCTTGATGTGTCTGTCCACTGTCCCCGAGTCTGAGAGAGGCTGTGTCCCCAGGGTGCGCTCCCTACGCCAGAGCCCACCCACGGGCCCAGCCTGGTTCTCCTGTCTTTCCTGCCTTCACTCTTCCCTCGTCCTCGTTCATCTCTTCTGGAGGTCTCTACTGTCACACGGAACTCGCTTGTTTGTCACCTCTCGAGTGGCCTCAGCTTTAATAGCTATAGATTTCCTGTCCCTAATCCAAGCCTGGGAGAAGACGCCTGTGTCCCGGTTCAGAATTTCAGGCCATCTCTTTAGTTCTTCCTCGCTGCCTTGGACAAACGGAATCACGGTCCCTTAGCCACTCTCCACAGAGTCACTTTTAGTGAGGTGTGGTTTACATTTTGTAAACGCAGTCCTTTTGAGTGTACGATGCAAAGAGTTTTCTGGGTGTATACTCTGCGTCACGTCGCAGGCCGGGGTTAGAACGTTTGTCCCCCTCGAGCCATCCTTTCTCCCTCTCCGTGACACTGTCCCATGTGGAGGTTCTGCACAGGAAGGCAGAGGAACCCAAGGACGGGGATCAGGAGCCCCGGCCTTTGCCCTCAGGCTTCCCGCGGCGTCCTCTACGCTGCTGCTTGCTGTCGTAGGCGGCTGGCAGCTGGGGCCAGTGAAGGTTAACGGCACTCACAAGGACGAGGTCTTTACCAGCACACAGGTGCCGTGTGCCGGTGCTGGCCCTGGTGGCGATCTGCCCGGGTCCGGCTCGCAGCGGAGGGGCAGGCGGAGGCGTGAGTGGAAGATGCAGAAGTGACCGTGGCTGGCTGGCAGGGGCGGGAAGAGCCAGAATGAGCTCTGGGCTTCTGTCCCCCCCCTCCCCGTGCATGTCCCCTCCTGACTGGCTCTGACACTGGTCAGCCTTACGTGTCGCTTGCTCTCTGTTTGCCATGATTACCTGGTAGAATTGGTTAAAAAAAGGAGCAAAGAGACATTAACTACATTTGGCAGTTTCCTGCTGGCAAGAACATGTGTTGCGTGTCATCATAATAAGCCTTTTAAAGGTCACTGAAAAAGTAGGTTTCAGTGATTGTGAAAGATCATGAATATGTACCTAACATAATAAATTAAAAAAAAATAAAACTGCTAATATTATATAAGTAGGGGGTCCTGGCTTGAGAAATAATTTACATAAAAAGTGCCCTTTCGTAAACACTGAGGTTCACGTGGAGTGTTGACCAAAAGTGGCTGCTGACGATGGTCGAGATGCAAGTAAAAAGTGAATACGA
>NW_011888892.1:3110051-3119372 GCF_000151845.1 Pteropus vampyrus
AAAAGTGCCCTTTCGTAAACACTGAGGTTCACGTGGAGTGTTGACCAAAAGTGGCTGCTGACGATGGTCGAGATGCAAGTAAAAAGTGAATACGATGAAATTTCAGGATGCGTGAGAGCGGGCACATATTTCCAGGGAACACTCGTGTACCGTGATGTCAGATAGGAGTGCCTCGTCAGATCAGAGAAGTATTTATTCTAAGGAGACGGTGCCTTTTATCTGTGTACATAAGAGTATACATGTTCGAAATGAGCAAAATGCGAAATTCCCTCATTGGGAACATGAAGGTCTGTCTCACATCCAGGGCCACCCGAGGGGACAAAAGATAGTTCCAGACAGCTGGGTGGGTGGGAGAGGATGGGGCAGGAGGTGTAGTGGGCTCCATGGTGCTCCAGAAGGCTCTAGAACATCAAGAAATATGGTCAGGTTTGGGCGGAAGGACAGACACTCTGCAGCTGTGCTTCGAGCACTGTCCACTGAGAGGAAGTTTTGTCCGTGCTGTGCGTGGACCAGACTCACGCTGCTCTTGCCCAGGTGAGCCGAGTTTTCGGGAGATGGGCTCGTGATTTCCCAGGCAGCACAGGAAACGTCAGCTTCTCAAGGGCGTGCTAAAATGTTGTGCAGCGTTTAGAGCATCCTCTAAGATGCGGCGTTTAGAGCATCCTTTAAGATGGGGCATTTAGAGCATGCTCTAAGATAGGGCTTTGTTTCGCAGCATTGAACCTAAGGTTGACCGAGTCCCAGAAAATCGTGCTGGGCTCTGTCCACGGTGCTGGTGGGGGTGGCGGAGGGAGGACGGCTGCTCCCTGGACCTGTCTTGGGGAGAATGTTGAGTTGGGGGTAGGCCTTGAAGCTGTGAGGATGAATCGTGGTCCCTGGGGGTCCCTGGGATGTCCTGGACTTCTCTTCAGAGCCCAGTGGCGGCGTAACCGGAGGTGAGCGTGAGGGCCGCTCGCGTGCGAGGTGTCGAGGGAATCTGCGTTTACGCACTGCGCTCCCCAGTCGTGTCGCCTGTGTGCCCTCCTCCTGCCGTCTTCCCTGGGCTCTAGGGTCCAGCCACGCTTTCGCGTGGTCACGCTGATGAGGCGTGGGTAGGGTTCCAGAGTTAGACGTTTACATCGTTTAGGGCCGTCTATTTAAAGTAGAACCAAAATAATTTTGGTATTAACTGGTCATTAAAGAGATAAATGACTCTGGTCACAAACACGAATCTCGGAAATAGATGGGCAGCCTCATCCTTAGCTTTCTTTTTCACAGTTTTATTTTTATGCACTATCGTGTTTGTCAAATTGTCAAATTCCAGATCTTCAAGGATCCGGAGCTGAATTATTTCATTTTCTCTGATGATCATGGCATTTCATGTTCCAATAAATGGAACTATTTCCTTGCGGTTGCTTTTGTATTTAATTTAGAAGTTTTCTCCAGTTCACTCTAACTCATGCTTTTCAGAGGCAGAGCCAAAGCCGGCAGGTTTCTCTTTTGATGGTGGCAATTCTAAGTGTAATTGTAAAACGCATTCCAAGTTTTCTTTAACCCGACGACCAGTGGCCACCAAGCGCCTCAGGATATTCTTGGTCGTAGGTTCAGAGGCACCTTGGAGTCTTCACATGCCGAGCCTTCTATCAGCCGGAGGTTGGTGCTTCTGTCCCTTTCACTCATTGCCCTGTTCACCGTCGTTTCCTGTGACCTTCTTTCTCTATCTTCTTTTGGAGCAAAATACCATTTTTCCCAGGTTGCAAACGAGAATGCCCCCCCCTGGGAGCTGTTGAACATACCCGTCATGGTTATTAAAAGCTGTACACTTGATGCGTGTTTATGTGCACAGTAGATATCTCGACACTGGTTTTTGATATTTCCCTGGTTTTATGTCTTTCTGTGGACTCTTGTTTTGGTTGAAATTAATCTATCATTTCTCTTATTGAATCTGAAAACAGGAACAGTCATGGTGCTTTCCAGATAACTCAGAATTTATTTGAACTGAATCTAGGAAAGGAAACATGACAGGTACATTTTAGTTTTTTTACTGTTATCTGGAAAAACAAATTTGAAGCCAGGTTTCGGGAGAAGTCAGCTTACATGACTTCGTGTCGCTTTCTCTGTGATCCTCGTGTTGAATCGCATCACCCTTCAGAGGCATCCAGGTCTGAGAGCCACCGAGACTCCTGAGTGAGTGAGTGAGCGACCAGATCGTGTGGAGCGAGGGCTCACGCCTTGGGGAGTTAGCCCAGCATTTGTTGGTGTCCCCTGATGCTAACTCAGCACGCAGCTGCTAAGCACCTGTCCACTATCCCCCAGTTCTTTCCTGAGTGTCCTGCTGGGGCGGGGCAGAGGCTGGGAGGAGGCTGCAGAGCCAGGCGAGTCTCCCCCCGTCCCCCAGTTTGTGTGGTCCATGTGGTTGGGCACAGGTAAGCCCAGGTAAGCCCACGCAGGGCTGGCGTGCATGGCAGGTGTATCAGTCAGGCAGGCATCCCTTAGCGCACGGAACCAGTAGGGTATATATTTGTTGATTGCAGTGAATTGGTTTACGTGGCTGTGGGGCTGCCTAGGGGAGTTGGGAATCTGGGGGCCCTGGCCTTGCGGGCAGGAGCTGCCACTGCGCTCCTCAGGCTGACCTTTCTCTTCCTCAGGGCAGTCCTGCTTCTGTTCCTAACACCTTTCAACTGATTGGGTCAGGCCCACCCAGCTCCTCAGGGATAATCCCCTCTGCATAAAGTCACCTGGTTGTAGAACATAATCACACCTACAGGTTTCCTTAACAGCAACACCCAGACTAATCACCTTGATGCCATAGCTCAGCCAATGACCTTCAGGAGTCTGGAGAGCAGTAAAGGTGGCTGGAGCCTGGCTTCAGGGATGGGAAAGTCAGGGGGTGTTAGGGAAGGCAGCCAGCGCGGGGACCTCTGGAGGCTACACCTCCCCAGGGCTGCTCAGCAGAAGCGGGGTTCTCTGCAGTGGCATGACAGCCAAATCTGCAGGGAGCAGCCCAGGCTTTGAAGGGCTTTGAGGGGATACAGCACCCGCTCCCTGTTCTCCTGGGAAGAACACTCCCTGCCCACCGTGGAGGAGCATTGTGGGGCTGCCGGTGACTCGTCCCAGCCGAGGAGGCCCTGGGAGGTGGGGCGGGGGTGCGGGAGGACTGGGGAGGGGGAAGAACCCGGCTGAGAACAGTGCGCCCCATGTCAGGAGCGGCCTGGGCACCAGAGGAGGTGAGCTCTGAGGTGGGCTCTGAGCAAAGCCAGTGCGGGTGGCAGAGACGCCTGGGCGGAGGAGACAGCGGGCTGAGCGGCCTGCGGGGACCGGCCGGCCTGATCAGGCCGTGGCGTTGTCCACGGAGCTGCCCCGTCCACTGTGTGCCTGCTCCGTGCGCGGTCACAGGACGAGGACGTGAAACCCAGAGCCGTCCCGCAGGCCACGCAGCCGGACGAGCTGACCCGCAGCTTTCGCGTGGGGCAGTGTCGCTGTCTCGGCTTTTGACTTGGGATCAGCACGCTCTGGGTGTCGTTCCCTTCCTTCTCCAGCAGCCCCGGGGACAGTGCAAAGCGCCCAACGTAAGGGTCTTCCACAGTCCACTCTACGCGTGTCTGTTGACCGTTCTCAGCGGCCAGGTGCTGGGCACGGTGTGGCGGGCGCCGTCAGCAGCGGGGACTGTGTCGCTGCCCTCAGTGGCCTGGCAGTCTGAGGTTTCATCACCCGTGGGCTTTAGTCCTCAGCGGTCATTCCCAGGGACCCGGGCAGGTGCCAGTGCCGGTGGTCAGGTCACGGGGGTCCCTGTGCGGTCCGGATGCGAGCGCGTTGCTGCGTGGCCGGGCCGGGGAGGGACTTTTGAAAGAACGAACTTGTTGGCAGATTCGGGGCTTTCCCCGCTCTGGGATACTCTCTTCTTCGGTGCCGTGTTCCAACAGTGCATGACCGTGAAATTGTCATTAAGTAGAAGAAAACATCTTCTTTATTAACGGATGAAGGAGGAGGAGCAGGACGATGACCCTGTGGGCTGATCTTTGGCCCCGCATCCGTGTGCGGGCGCCTCGTCCCCACCTGACCTCAGGCCCCCGGAAGCCGCCCCACCTGTGGGTGTTACAGCGTCGCTAGAAACTGTGCAAACTATGGCAGCAAAACTCGGTGGGCTGCCTAAACTCGGTGGGCTGCCTAAACTCGAGTTCCGACTTCTTAGCGTCACCTGATTCGCTGCCACCCGGTGCGAGGGCGTTTCCCCGAGGTGGCCTGGGCTTCAGCGCGGCCCGAGTCCTCCGCCCGGTGCAAGGGCGTCCCTGATGTGGCCTGGGCTTCAGCGCGGCCCTGGTCCCTCGCCCGCCCTGGGTCTGCACTGCCAGTGTTTTCTCCGTGTCCTCGGTCAGCCCGTTTCGCTGTCTGGGCTGCTGTGCCTGCGCCTGTTCCCTCTCTGGTTTGGGGGCCCTTTCCTGGGGCCCCTTCTCGGCTCAGTTCCCGCATCCCTGGAGTGATCCCTCCCCCGCTGCCCCCTCCGCCTCTGCCCACAGCCATCCTCCGCCTCCTCCCTGACATCCTGCCTCCTCCTGTGGGGACCTCGGCGTAACCGAGGATTCTGACCCACATCTAAGATACCAGGAAAGAGAGCCCCCCTCGGGAGCAGGACGCCTGCTTCTGCCTTTGCCTCCGGTCTCCAGGAGAGAAGTTGCCCAGTGTTGGCGTCGGGGGACAGTGATAATTAGTCTCCCCGGCCAGCTTGTCCTTGGGAAGAGAAGAGACTGGCTGACCTGCGGAAATATTTTTAATTACCCAGCCTGAAGCTTTTCGTTAGTTTGGCAACGTTTATAAAAACTCCCCATTGTACATCTGAGTACATTTTTTAAAAGTTATTAATTTGGAGGTTCATGTTTTAAATCCTCTGGCCTGAATAGTCAGTGTTTGCTGGGGCACGGATTGAAGGCACAACTACAGAAAAATATGAACGCGTGAGTAGTGGTGGCATTTTGGGACAATGCCCGACGTGTAGGGGCCGTTGGCGAGGCTCTCCTCCTTGGTGTCCTTGGATTTCTGCCTTGGTACATTGTGTCACATCCTGCTTAATGAAGGCCTTGGCATTGGTAGTGGCACGCTTTGGGGAGCGGTGGCCATCCCAGCGAAGGAGGCGGTGGCAGCGGCCTTATTAGGCTAATGTCGCCCCTCATTTTGGAGCTGGGTTGAGGCGCTCAGCTGTTTCCAGGGTGTGGGTCAGTCACCGGTCTTCCGGCTCCAGGGACGGACAGTGACTCAGGCAGCAACGAGCTGTCCCGCATCTGTTAGAAGTGACGTCCCCAGGGGCAGAACGTTCTTACCGTTTTTCTAACTAATTAATTTTTCGTGGTGAAATATAACATAAAATTTACCATTCTGACTGTTTCGAAGTGAACAGTAGTGCCATTCTCTAGTTGCAAATCCCTTTCATCACCCCAAAATGAGCCCCGTTCTCATGGTGGTCAGCCCAAGACCCCCTCCCCGGCCCCCACCGATCTATTCGCCATCTCTGTGAAGTTGCCTATTGTGAATATGTCATTTAAATGACATCATAAAATACGTGCCTTTTCCTGCCTGGCTACTTTTGCGTAGCGTGTTTTTGAGGTTCATCCACCTGCCAGCATCTCCACTTTGTGGGGGACTAGAATTCCGTCGCGTGGCTGCACCTCGTCTTGTGTGTCCTTTCATCCGGTGATGGACATTTGGGCTGCTTCCCCTGTGGGCTTTAGCGAATGTGTCTTCAGTCCCTTTGCTATAGACTGGGGCGGGCGGCGGTTGCGGGGGGCGGGTCTTGGTCCTCTGGTAACTCCCTTTGATTTATTGAAGAACAGACATATTTTTATTTATGTGGGTTCCTGAGGGCACATGAGAGGCGGTCTGGAAAGGTTCCCCTCCCTCTCGCTTTTATATTACAGCTTTTTCTGTAGGACGGACGTGGGGCTGTCTTTTATGTTTCCGGATATCCGGAGTCTTCGTTGAGTTAAGACTCTAGGAGCCATAAGCTCATGCCGCGTGTCCCCTGAGCAGGAGAGGGGCGAGTGGTCCAGGGAGGAGAAGGGGACACCTGAGGTCACAGTGTTCTCTGTCCTCACTCGCTCCAGCCGTATCTCTGTGTTCAGAAGACGCGTGTGTCTAGTGGCCCCTGTGCGGGACAGAGCAGCAATGCGGGACGTCCTGCTGGACAGGGCTGGCCAGGCCATCGGTCACAGAGTGACCGCAGCAGCAGTGTTGGTGCCCCGGGGGAGAGGGAGGGCGGGTGTGCTGGTGCGGAGGAGGTGTCACCTGGAAAGCTGGGCTCACAGCCCTGCCTCTCTCATCCCTGCTCAAGGCCTCCCCCAGCCCCACAGGCCTCTCCGTAGCCTCAGCCCGGGGCCTGCGACCTGATCTTCGTGCCGCTCAGAGCAGGCGATCGGGGTCCTTGCCTGCGCCCAGGCGCTTACCGCTTCCCTCTGGGTGACTTCAGGACAAGCATTGACAATGAGTGTTTAGAAACTTACGCGGTTATTCGATGCTGCTGTGTCATCCAGGCAGCTTTTTGGTTTACTAGAAAACCATCATCATTGGATCTTACGAGGCTGTTGGTTGGAAACGGATGGAAAGTGCAAGCAGGCCTGGTCCTTCACTGCAGGTCGTGGAGGAATCCTCGCCTTTGGCCTGGGCACTGGGTGTGCGTGAGCGTGCCCGTGTGCGCGTATGTGTGTGTGCACGCATGTGTGTGCGCGCCTCAGTTCCCAGGGCGGCCTTACGGAAACGAACCTAGTCTGGACAGCTCACCGCAGCAGAAGCTCGCTCTCTGCTGGGCCCGCAGGCTCCGGCGGGTCACGCTCCCCGCGGAGGCTCTCAGGGAGGTCGCAGGGAGGTCCTTTCCGCCGCTCCGGCTCCTGCTGGCTGCTGGCGTGTCCTGGCGTGTCCTGGCGTGCCGCTTCATGCCCCTGCCCTACCTCGGTCTGCACCTCATCCGTCCCCACCCGTGTCTCTGTGCGCAGTCCCCTCTCCTTTTTCACGTAAAGATGCCGGCAGGGGACCGAAGGCCACCCTGATCTATTGCGACCTCGTTTTCATTGGTTTCATCCGTAGAGACCGTTTCCAGAGAAGTTGACTGATGTTCACAGAGGGGGCGGGGAAGGGGGCAGGTTCCGGGGCTGGGGACTCGGACATGTTTGTGGGGATGGCGCAGTCCCAGCCACGGTGGGTGGGCGTGTGCCTGGGGTGCAGCCCCGCCAGCGTGCACTGGGTGTGGGGGCGGGGGGCTTTGCCTGGGTCCAGCAGGGCTCGTCAGAGGGTTGTTGGGGTGGCCGGAGCGTGGGGGCAGCAGGCGGCGGCTGGGAAGGGAGAGAGGCCGTGCATGTGCCGGATGGAGGGTCTGGGGGTCCCTCCCGCTCCCTGCCTCCGGGCCCTGCAGAGGCCTCTCCTCCCACCCGTCCCTGTCCCCAGGCTCTGCTTTGTGGCAGTGTGCAAGACACAAGTGTGGCGTGTTCTCTCCTCCCACCACAGTCTTCAAAACTGTCTCACTGTGGTTCACGCTCTTAAGATGCTTTTGAATGGGACCATTTTCCTATCCGTTGACTTCTGAACTTCGAGCATTTTTTTTTTTTTTTACAACATTGCCATCATTTGGAAGTCACGCTTTGCCTCCTGGAAGCTGTTGAGAGAGGTAACCGGGTTTTGCCACCTGGAGGCTGCGAAGGCCTGGTCACAGGGTGGCCCCCTGCCTCGAGCCTTCCAGCTGCGCTGTGGGGCTCGTGCGAAGGGAAAGCCAGGTTCGGCCGCGGAGTTCGGGTTTGTGCTTGCCGGGGGAGCGGGCTTACTTCCATTTAGCACGACTTAACTCGGGCACGTGGATCCTAGGCGGTGCGGACAGCTCCGTGGCCGCCGAGGAGAGAGTTTATCCTGTCTGTGCCACGATGGGCTAGTTCACCCCCTTTGCTTCTCAGGCCTCGTACGTGTTGCCACAAGGTCTCGCTGCTCAGCCGCATGTCTGCAGGCGCCTGTCACTCCCTGGGTCATGGCAGCTTCGCCCTGACCATTTATTGTCTCTTAGTTTATTCCATCCTTGACCGGACTGCCTTCTGGCCTCTTGTGTGACCCGCTGTGGGGACCCAGGATGAAACGGGTCCGATAGTGCATCTTCCCAACGAGAGGAGGGGCGGGAGCAGGGCAGGGCACACCTGAGCCCGTGGTTACCCACTGCTTACACACACGGGTGTAAAGGAACCGGTCATCGTATGGCGTGACTACGTGTGGCCGGAGCGCCCCAGTGGCCCGGGTCCGGCCAGGCTGACCCAAGGGCCGAGGGCTTCAGTGGGTGGTCCCATTTCTTCGCACACGTGGGAAGAAAAGGTGTTGTCTAACTCAGAGCTGTTTGGGAATGTCAGGGGCACGTCCAATTATGACAGTGCCTGTGTATGTGCGTGCGTGTGTGTTGTGCATCTGTGTGTGTCTGTGTGCGTGCGTGTGTTGGGTGTGTGTCGTGCATATGTTATGTGTGTGTTGTGTGTGTGCATGTGATGTGCGTGTGTGT
The DNA here is from genome assembly GCF_000151845.1 of Pteropus vampyrus. Taxonomy (NCBI): domain Eukaryota; kingdom Metazoa; phylum Chordata; class Mammalia; order Chiroptera; family Pteropodidae; genus Pteropus; species Pteropus vampyrus. The sequence goes on from NW_011888892.1 coordinate 3,118,546, forward strand.
CATGTGCGCTGTACGTGTGTCATGGGTGTGCGTGCCATGCATGTGTGTCGTGTGTTGTGTGTGTCGTGTGTTCGTGTCATGTGTGCCGTGCACATGTGCGCCGTGCATGTGTGTGCCGTGCGTGTGTTGTATGTGCATTGTGTGTCTGTTGTGCATGTGTTGTGTGTCGTGCGTGTGTTGCGTGTTGCGTGTGTGTTGCGTGTTATGTGTTGTGTGTGTTGTGTGCCGTGTGTTGTGTGTCATGAGTGTGTCGTGTGTTCATGTCATGTGTGTGTCGTGCGTGTGTGCTCTGTGTGTGTGTGCGCCGTGCATGTGTGTGCCGTGCATGTGTCGTGCGTGTGTGTCATGCATGTGTTGTGTGTTGCGCGTGTGTTGCGTACGTCGTGCGTGTGTTGTGTTGTGTGTGTTGTGCGTGTGTGTTTTGTGTGTTGTGCATGCGTGTGCCATGCATGTGTGTGTTGTTCATGCGTGTGTGTATTGTGCGCACGTGGGGGTGCTTTTATTCTTGACATCTAATAGGCAGGAGCCAGCAGTGCCCGAAGTGGTCCCGCACAGTGAAAACAACATCCCTCCCCTCAGAAACGCTGGGGACCCCTTTACCCGTTGTTGATATTCTCCAAGGAAGGCATGACAAATTATTTATCTACTTGTTTACGATTTTGATCAAAGCCACATAAGGTAACGTTTTCTATCTAAACAACCTTTGATTGTACAGCTCAGCCATGATAACTATATTCACACCGTTGTGAAACAGTCCTCTGGAACTTTCCATATTGAAAATCCTAAACTCCGTTCCCATTAAACAAACACTTCCATTCCCCTCCTGA
>NW_011888892.1:3119422-3123459 GCF_000151845.1 Pteropus vampyrus
TTTTTTACAACATTGCCATCATTTGGAAGTCACGCTTTGCCTCCTGGAAGCTGTTGAGAGAGGTAACCGGGTTTTGCCGCCTGGAGGCTGCGAAGGCCTGGTCACAGGGTGGACCCCTGCCTCGAGCCTTCCGGCTGCGCTGCGGGGCTCGTGCGAAGGGAAAGCCAGGTTCGGCCGCGGAGTTCGGGTTTGTGCTTGCCGGGGGAGCGGGCTTACTTCCATGTAGCACGACTTAACTCGGGCACGTGGATCCTAGGAGGTGCGGACAGCTCCGTGGCTGCCAAGGAGAGGAGAGAGTTTATCCTGTCTGTGCCACGGTGGGCTAGTTCACCCCCTTTGCTTCTCAGGCCTCGTATGTGTTGCTACAAGGTCTCGCTGCTCAGCCGCATGTCTGTAGGCGCCTGTCACTCCCTGGGTCATGGCAGCTCCGCCCTGACCATTCATTGTCTCTTAGTTTATTCCATCCTTGACCGGACTGCCTTCTGGCCTCTTGTGTGACCCACTGTGGGGACCCGGGATGAAACGGGTCCGATAGTGCATCTTCCCATCGAGAGGAGGGGCGGGAGCAGGGCAGGGCACACCTGAGCCCGTGGTTACCCACTGCTTACACACACGGGTGTAAAGGAACCGGTCATCGTATGGTGTGACTATGTGTGGCCGGAGCGCCCCAGTGGCCCAGGTCCGGCCAGGCTGACCCAAGGGCCGAGGGCTTCAGTGGGCGGTCCCATTGGTGACACAGCCACACACGTGGGAAGAAAAGGTGTTGTCTAACTCAGAGCTGTTTGGGAATGTCAGGGGCACGTCCGATTATGACAATGCCTGTGTATGTGCGTGCGTGTGTGTTGTGCATCTGTGTGCGTGCATGTGTTGGGCGTGTGTTGTACGTATGTTATGTATGTGTTGTGTGTGTGCATGTGATGTGTGTGTGTTGTGTGTGCTGTATGTGTGTCATGTGTGCATGTGTCGTGTGCATCATGCACGTGCCATGGGTGTGTGCGCCGTGCATGTGTGTCATGTGTGTGCCGCGTGTGTCATGAGTGTGTCGTGTGTTCATGTCATGCATGTGTGTCATGTGTGTCGTGCGTGTGCACACCGTGCGTGTGTGCGCCATGCATGTGTGTGCTGTGTGTGTCTTGTGCGTGCATTGTGCTTGTGTGTCGTGCATGTGTGTTGTGTCTGTTGTGCATGCGTAGTGTGTCGTGCGTGTGTTGTGCATGTGTGTCGTGCATGTGTTGTGTGTTGCGTGTGTCGTGTGTGTTATGTGTTGTGTGTGTTGTGCATGCGTGTGCCGTGCATGTGTGTGTTGTTCATGCCTGTGTGTATCGTGCGCACGTGGGGGTGTTGTTATTCTTGACATCTAATAGGCAGGAGCCGGCGGTGCCCGAAGTGGTCCCGCACAGTGAAAACAACATCCCTCCCCTCAGAAACGCTGGGGACCCTTTACCCGTTGTTGATATTCTCCAAGGAAGGCATGACAAATTATTTATCTACTTGTTTACGATTTTGATCAAAGCCACATAAGGTAACATTTTCTATCTAAACAAGCTTTGATTGTACAGCTCAGCCATGATAACTGTATTCACACCGTTGTGAAACAGTCCTCTGGAACTTTCCATATTGAAAATCCTAAACTCCGTTCCCATTAAACAAACACTTCCATTCCCCTCCTGACCCCAGCCGCAGGCGACCACAGTTCTACTTATGGTCTCCATGAGTTTGATGTCTTTGGATATCTTGTCACTTTGTGACTGGCTTATTTCACTGCGCCTGTCGTCCAAGTTCATCTCGTAGCAGCATGCCAGGATTCTCTTCCTTTTTAAGGCTGATTTACAGTCCATTGTATACAAATGCCACATTTCTTTTCCCCGTTCATCCATTGATGGACTGTTGAGTTGTTTCTGCCTCTGGGCTCCTGTGCGTGATGCCACAGTGAATATGGGTGTGCGCTTAGGTCTTCGAGACCCTGCTTTCAGTTCTTCTGGGTGGGTCCCCAGCGGTGGGATTGCTGGATGGATCATTCGCTGATTCTATTCTTAACTTTCTGAGGAACTTCTGCGCTGTTTTCCATAGTGGCTGCATCTCTTTACATTCTATCGACAGTGTATAAAAGAGTTCTGATTTCTCTATGTCTTTGCCAACACCTGTTATTTTCTTTCTTTTTTTTTTATAGTAGCCAATTTATTGAGTATGAGGCGATTGATATCTCGTAGTTTTGATTTGCAGTTATGGTTAGTGACATCAACCGTCTTTTCATAGGTTGGCCATAACAAATCAATTTTTAAATATAGGAGCTTGTGCTTGGTCCACTGAAAAATCTTAACAGTAATAAGTTGGTATTTTTTTTATTAATATTTTGGCTTGAACTTTGTGATACTTCAACATACAAGCACTCCCAGGAATGGTTTCTTCCAGCTGCTGGATCGTCACTTGTGATTGAGTGAACCAAAGTGTAGGCGGTAGGAATGGGAAATGCTACTTGAAAGACCGGAATCTGCTTAACAGAGGCTTGATTACAAAGAGAAGAGGTATTTTTAGAGCGAAGGCACAAGCAGGTAGGCTTTATTCGATAGGGTAGCGGGAGCAGAAGCATCATCTTTTGTCGCCTTCATCTTTCTCTTGTTTTTGCTTCGGGCTCCTACAATACGTGCAGCAGTGTAGCTCGGAGTGGCACATTCTCGAATCTTCCCGAGGCGCTGTGGTTCACCATTCGTTAGCAACGCGAAGCCACCGTGCCCGGCCATCTGCCCCGTTCCATCCCTTCCCCAGGGGCGGCACAAGCTCGTGTCCAGTGGCACCTGTTGGTCAAGCTGGCCTTGCCGCGTTTTCCTGCAGCGGAATGTCCTGCTGCTTCTGAGGCCGTTTGGCTATGCCCCAGATCTTCCAAAGATGCAGCACTTAAGTCTGAAAGGAGAATTTGTGGGCCATATATATTTTAGCTCAGAACTTCAAATGGAATCATTTTAATATGCGTTTTTCTCGAGAAATATGTAAATTAATAATTGCTTCATACATTATTCAAGAAAAACTTATTTTGTATCACCAGTAGCTCTTGTAATCTTATATAAAGATATGCTAATGGATTTAATTAAAATAATTATACTGAATAATGTAGCCTGAACTTTACCCTAAAATAGTGTCTGTTAATCATCATCAGTGGTAATATTTTTAGCCAGACAGACACTTACAACATGAAACCAGTACTAGGTAGAAAGTGCATTTTTGGTTTGGGTTTACAGTTTTCATTAAGTTGGCATTCTCCTGAGACGCATGTCAAGTCAATCTACTTAGAGAAGAGTGTAAAATTTATTTAATTTCTTTAACCTGAGCTATTTCAGCCATTAGAAACCTTTTAGCATTTTCTGCCATTTTTGAATCTTTTTTACGTTTCATTTTATTCTCACCTAAACCTTTGGTTTCAGTGCGTTTCTCTTCCTTTTGCTTCAGTTCCGACCTCACGTTGTGGTTGCTGGCTGTCCTGAGGGTTGTTTGTTTGTTTGTTTGTTTGTTTACGCCTACAGCACCTGCTCTTCCCAGGTGGTCTCCCATCCAAGTACGAAGCAGGCCCGACCCGGCTTAGCTTCCGAGATCGGCCGAGATCGGCCGAGATCGGGCATGTTCAGGGCACCGTGGCCGTAGACTGTACCAAGTTCTTGATTCCCAGGGAGCTGAGCAGTGAAGCCAGTTCTAAAAGGGACACTCAGCAACTCGCTCGTCTTTTAATGTAAATAGAAGTAGTTTGACCACTGGCCACGGTTCTCTCTAAATTTGTTTCTGGTACCTTCCGTGGCTTGCCGGCTTTCAGTCGGGGCGCAGAGGTGGGGACCCTGATGCGTTCGGAGGTGGTTCCAGTTTTACCTGCAGCCTTTGCCTGAGTGCATGGGGACTCACGTGTGTTCTCAGCGCGTTAATGCTCACGTGTTGACGGCCCCGAGGTCCATATGCGCTGAGCATTGGGCCTGTCCATCCTGGGATGGACAGATGAAAGATATATCAAGTTCAAAGAAAAGCAAGCTGGGACTTAAGCAGCCATTATGTTA
>NW_011888892.1:3124069-3124829 GCF_000151845.1 Pteropus vampyrus
ATGACAAGTCAATCTACTTAGAGAAGAGTGTAAAATTTATTTAATTTCTTTAACCTGAGCTATTTCAGCCATTAGAAACCTTTTAGCATTTTCTGCCGATTTTGAATCTTTTTTACGTTTCATTTTATTCTCACCTAAACCTTTGGTTCTAGTGCGTTTCTCTTCCTTTTGATTTAGTTCCGACCTCATGTTGTGGTTGCTGGCTGTCCTGAGGGTTGTTTGTTTGTTTGTTTGTTTGTTTACGCCTATAGCACCTGCTCTTCCCAGGTGGTCTCCCATCCAAGTACGAACCAGGCCCGACCTGGCTTAGCTGCCGAGATCGGCCGAGATCGGGCGTGTTCAGGGCGGCGTGGCCGTAGACTGTACCGAGTTCTTGATTCCCAGGGAGCTTAGCAGTGAAGCCAGTTCTAAAAGGGACACTCAGCAACTCGCTCGGCTTTTAATGTAAATAGAAGTAGCTTGACCACTGGGCACGGTTCTCTCTAAATTTGTTTCTGGTACCTTCTGTGGCTTGCCGGCTTTCAGTCGGGGCGCAGAGGTGGGGACCCTGATGCATTCGGAGGTGGTTCCAGTTTTACCTGTAGCCTTTGCCCGAGCGCATGGGGACTCACGTGTGTTCTCAGCGCGTCAGTGCTCACGTGTTGACGGCCCCGAGGCCCAAATGTGCTGAGCATTGGGCCTGTCCATCCTGGGATGGACAGATGAAAGATATATCAAGTTCAAAGAAAAGCAAGCTGGGACTTAAGCAGCCATTATGTTA
>NW_011888892.1:3130519-3140001 GCF_000151845.1 Pteropus vampyrus
CCTCTCCCACCTCTCCCACCTCTCCCACCTCTCCCACCTCTCCCCTGTCAACCGCCGAGGCGTCCTCCCTCCCTGTAGTTTGGCCTTTTCCAGACTGTTCTAGAAATGGAATCATCAGCTTTTAGAGTTTGTCTTGCTTTACTTCTCCGAGTGCATTTAAGATTAATCCATGTTGTGTGTAACATAGATTTTTTTTTAAATGAAAAAAAAAATTTATTGCTGAGTGGCATTCCATTGTATGGATTCACCTTTTCATGGACATTTAGTTTCTTTCTAGTTTTTGACGGTTGCCAAGAAAGCAGCTGTAAACATTCATAACCGGGTTCATCTCGCCTGGGTCCCTGCTCAGGGGGTCCATGGCCGGGCCATATGGAGAGGGCTCATCCAACGCTATAAGAGCTGCCAAGTGTTTTTCCAGAGTTAATGGACTAACTTTGACTCCGGACCAGCAGTATCTGCAAACAGCACGCGGTACTGTCAGCTTTTCGTTCTGCTGTAGCCATTCTAATAGATATCAGCGATATCGTATCGTGGTTTTAGTTTGCATTTCCCTGGTGACAAATGATGTGGGCATCTTTTCAGGTGCTTATTCACCATCCATGTATCTTCTTTGGAAAAGTATCTTTTCAAATCTTTGTCCTATTTTGGGGGAAAGATTGTTTTCTTATGATGGAGTTTTTAAGAGTACTCGGTATCTGCTGGATACAGGTCTTTATCAGATATATGATTTGCAACTATTTCCTTTTGTCTCAGCAGAAGTTCTTTGTTTCGATAAAGTACAATTTATCAATTTTTCCTTTTGCAGATTATATGTTTGGTGCCATATCTAAGAATTCTTTGCTTAGCCCAAAGCCACAAGTATCTTCTACAAGTTTTATATTTTTAAGTTTCACATTTAAGATCTATGATTCATTTCAAGTTAACTTTCACATTTAGTGTGAGGGATGGAATGGATTTCATTAGTTGGAGGAAGAGGAGGAGCCTGTGCTTTCTGTTACAAATCAGTTAACTGGCCATGTGCATTCCGGGTATCGTCTGCCCACTCGCTTTTGGAAAACAGTGTTGACGATTGTTTACATAGCAGGTGTCAGAATCTCCAGTGTTCCCATTGATGTCCAATTCTCTTTTCAATTTGGTTTTGAGCTTTAATGCTTGAATGTTACTTTCCTCCCTTTCTTTCAGGGAGGAGGAGTTCAGCCTGGTGTAAGGAGTCACTTAAGAGTCAGGTGGGGGTATGGTCAGTGGTGGTCAGAACACTTAAAATCCAGAAACTGTTCCCAGCAGGGTATAGCCATACCCTGGCTTCCCACAGAACTGAATTCTTTTTTTTTTTTTTTTTAGGCGAGGCAACCCTTGGTTGACCTCACAGATTGCAAGGACCATGTCAGCTTACAACCCCTTATTTTTTATTTTTTTATGACAACAGCACCTGGTCTTCCTAGGTGGTCTCCCATCCAAGTACTAACCAGGCCCGACCCTGCTTAGCTTCCGAGCTCAGACTGTATCAGGCTCGTTCAGGGAGAACTGAATTCTAGTTCTAGCTCAGTTTAGTACTAGCTGTGTGATCAGGGAAAGTAACTGACATCTTCATTGTCACCTTCCTTGCCTTCCAACACAGCTAACTAACTCCCTGTGGGTCTGTTGCCATTAGAGATAAAATATACCAGGATAGTAGCATAACGCATAGCATCTATTAGGATCTACTGTTATCACCATCCGTCTATTTTTTTAGAGTGTGGGTTTTCTAGAACATACATAATATCAATATAATAGATAAAATTACTAAAGAAAAAAATGATTCCTAATTAAGGGATGCACAGATATACAGGAAAATAGTTTTGGAATGGAGCAAAGATAAGTTGTTGAATATTGTGGACTATTAGAGCCGCAGTCCTTTGGTAGAGGATTCTCCTGAGGGCGCAAGTCGTCATCAGCTGCAGCTTCGTTAAGGTTAAGGAGGCCATCACGTAAAAGATTATCGCAGTATGGGCATTTGGTCAGCAGGCAAACAGCGTTGCTTCTGTTAATTTTACCGTTATTATGGGTCAGGATTATCATATAACAAATCATCGTTGTTTGTGGATCATAGGGGTTGGGGGGGCTCTATTTTCATCGTGTTTAGCCATCAGCCTCCCATCTACAAAGTGATCTCTCTGCTTGGTACGTCGGCGGCCCTTCACGGTAATTCTGGATTCATATGAGTGTTCTCTAAACTGCCTTCGGCTCAGCATCCTTCTTGGTCTTGCTTTGCAGGGGGCAGCTCTGAAATACCTGCCGACGATCGTCAACGATGTGAAATTGGTGTTTGATCCCAAAGAGCTCAGGTAAGGATGCGCCTGGGGCCCGCGGGCTTCCAGTCCCTCCGCGGCCTCCCGCTCAGCGCGTTTGGTTTATGGGGTGCTCGGAGTTCTGCCCATGTGATCAGAGGTCGGGCCTCAGGCCTCCATGATCACAGTGGTGCCCGTGACACCGCTAACTATGACTTTATGTGGAACGGACACCACCCCACAGTGATGGTATTTTCTCTAGACCATGCTTGATAGCCCAGTGGGCGTGCGGTACAAACTTGGCATCTTGCATTCCTCGGGGCTCGAATATCACGATGTGGATGTTGGGGTTCGGTTTTGTTTTTAGCACCTACAAATCCGGCCCAGGAGTTTTAAGATTCCCATCTCACTTCCTCTTTCCCCCAACGCCCACAGCTGCGGTTTGGGGGCTCCTGGGAGAAGGGGGCTGTGAGCCTCCGAGAAGAGTCAAAGCCGACATCTAATATTGAAAACAAAACAGCCCTTTGGGAAGCTGGCCCTTGGGGGTTCAGACCCAGGAGCCAGGCTGGGGACGGAACCCTTCCTCGTACCTCCCGCGCTCCCGCCCTCGCCGTCCAAGCCCGTTTCCGTTGTTTCGTGTGTGGCTGTCGCTGCTTCTGAAAAGAGCTGTCATGAGCAGATGGAGCAGGTGGATGCGCAGGCCTCGCGACCCCAGACGTCGCCAGCGCGGTCCGTGTCTGCTTTTTGTTTTCGTTTTTGATTTAACATTTGACGTAATAAATTACGAGCCGCTGATGGCACCGTTTTAACCAGCCTAAAAAGCCCACCTAAATATCAGTGAAGGGCCACCTGTCCCCCGGCTGTTAAGCGGTGTAAAATGCTTGTCCTTCCCGTGCTTCATGCCCACCGCAGGCTGCTCGTGCCCTGGGATTTAGCGTCCCGCACGGACACGTGTGTTTTCTGCAGCTGGGAGCTGCCAGCACCGGTCAGAGCTCGCAGGCCCCGAGGGAGAAGAGGGGGAACACACAGGCCACCCGCCCGGCAGCGGTTCCGCCCCCGCAGTCCCCCTCTGCCTACCCCGCCGCGTTGCTCCCCACAGCACCCAGAACAGCGGCGCCTGCTGCCCTCGGCACTGCGAGGAGGCGCAGCGTCTCGGGCTCCTGCCCCCATCTCCTGAGCCCACCCTGTGCCACCCGTGCAGTTCAGGACACGCGAAATAGGACATCAGGGACGTAGGGGTCACGGCCACACGCAAGGCCTGTCCTCGCTGTGTGCAGGGCTCAGCCCCTCGCCCGTTGCGGGGGGCGCCATCCTGTGCAGTGACAGAGCAGACCCCCTTCCCACGGGCCGGCCTGGGCTGCTCTCGGCCACCTGGCTCCTTAGCTGTGGTGTCCTCCTGGACACCTCGGCTACTGATGAAAAAAGAAGACATTGAAAATTATGTTTGTATTTTTTCCTGCTTAGAAAATTGATTTACGTTTGATGAAACAGAAGAGATCGCAGGAGAATTACTTAACATTTTACTGGGTCATCCTAGTTGTCTTTCGTGTACACACACACACACGCACACGCACACGCCCCTCAAAAGTTCAGCGTCACATTCGCTATTTCCCGGTCAGCGCCTGCCCCTTAGCCGTCTCGTTTTCCCACACCATGAAGGAGTCTTCTCCGTCAGGTGTTTAATAGCTTCCACAGTGTCCCAGCCTACACTGGCCCGTCATTTATTTAAGTAGCAACAATAGATATGGACATCGAGTATGTGCTTTCTCCACACAAAACAGGCCTCACACGAAGCGCTTTCAATGTGTCATTCGATTAATCTTCACAGCAGTGGTGTGACCTAGGATCTAGTCCTGGCCCACTTTTGTGTTAAGTGAATTGTCGTCGATGGCTGAGTTGGTGAGTGGCAGGGCTTCACCGACAGCTCAGGCTTTGCGATTGCAAAGAACAGGCCACTGTGCTGTCCTGGCGGGTCGTGTCTTGTCGTTTGTTATTATAAAATGTGCTAGAATAAAATATTCGTAACTTAATTGTACTCTCTGCTCTTAGTAATGTAGTTAGTATAAACATAAGTGGAATTACTAAGTCTTGCATTTTCTTAAAACGTTTTTATAACTACCATCCAGTTGCCCTTCAAAGGGTCGGATCAGCCTTCTACCAGTGTTTATTGATTTCCATCTTCCCAAATTTTGTCAATACTTGGAATTACTATTTTATAGAACCTCCCCAATATGAGTGGGTCTTGTCATTTTAATTTACATGTCTTTGTTTACCAGCAAGACCCCTTGTTCTAATACTGTTTTATAAGGTTACTGGCCATTTGTAAAAATAAATTTTAAAAAAATCTCCCTGGAGATATAATTTATGCACTATAAAGTGCACCAGTTTTAGAATGTTCCATGAAATAGTTTTCAGTATTTTTATGGAGTCTCGAGACCATCACCATAATCGAGTTTCAGTTTTATCGCCCCAGTGTGATACGTTGTGGGCATTCACCCTCATCCCCTGTTCCCACCCCAGCCCTAGGCAGCCACTGATCTATGTTCCGGATCTGTGTGTTTGCCTTTTTTGGCATTTCACATAAATGGCATCATAGCCATGTGGCCTGTTGTGACTCTCTCACTTCGTGCAGTGTTCTCGAGGTGCGTCTCTGTCATAGCGTGGGTGAGAGTGTGACCCCTTTCATAGGTGATTGCATGGATATGCTGCCTTTCCTTTACCCACCCAGCAGCTGATGGACACCTGGGATGGTCCCGCTTCTTAAGTGTCCTAAATACGGTTTTGTGTGGACACATGCTTTCGTTTCTCTCAAGTACTTACCTGGGAGTGGAAATGCCAGGTCATATGGCCGCTGTATTACATTTTGAGGAAATGCCAGTGTTCCAAAGTGGCTACCCCATCTTACGTTCCCACCGGCCTGGTATCGGAGTTCCACTTCTTTACGTCACAGCTAACATTTGATATTGTCTGCGTTTTACTTTATGGCCATTTTAATGGGCATGAAGTAAAAAATAGCATTTTAAAGTATTGTTTTTCGGATAAGATTTTGGCCTACGTTGTAGAATGGATATTACCTGATCTTTTGGTGGCACTCGATGACACTTAATGACCTTGCGACTCCATACTGTCTGGTAACACTGTGGACCGTTTTGCTGTATATCCCTAAATGCTTTCCATTGTGTTTTTCCTCATAGCAAGATGTTTACCGATTTCATCCTAAATGTCCCCACGGGTTTGCTGACCATTCAGAAGCTGTATTGCTTGATCGAAATCATTCACAGTGACCTCTTCACACAGCATGGTGAGTGGGACCCCGGGAATCATTAAATTGTCACATTATTCATTGTCTGTAGACCTTGCCCCTTCTCTCCTCCTTGCCGAAAGAAGTGGAGGTCGCAACCAATTAAAAACGCTGCATTACAACGCGGGAAGATTTAGCCCTTACGAGAGACGGTAATAGTTATGCAGCACGGGCATAGATCATCGCAGAGTGAAGGCAGAAGCTCCTGGCGTGCATCTTCGATGTACCCCAGAGCCCTCAGCCAATCAGCGCGCATTGTCCTCTTTACAATGCGCGGCCCTCAGCCAATCAGCGCGCATTGTCCTCTTCACAATGCGCGGTCCTCTGTCCTCGGGAGGTAACCACTTGCTTCTGTTGAGATGATTGCGAAGAAAGATTTCAAGTTTTCGTTAAGTTTAGATGTAATGCTTCTGCTTTCACCTGAATTTTGCATTCTTTGACAGGATTTCTTCAACCCGGCTCAAAGTAATAAGAATTGTAATGATTTCTCAACTCATTTACCCCGAAAAACACCTTATATTTCCTCGCATTATCTCCACACTTTTTATTAATCATTTCCTTTCTTTTTGGGCAGATTGGATTAATATTTTACACTTGTCAAGCAGTTTTATTGAAAGCTTGAAACCTTGGCATAGTTTCATAACCTGCCTCATTTACTGGAGGCAAATGTGAGAACTGTTGAGTGCCGTCCTGACTGAGGAGCATGGGTTTACTCTAAGCCGTTCGTGTCCAGACGTCTGGCTATCCCCCTCACTGCCCTTCGTCCCCATGCATCGTGCCGTGTCAGGACTGGAGCAGCCCGTGCCCGGGATGTCCTGCTGTCGCCGGCTAGACTGGGAACTCAGCCTGTGTCTGGCTTAGTCCTTTGTACCTTCCGGGCCGCGGAACCCTGTGTTTGCCTATTCGTTTTAATCTTATTTCTCGACTTAACTTTATACAATGCACTGGAGTCTATAGCTCAGGCTCATGTTAAGAGAAAATGGTAAGACTTTATCTGGGTGTTCCTCTGGAGAAAAAAAACATCACACCGAGAAAAGGGTTGCTCTCCGCAGCCCCTCCACGCAGACCTCTCTCTGGGCCATCCATTCACTTCCCACTTACGTAAAAGAAGCCAATTCTGTCACCACTGTTTGGGACTCAAAGCACACGCATCTTCTTGAAACCATTAATCCCAAGTGTCCGTATTGCAGGCTCTCATTGGAAGACTCAATCTTGAATTGCTTGTTCTCTAGGTGTCTACTAAAGCTTGGGGTCACGATGTGGCTCAAGGAAGGCATGATGAAGGAGGTGATGGGTGGGGCCCCTGCTTCATTGTTTCCTTCCACATGGACCAAACTTTATACCAGGTCAAGTAAAATCTCCTGAAAGTTTTATATCTGGGTCTTACTAGGTAGGTTACTGATATTCCTTCTTCCAGCCATGCAACCCTGACATGGACACACACACACACACACACACACACACACACACACACCCACCCACCCACCCACCCACCCACCACCACCACCACCACCACCACCATCACCATCACCATCATCACCACCACCACCGTCATCACCACCATCATCACCACCATCACCGTTATCACCACCACCACCGTCATCACCACCGTCATCACTACCGTCATCACCACCACCACCATCACCACCGTCATCACTACCGTCGTCACCACCATCACCACCACCACCACCACCACCACCACCAGCATCACCACCAGCATCACCACCATCACCATCATCACCATCACCATCCCAACCTCCACTGAGTTCACAATTGTCAGTAAATAACAATTGGCCATAGACTTATTATACTCAACTCTTAATGACTATTGATACAGGGAAGACTTTCTTGAAGATATATTTACATGTATTTTAAATTTCTATTGCAAAACTTCGTTCCACGTATTATTTATCTCTCTTTGAATAAGAACCTAAGACATATAAGCTTCATTTAAAAATATTTTAAATGGAAGTTCTTTTAAGGATGTATTGCAAGGAAATATTTCCTTCTATTGAAACCTAACTGCGTTTCTTTAGCTAGTGGGAAACTTTGAGGGGAGCTTATTATGTTTTCGGTAATTATGTCAGTCTAGGTGTTTGGTGATTGTGTTTCTTTTCCTCTTTCCCGTGGCCCGTTTCTGTTTCCATTCTTGTTTGATGTCTTTTTATCACAGACTGCTTCAAATCCTATTTTGGAAGTATGTAGCGTGCAAAGAAAATATTTATAGCTTTTATTAAGCATTTATAGCTTTTTATTAAGCAATAGTTTTGCATAATATGGATTTGTTAGGATACATAATATTTTGGAATATGTTGTATCTTAATAGCAAGTTGTGGCCAACATAATAAATGAGATTGTATAACATACATGAATCTCAAATGATCGTGGGCCGAATGAGCCGAAATTAGCCTGAAGCTCCATGTCTTACAAGCAGCTCCAGAATTGCCCAATCAGTTGAAGTTGTCTGAGCCATAACCGAGAGCCCAGTGTGCGTCCACCCTCTTACTGGCTGCCCGGAAGTGTTCCGGGACACATTGCTCAGTGGGAGAATGGCTTCACTTACAGGCTGTGGGTCTTCAGAATCTCTCTGGGTAAGGATAGCAAAGATGGCCTTGAGTTTTCTCATCTGCAGGCTCCCTGTCTCTTTAAAGCAGCCAACAGCCATCTTACCTACCAGTCAGGGAAGACTGATCAGTGGAAAACTTCTGGTTGGTCCGTTCGTATAAAGATGTCATTACTTTTGCAAAATATTATTCGACACATTCAGGATAAATATTTAAAGCCAAACCATTTTCTGATGAGATACGATGGCGACAGTTTTCTTGCTTTGTTCCATTTCTTGTTAATTTGTAAAAGATGTATCTGTCTATGGCCTGTTTCCTGTTCCCATTGGAACCAAGTTCACTCTTCGTGTGTCCAGATTTTTAGAATTCGCTATAACTGGGTTTCGCTGTACAAGCCACTGAATGTGCCAGCCCATAGTCAGTCAGTTCTCTTGTGGATAGAGATCAGAGGCCAGCCCTGTGCATCCCCAGGGCAGGGGTTTGCTCATCAGCGTGTATGTCGCCTCACTCATGGAAGAGACTCGCTTTGCTTTGCTCTAGAACATTCCTTTGAATCTATCCCCAGTATCTTTGCTCCTGCCTCTCATAGTTTCAGTCTCATTTCAGTGGGAATGGAAAGCCGGTCTGTGCCGCAAGGCTGGCAGCGAGTGTTGCATCTGGAATTGCTCATCTGCCGAAGAGCTTCCTCTGCCAGGTTCGGGTCCCGGTTCCACCCTCCTTTCCCCTTTTGTTCCTCTTCTGTCCTTCTAAAGGACATGGGACCTGATCATGCATCCAGCCGAGTTCGTTGGGCTACAACAGATGTGCGTTTTGGCAAATAAGGTTGTGTTTGTCTGGCCCCCATCTCTGTAGACGCCATGGCCACCACCATTGCCACTGTCTGTTCAAAGGTGTACCAGTTGTGATGCTCCTGCTGAATCAGGACCTCGCAACTCCTGCTTGGTCTCCACGGCCTCCACGCTCATCCAAAGGAAAAGGGAGTTTTTCACCGAGCTGTCTCCTCCCACTGCTCATTTCTTGTTGCTGCTTTGAGAAGTCACACTGGGCTTCAGGGATTTCAGGTCAAGGTCGGTCTCGATTTTATCGGTATGCTCCTCCCACAGAGATTTTGAACCAAATCCCAGCTATCACAGCATTGTTTCAGATGGGAGCGTGTGCACAGAGGGGCAGTTCCCATGCTGGTGTCTGGGATGCACCTCGAAGTCCCTGCTTCTGCTCTGGAGCTGAGGTGAGAGGCCTGCGACTTGTTAGCATGCCGTGCACGAGAGCCAGCGAATGGGCACTGAGGGCTCCCAAGCGTGGTCTCGAGATGCGACTTGACTGCTTGAAAGCTGGTTAAGTAGATTATGT
>NW_011888892.1:3143431-3147794 GCF_000151845.1 Pteropus vampyrus
GCTGCCCAGTTCCTTTTCCCCATCCTGCCATGTTACTCCTTCCAATTCCCAAGATGCTTCTAACTGCTTTGTCACCCTCTCAATTAAAATGCCAGGACACTGGGTACCTCAAAGCTGAAATGCAGATTACTTTATTATCGCTGATCAGGATAATAAAGTAAAGATAATAAAGCACTCAGTCTAGTGGCGCCTAATATCTCCTGAGCAGGACACTCACAAAGATGCTGCCGGTCGATAGGAATGGGCAGGGCAGATGTATTTACTTCATTTCACAGACAAAGAAACGAGTTCAGAAAGGAAAAACGGTACACCGAGGGTTACTCCACGTGAATTTGTTCTCCTAATACTGCCAACGATGGCAACTTGTTACGTTAAGATGATTCTTGGAAAAATTTAATTTGCGTTGGACATATAAAGGTGCTGGAATCGTCCGTGTTTATGCCCACGTGCACATGCGTGGGCCAGTTGCCCTGAGGTGCTCTGGCCTCGGGGTCAGGCATCAGTTGCTTCGTGGTACAGTCCCTGCGTGTCCCTTCGCTCTGGCTGCTGTTCCCACATCTGTGCAAGGATCACGACTGCTACGATCCTTCTGTTGCTGGCTCCATTTTCTGCATTTCTGTTGCTTGAAGATTTGTGTGGAGGGAAAAAGTCACTTGAACAGATCGAGTCATGTGGGCACGTGTTTCTTAGATGGTTGAGAAATAAGATGATTTTCTGTAAAAGATAAACAGCAAGTGCATCCTCCCCTCCTCCCCCCTGCTCTTATATGGCTTTCACTGTTTGATTCTCATTAAAAGTATTGCTCTGGACCTCAGTTCTGTATAACAGACTCAAGGTTATTAAATGCACTTTATGGATCATTTGTTTAATGTGACCAAACTAAAAATTAAGCAGCACGTTACTCAGTGTTCATAAAATGAATATTTTATATGAATGAATTCATTCTCGTATTTGCATCTTGCTTTACTGGAGAGCTATGTAATGGGGTTATAGATGGATATTGTGCTTGGACATTTATAAGCTGATGATGCCTGTTGAATACCTTTTATAAAGATTAATATTTTTTACTTCGTGCCCATTACCAGGGCATTAATCATCATGGCTTCAGCTCGCACAGCTGAGGACGAACAGATGTCGATTTAGTGCTGTTTGTAATCACAGTGGATCACACTGGGTGGGTAGGAGGAGGAGGATGGCTGCTGTGCTGTAAGACCTCTAATCCCCACGGTCGGTTTTGCGTGGAGTGTGGGCTCGCCTGGCTACCTGCCCTTCCTGGCTGCCTAGTGGGGCCAACTGCCTTCCTCTTTGTACATATCAGGGACAGCCAGGACAAATGTTCTAGCTAGTTCTGTCTTCCTTGTAGGTCGTGTTTATGCCTCCACTCGGAGCTAGTGGGCAACGGTGAGTCCTGAAGCCACATACATGGGATGGGAGGTCTGATAGGACATAGTCGTGGCCTTGATTCTGCTTCCGGTGGCCACCTCCAGATCATTAAAATGAGAGCTTGCCCACGGGGTTTTAACATCTGCTTCTAGCCTACTCTATGACCGTGCTTTCCAACAGAAGTAGAAAGCGACCCCACATAATGCAGTTTAAAATGTTCTAGTGTCCGCGTTTTTAAAAAATAATAAAACTGGTGAAATTAATTTTAATAATATTTTATCTAAAATACCATTTCAGGGTTGACTTCAATCTAAAAATCCCTAATGACGTATTTCATATTCTTTTTTTCACACTGAGTCTCTCAGAAATTCAGTGTTTTACATATACAGCACATCTCAATCTGGATGCTAATTTTTTTTATCATAGAGACTTGATCTGTATTCAGTAAACATTTAATAAAATTATTCACCATTGAAAGGTATATTTACATACCCAAGGTGTTCAAAACAGTTGTTTCCAATAACTGAATCAAGTATCATTCTTACCATTTAAGTTAAGTTACCTAAAATTAAGTAAAATTCAACATTTCATTCCTCAGTAGTGCTTGCTGTGTTTTAAGTGCCCACTGGCCACCACGGTGGATGACATAGCTGTAAGGCATCAGCTTTCTTTGTGCACTGTTAGTTGGAAAGGCCGACTTTGTATAATAATACTTCTAAGATCGTTCATGAAAGTCACCATTTATTGGATGCTTGCTCTTTGTCAAATACACGTCTTTTGCCACTTCCTTCTCACTGTGCCCCTGAGAGGTGGACAGCAGCCCCCTCATTTTGCAGATGAGGGACATGAGAGCTCTTGCTTGGAGAGTCTGAGTAGCTTGCCCAAGGTCCGGAGCAGTGCAAGAGCGGGCCGGACTCGATCATGTCCTTCTGCGTGTGGGCACACCAGACCCTCATGCGGTCAAAGCCCTGTCCCCAGTTCTCCCAGAGCGACCCCGGTTCCTGGACTTCTGACCAAGTGTTTGTTGCAGCTGTTTTCCAGATGGTTGTCTGTGGGCAGTTTATTCTATAAAAGTTCGTTTTTGTTTTTGTTTTCGATTGTCAGCTTCCCAGGCCATCTGTTTTGTGCCTAAAGGGATTGTTGATACATCTTGTCATAGAGAAATGACATTCTGTTCATGGGGAGGGACGGGAAGGACATTCAGGTCATGGAGTTGGGGCGTCATCATATGACAGGAGACTCCTCCTCCTCGCCCACCAGGGACAGCCTCTCATGCTTTAAAGTAGTTCGGTGCAGATGTGTGCACGCACGCATGCATGCGCGTGCGTGTGTGACGGGCCTGTGTGTGACATTTGAGTGTGGTGTGTATGAGTGTATGTGGTGTGTGTGAGTGTGTATGTCTGTTGAGTGTGTGTGCGGTGTACGTTCTTCTAAGCATTGGATTTTTTGTCTTGACCTCTGATGAAGTTTGAGGGACTTTAGTATTATTTAAAAACCGAAGTGGACGAAATGCAAACAGAGACAGCCTTGGAGCCGGAGGGTTCGGGCAGCTTGCATTAGTCCCGCTTGCTGGAGGGCGGTGGAGCGGCCAGGGCAGGCGGGGGAGCAGAGCGCTGTCCCCACAGGTGCTGGTAGTCGATGCAGTGCTCCTTCATCGCAGGGGAGCCCAAAGGGATGCTGGCTCCCTCACACACGTGTGTGCACGCGCTCTCGCACACCACCATCTGGATCAGCTCGGACACCGTCCGGTGAAACTGGGTCACCAGGAAGGTGGGAGAGACCTCGTTAGCGTGCTGTCGTCCTCGTGTTTCCCAGGGACGGGCGGGCTGCTCCGGACTTCACGGCCGTCCTCACCGCTGAGCAGGGCGCTGCGCGTTCCAGACGAACAATGAGTGTGGACAACGTCAGCGTGCCGCGGCCATCCCGCCGGGGACAGCGAACTCCTCCACCGTGACCGTGCACGCGGCACACGCACACACACTCCATTGTGACCGTGCACGTGGCACACGCACACACACACACTCCATCGTGACCGTGCACGTGGCACACGCACACACACACACTCCATTGTGACCGTGCACGCGGCACACACACGTACACACACTCCATCGTGACCGTGCACGCTGCACACACGCGCACACACACACTCCATCGTGACCGTGCACGCTGCACACACACGCACACACACTCCATCGTGACTGTGCACGCTGCACACACATGCACACGCATGCACACACTCCATCGTGACCGTGCACGCGGCACACGCACACACACTCCATCGTGACCGTGCACGCGGCACACATGCACACACACTCCATCATGACCGTGCACGCTGCACGCACACGCACACACACTCCATCGTGACTGTGTACGCTGCACACACATGCACACTCATGCACACACACACACACTCCACCGTGACCGTGCATGCTGCACACACACACACACACACACACACACTCCACCGTGACCGTGCACTCTGCACACACACGCATACACACGCGCGCGCACACACTCCATCGTGACCGTGCACGCTGCACTCACACGCACACACACTCCATCGTGACTGTGCACGCTGCACACACACGCACGCACATACACACACTCCACCGTGACCGTGCACGCTGCACACACGCACACACACACACTCCATTGTGACCGTGCATGCTGCACACACACGCACACGCATGCACACACACACACTCCACCGTGACCGTGCACGCTGCACACACGCACACACACACACTCCATTGTACTGTGCACGCGGCACACACGCACACGCACGCACACACACTCCACCGTGACCGTGCACGCTACACACACACGCATACACACGCACACACACACACTCCATCGTGATCGTGCACACTGCGCACACACCCACCCCTTCATCGGGTCTTGCTTTACATGCAGGGGTACCCCCACTGATGAGAATGAGACCTCTGCTCTCAGGGAGATCGCACCCCAGCACTGGTCTGGG
>NW_011888892.1:3147999-3152578 GCF_000151845.1 Pteropus vampyrus
CGTGACCGTGCACGCGGCACACACACGTACACACACTCCATCGTGACCGTGCACGCTGCACACACACGCACACACACACTCCATCGTGACCGTGCACGCGGCACACACGCACACGCACGCACACACACACTCCACCGTGACCGTGCACGCTGCACACACATGCACACGCATGCACACACACACTCCACTGTGACCGTGCACGCTGCACACACGCACGCACACACACACACTCCATCGTGACCGTGCACGCTGCACACACACGCACACACACACTCCACCGTGACCGTGCACGCTGCACACACACGCACACGCACGCACGCACACACTCCACCGTGACCGTGCACGCTGCACACACACGCACACACACGCACACACACTCCATCGTGACTGTGCACGCTGCACACACACGCACACACATGCACACACACACACTCCACCGTGACCGTGCACGCTGCACACACGCACACACACACTCCATTGTGACCGTGCACGCGGCACGCACACGCACGCACACACACACTCCACCGTGACCGTGCACGCTGCACACACATGCATACACACGCACACACACACACTCCATCGTGATCGTGCACACTGCGCACACACCCACCCCTTCATCGGGTCTTGCTTTACATGCAGGGGTACCCCCACTGATGAGAATGAGACCTCTGCTCTCAGGGAGATCGCACCCCAGCACTGGTCTGGGGACCGGGACCGGTCATTCATGGGGCAGAGGGCTGGGCACCCGAGGCCTATCTGTACTAGGTCAATCGGCGAGCTCTGCTGGGTCCAGCCTGCCCGTCCCTGCCCCTCTAAAGGACTCTGGCTCGACACTTTTCTTCTTTGGGGTCCTGGGGCATTTTCTGAAGGGTGCTGCTGTGCCTGTGCCTCTGTACTTGGGGACCTGCATGAGATGCCTGATGTGGTCAGTGCTACCTTTACAAAAGCCTGGGAATCTGGCGCCCCCTCCGGTGAGCACCTTGTCCTGTGCTGCGTGTGTGGTCAGGGGCCGGAGCTCTGTCTCGGGGCTGGGAGGTGTGAGTCCTCTACCCTGGACTGCCTTCACAAAGGCCTTCAGCAGGGTCATCCCGTTCCATCCTCTGTGTGAGGTGTGCTGGTCCCCACTCCTGTGCTTGACCTTGACCAGCCACCAGTCGGGGGGATTCAGAAAGCGTCCAGGTTGTGTTTACTGGTCTGTCTGCAGAATCGAAACGTGGGTTTTTACATTCTCAAGGGGCAAAGAGGATGAATTCTCTAAACATGACAGAATGGCATTGAGGTCCCCAAAATTCGTGTTGTTCGTTATCATGAGAGGCTGGGTAACAAACAGCTGAGCCTGGGCTGGGGGCATGGCGAGCATCCCCACCAGGCAGCCAGCGACGGTTGGCAGCCAGAGAGGGACAGGGCGTCCATCCCTTTCCTTCCCCTGGGAGTAGTTCTGACAAATGAGACCAGCACGCTCCATTAGCTCTGAGAACAGTGACGCCCATGACGGCCTGTCCAGCGTGACCGAGAAATGGGGCGGAAAGGGATGGATATTGGCCAGGTGGTCCAAATCCCGGAGCCTGAAGGGCCATTTCTGCCATCTTTGAGTCTGGAACTGAGTTCCTCTGATTTTCTAGGACTGTTCGTGGACACACCGCCCCCCACCTGGCTGGCCAGCCCCCGAGGCCTGCCTCTGCGGGGCGGGTCCCTGAGCTTCTTTGCAACAGCCTCACTCAGCTTCTGTAGCCACGTTTTCCTCGGTCGTGTTGTCCAGATCTTTTTTTTACCTGCTCAGGCCTTTGTGGCTCTAACTTCTCTCTCTGAGATGCCTTGAGAATTCGGTGTTCTCTCCTGAACGGTGGCAGTGCTAGGGGTGACTTCGAGGTGGACAGGGGCGACTGCGCTGTGGTCGAGGGTGCAGGTCAGGGTGACTGTGGTTTGTGAGCATCAGGGTTTCGTGGGAGAGGCACGGGGCTTGGGGATGTCAGTGGAGTCCACGTGTTCCCTGGGTCCACATTTGGGGCAGATGCATTTCAGTCTGGATTCACTGCCACCCCGAGGTCAGTTTCCTGTCCTTGGGCACTTCTCCAAACCTGTGCACACTCCTGCACCGTCAGCACATCCGGCTCTTGAGAGCACTTTCCTCATGAGCCCGAGGTGCTCTCCCAGGGGGCCTGAGTTCGTCCAGTGGCATCACAGGAAGCGCTGGGTGAGAACTCGAGGGGGCCTCGCGAGGGCCCCTTGACGTCCAGGAGCGTCGACTTGGAGGGACCATCCTGGTCCCCGCAGGACGGCGCCTTTTCCCTATGCCGTGCTCTGGCGCCCTGACCCCTGCAGGTCCCTGCCACGATGGCCAGCAAGGCTGGCCTGTGCCCAGATGTGACTTCTGCCTGAGCACCAATGGCTGTAATCGGAAGTCAGGTGGGTTCGTACACCCGTTGGACAGAACTCTGAATGAATGGAGTCGTTATCAGTCCTTTCCCAGGGAATGCATCAGAATAGGGTTCAAAAAATTCCGAGCTTCCTACACGCAGGCCCCCGGGAGGACAGTGGGGCAGAGGGCCTGTGCTGACTCTGCCTCCTCGCTTGCCCCGTCTGCACCCGCTCCTGCCTCGCCCCCGGGCCTTTGTCACCCTGCGGTCTTTGGCAAAGTCTTCTAACTGGGTCACCGCTTATCTACAGAAACCATTCTAATGTTGCATGCTCGTTTTTTTTTTTCTTATATTAAAAAATGTCAGGAAACATTAATACAAAACATGCTTTTACGTCTCATTAATGTTGTAAGTCCTACAATGTAAAATCTTAGAAGCCAGCCGGGCACGTTTAATGTTTCCGAGCTCTGCTGCCATCTCTGTCGTGCTCTGCATTTTGGAGGAAGGGCGGTGGCCGGGCGCGTTCACGGTGCAGGGCGGGGCTGTGATGGGCAGTTCACGCCGGGGGCGGGCGACACCGCGCTCCAGTGGGACTTCCCGGCTGGACGAGACGAGTGGCAGTCGCATTTCATCTTTACTCTCACTCGTGTCTGTTTCCTTGTTCTTGAATTTTCTGAACTTCCGTTTCTCTGCTCCTGTCCGAAAAACAAGAAGACCCAAACGTCCTTCGGCTTTGACTTAGCCCCGTGTCCCGTAGTCATGGCCATGCTTCCCGGCCTTGGGAGGGGGGCCACAGTGCCACCTGGCAGGGCTGTTCCAGTCCACACGTTCTTGCTGCCACACGTGGCTGTGTTGGCCACCTGATTCCTCTCGGCTTGTGTGACGTCAGCCATGCGAGCCCCTCCGCACCCCTCCTCGCTCCGTCTTCGTGATGCACGTGACATCCTGACGCTCTGCCAGGCCCTCCTCCTTGCCGTGCACCCTCCCCTCCCATAGTCGTCGTTGCCGCCTGGAGGCTGTTGACCTTGCAGCCTCTTTCTACGCCGGAAACCTTCGTAGGACCCTCTCTCCGTCTGCCTGCCCAGTGGTGTCCCTCGGGTGTCCGGGTGTCCAACAGGCAGCTCAGCTGTCCAAAAGCAAACCCTAGTAATTTCCTTCTGCCTTAAGCACACTTTCACAGTTTCTTCTCCTTGGGTGGCATGCTATGTGGCTCCTCAGAGGACACACTCGTCACCAGGATGCCAGCCGTGCTTGATCCCACATCCTCACCTGCAGTCGATCACCTGGCAGTGGGGTCAGCCTGCCTCCAGCTCGCCTTTTTCGAGGCCTCGTCTTTCAAACCCACCACGGCAGCGGGAGCTCAGGTCTTTATTATTTCTTGCTTGAGCCATTGCAGTGGCCACTTGACCAGCGCCATGCGGCCCGTCCCCTCACCCTCCTGTGCAGCGTCACAGAGGGTCTGTAGCGTTGTTCGGATCACGTCTCCTCCACCAGAACGTTCCAGTTCCCCACCCCCTTTCACCTCGCCCATCACGGTCGTGAATCCAGCCACCCATGTGCCCTTCGGCTCCCCACCCTTCCGAGCCGGCGACGTACTTCACTGAATGCATCATTTGGTGTAGCCTTTCTGGCTTTATGTGTAGGGGGGTCCTTTTCCTGGATTGTCTTCCCCAGTGTGCACCCCACATGGCAAATCGCTGTTCTTCCTGCTAGCGGGTGAAGGCCCCGCTTCCTGAAGGAGGCCTCCCTGACTCTCACCTCCCAGGTCACTGCTCACTCCCACCCTGATCTCCTTCACGTGCCTGTGCATTAGCTCAGGGGTCTGGGAGGCCAGAGAGAGGCTGTGGCTCGTCACTAGCATATGCGTCACATCATGAGAGCGAGTCCACTGCCCTGATCGTCTAACCTGTGCCAGACCCAGACCTTCCAATTACCCTTGTAGTGCCTTGTGCCTCATACCCGTGAGTGGCCACTGCCATCGCACCCACATTAGAGATGAGGGCACCAAGGCTCAGGGAGGTGCCCCGATGGTCCTGCTGGGAATCCGGCAGAATTCGAGGTCAGACAGTGTCGCTTTGGAGCGTGAGCTCTCAGCCCTCTGCGGATGGTCCCAGCAGACAGCTGTCCCTGGGTGAGCAAAGACCAAGAGGAGAAGCGAGGGGCTGGCGGAGCTTGGGGCAGTGGCAGCTGGGCGTAGAGGCACACGGTGCTCTGGTTCTCCT
>NW_011888892.1:3152633-3163879 GCF_000151845.1 Pteropus vampyrus
CCCCACATGGCAAATCGCTGTTCTTCCTGCTAGCGGGTGAAGGCCCCGCTTCCTGAAGGAGGCCTCCCTGACTCTCACCTCCCAGGTCACTGCTTGCTCCTTCACGTGCCTGTGCATTAGCTCAGGGGTCTGGGAGGCCAGAGAGAGGCTGTGGCTCGTCACTAGCATATGTGTCACATCATGAGAGCAAGTCCACTGCCCTGATCGTCTAACCTGTGCCAGACCCAGACCTTCCAATTACCCTTGTAGTGCCTTGTGCCTCATACCCGCGAGTGGCCACTGCCATTGCACCCACATTAGAGATGAGGGCACCAAGGCTCAGGGAGGTGCCCCGATGGTCCTGCCGGGAATCCGGCAGAATTCGAGGTCAGACAGTGTCACTTTGGAGCGTGAGCTCTCAGCCCTCTGCGGATGGTCCCAGCAGACAGCTGTCTCTGGGTGAGCAAAGACCAAGAGGAGAAGCGAGGGGCTGGCGGAGCTTGGGGCAGTGGCAGCTGGGCGTAGAGGCACACGGTGCTCTGGTTCTCCTGGGACCGAGTGAGGAGCTGCAGCTCAAACTGTTTCTGCGGGAAGCGTTTCCTCCAAAGTTGCAAATCACCTCATTCGTAGGTACACAGAATTAGGTTTGACCCCAGCATGTGTTTGTATCTGTGTGCACACTGTGCAACATGCGTGTTTATGTCGATGCACAGTCGCCCCCCCTTATCCAAGGCAGATGCGTTCCAGGTCCCCCAGTGGATGCCCAAAACTGTGGACAGTGCCAAATGCTGTGTGTGCTCCCTTTTCCCGTGCGTACACGCCTGCGGTTAACGTATAAGTCAGGCACAGTAAGAGATGAATGGCGACTAATGATAATATGATGATGTACCTAATAAGTTACGCGGGTGGGGCCCGCTCCCTCACAGCAGCTCATCGTACTGTATGTCTGGCATGGGCGCACTGGACAGATGGGTGACTCACGTCCCAGTGGGGACAGAGCAGCCCAGTGCAAGATTTCATCACGCTACTCAGAAGAACCCGCAGTTTAAAACGAAGGGATTTTTTATTTCTGGAGTTTTCCATTTACTATTTTGGGGCCATAGTTGAGTGTGGGTAACTGAAGCCGCAGAAGGCGAAATCGTGGATAAGGGGAGGCCTCCACATGCCCGTGAATTGTGCGTTTACACGGAGATGCACAGAGTCATGCATATGCGAGTTTGTGCGTAAATTACCTACATAGCAACACAAGCGACTTCTTCATAGTCAAGTAACCTGACCCTCTCCACACGTCAGCTGGCAGACGGTGAATGTAATGCGCTTGAGAACAATGTAACATGCTAGGAACACAAGCTTCTAGCAAGCATGAGTTGCCACTTGGTGGGTCTCCCGCTAACTGGCACCCCGGTGTCCCTGCAGATTGCAGAGAGATCTTGCTTCCTATGGTGACGGATCAGCTCAAGTACCATCTGGAGAGACAGGAGGACCTGGAGGCCTGCTGCCAGCTGCTCAGCGACATCCTGGAGGTGCTGTACAGGAAGGACGTGGTGAGTAGTGGCCCCGCTTGCTCCAGCTGCCTGCGAGGTCCCCAGGGGAGGTGGCGTCGTGTAATTCACGTCAGCCGTAGCCTCGAGGTCCAAAGGCACATCTGATTCCCTTAAAGGGAGATGGCCTTCAGTTTAAGGGCTAGCCTCTCTCTTTCTCTCTGTAGAATTGCACCCTCAAATTATCTTGATTTATGTATAAGGTGCGCTAATTACATTATGTTTATTCTTCCCCACAAGAAAATATTTTTAACTCTATATCCTGTGACTTCTCAGCTAAATGCCTTGCAGCTAAATATAAAAGACTTAGATTTTGATCCTTAAGGTCAGACAAAGGCTTTGATGTTAAAAATTGGAAATAAACAAACAGAGGCTAATTACTTATATTTTTCTTTCAGTTCTTATTTTATTAAGGAGTATGTACACATTTTTTTGTCAGTGGTGCTTCTGAGAGTTTTGGGAAGAACAACTTTCTGCCTCTTTCCCCTGGTTTTGCTCTCCATGGGTAATTTCTTTCCGCTCTTTATTAGCTAGTTTTTCTTTTTTTTTTTTTAATGGCATTGCCTTTTGCATTTCTACACTGTATGCTTTTCCCGCTGACTCTTTTTCTTAATCAAAAGTTAGTGCAAGCGCACGTGGGAAAGTCTCCCTCTGTGCTTCCGCACCCCTAGCGTAGCCACCATATACATTTGTTCACATGTGGAGTCATTGGCTCCCCAGGGGTCTCTGGAAAGGCGTATAGGGCCTCGTCTCTTTCGTGAGCACTGGACAGACTGGCCCGGATGTTCACGCCAGCAGGGCTGGGTCTTAGCCTCTCTCCCACATGACCGCCAGCCACCTCCGGTGAGCACAGTCCCACACCGACCTGCCCCTTCCTTTCGGTCCTGGCTCATTCTCTGAGCCCAGATCATGCCCTCGAGGAGGGCACCTTCAGTGAGTTCTCAGTGGTGATGGCCACACCTGCTCTAACAGTGGCATTGCCTTCGAAAGCCTTTGGGAGCCTTCACCCAAAGAACAGCCTCCAGTGGTCCCAGGCCAGGGCTTTCCCTGTTTTAACTGGAGAAAAGGTTGGGAGTAAAGGGGCATGTGGCCAAACCCAACTGAGCAGGTGGTGCCTGCCGCGTCTTGCGTGAATGTACCTGCAGAGCACTTTGAGCAGATTCGAGGTTCATGAAGATAAAAAAAAGCTTACGAAGCAGAATCAGGCATCCTATCCCCACGACATAGAAGAGCACTGTGAATTTCAGAGCATTTGCTAAAATGATGTGTAAACTTGCTATTCCACGTGCTTCTTCCCCAAGTTACTGTGGTGGGGATCTGCCTGCCCTCCACGTGGAGATGGCCACGTGTCTAGAAAACCCATTGGCAGGCTAATCAGGGGTCATAAACATATTGTTTAAACAGATTAGCTTTTATGTTTGAGATTTGCTTAGATTAAATTACTATGGTTATATAATGAATGATCATTAATGGACTATAATTAACAAAACGGCTTGACTTTTCCTTGTGAAGGCGTTTGCCTGTGACAGGGACCATTTTTCATCTCGCTGAGGCTTTGCATCGGTTGACTCCTTAAGGGTAAATGGGTTCAGTGACAGCCACCGGGGCTGGCATGTTAGTGACCGTCATGGGTGTCGGTTTTCACTGGCGTGTCCTTCTCCAGGGGCCGACTCAGAGGCACGTCCAGATAATCATGGAGAAGCTTCTGCGGACAGTGAACCGAACCGTCATTTCCATGGGACGCGATTCCGAACTCATCGTAAGTGCTCGGTGACACCGCTGGGGTGTTTCGCTGTGGCCTCATTCCCATGAACGTCACTTGCAAACCTCAAAACCCACCTGGACCTTTTCCTTTCTTTTGAAACTAACGGCTCATAGCGAGTGGGTGAAAGGCCTTTGTTGAACAGTCATATATAAAACAGACTCGTTTTCCATGATTTTAAAAAAAATTATGAAAGTCAGAGGGTGAGCAAACCGACCTTTTGGAGACGGAAGCGTTTTGTTCTGATTTTCTCGTTACTTCTGGCAAAGGATGTGTTTTCTTCTACGTGTTCATTTTTCTGGCAGTTTCTCTCTACATATTTATATTTTAGATGCCATTAATAAAACTTTATGACGACGTTCTTAGAAGTAGCTGAGGTACTCCACGTTAGCTGTTTTAATGTCTACGCTAGCGTATTGTCGACATTTCTCTTATACAGATTATCGAAGCATGGAATAGGCTTTTTTCTCCCTATGAAATTTCTAAGAGTGATTTAGACAGTCTTAAGATTTTTATTATGGCGACTTTTTTCCAGTTTATCGCTTTCCTTCTCACGCCAGTTATTCTGAAGTTTGGTTTGTTAGATAATAAATGCACCTGTAGGTCCCATTTAATTTCTTTCGTTTTTCATACATGTTACTAAGTCTGTCATTTAACTAAGTCTGTTTGATGGCATTTCAAAAAAATAAAAATAATAACTTTCCTAATCCACGAACAGAAAATCCGGTCGGAGTTTTCTCTGACAGTCAGATTTGGCACACGGGCCCCCCCTGTGGGGCTGGATTTCTCTCCGCATGTTCTTGGAGTAGAACAAGCGAGGTGCACAAGGCCCCCTCTGACGGCAAGGCGACAGACAGTGTAGCACCAGACCTGCTTTGGTTTCTGTGGCTGGCGTCACCGTAAAGGCTGTGGTTTCGAGTGACTACGATGGGGGCACAGGGGGACATCATCGCTGCCTTGGTGTGTGTCCATCCGGTGTCATCGTGTCTTCTCTGTCGCAGAGTTCAGCACATGTTATGATAAGATTTTCCTTTCTAAGGTATTGTCTCGTCTGGGCTTGGACTGTAACCTGTGTGAATTGGGGAGTAAGAGATCTCCTTGTAAATTGGCTTTTTCCGGAGGGGGCTTTTCCACTGCTCTGTAAACGTAAATGTTTTCTTAATGTTTCTCGTCAGAACTATTCTGTAATCTTGAAATACCTTTGTCAAACTTGGGGGAGACTGAGCCGCCTGGAGCAAGTCCTGGGGTGACTCTGGGAGCGCTCCCGGCCTCTGCTGATCCTGCTTCCTCGGGGCTGTGCCGTGGTTCCCTTGGAACGCTGTCACCTTGCGGACGTGTGAGAGGGCCTGAAGTAGAACGCGTGACATGTGGCTCGGAGTCAAACTAAGTTCTGTGTCATTCCGTTAAGACTCCCGTTGGAATGGACTGGATTAGAGAGGCTGGGGGTGACACGGTGACACTCTTGGGTTGCAGCGAGTGAGCGATGGGCTGTCACGATAGGCAGTTGGGACGGATGGCGGTGTGGAGGCAAACGTCTCTGGTAAGGGGCTCGACCCTCGGCGTGTGTTCGCGCGGTCGGAGCCCGCTGGCCAGCGGTTCATGTGGGGAGAGGGGCGCGGAGGACGCCCACACAAACTTGGACGGGTCCCCGGAGCCGCGACGTTCTCAGACGTGCTCGCAGCTCAGCCACTGGTCCTGACGAAGGCAGAACGCTCGGGCGTGTGGCCCAGCAGGCCTCTGGGAAGCTACCGATGTCTCAGGCATCGTGGTAACAGTGGCAGTGACAACAGCTGCTCTCCCTCGAGCTCTCATTTGCGTGCTGGGCACTGTGCGAGGGATGGAAAGATTCACGTTGGATTCTCTCCTTCACCATGTGTGCGCAGCTACAGAAAATGCCCTGGGCCCCACCGCTGGCGTGGCCGCTCTCAGTCGGAGCCCTGGCTGGCGCCGAAGCTGGCTGTCGTGGTCTCTTCCGTAAGGTCGAGACTCGTGAGGCCGACCTCCTGGTGTCCCCGGAGGTCATGAGGAGGACTCTGAATTGCTCCTGGGTGTCCCCTCCCTGGGGAGGCAGCCGTGCAGACAGCCTGCACCTCTGCTTTCCCCTCCAGTCATGTCCATAGGCCAAGGGCTGTGGTCTCCTGGGGTAGCAGGTCCCACCATGGGTTCCTGAAGGGCCTGGAGGAGGCTCTGTGAGGAGGGGCCTGTGCACATTCTCAGGAGTTAGGACATCAGGACCTGCACTTGGTCCTCCCCAGCTGCGGCCTGGCTCCCGCCAAGCACTTGGTGGCGGTCCAGGGCCGACCGCACACATCCGGGCCCGTTTCCCACCTCCCCAACCTTCTCCAGCAGAAGTCTCCAGCAGCAGGAAGCGGATTTAGGACCTAAGCTGACTCCTCCCGATTCCAACATCTCCAGTATCTATAAAAAATCCACAAATTCCACTTGTAAAACTACCAGGCTGTGGTGGGAGGAGTCTCAAACAAACAAAGGATTCTGAGTAAGCTGTCATTGTTTAATGAGCAGTGACAGCGTCAAGGTGTTTTCGGGAAGGGATTTGCCGTTTAGAATGCGAGGTGTTTTGCGGGATGCTTGGGCTGCAGAGCAGTGGGACTGACACGCTCCCCCGCTCGCTGTGCTTGACCCTGTCCCCGGCTTGCTCGCACGGGGACCGAACGTCATCTTCGTCGCTCTGTGAATTTAGATTAGAGGACGATCCGGGGAAAGACCCCTGACGAGGTGGCCCCCAAACTTAATCACTGGGCCTTCGCGCATGGAGAAAGCGCGAAAACGGCTCACAGACCCGTTCAGGGTGAGCCGTAACATTCCATTGTAACCCTGAGATTTCATTCTTCATGTGCTTGTTACTCATTTTTTGCATAAATGGAATGGAAATAGTGTAATATGAATTGGCTTAAAAATTCTAAGGAATCATTGAAAATGGACTTAAAAACGTTAAGAGGCTAAAAAGTTTTGCATAGATGTCTCACGTAATGATTTATTCCGTGATATTGTCACCAGTAATACTAGAAATGTGACCTCTGTTTGCACTGGAATAAGTTATTGTGACAGCCGTCCTGGTCTGACAGTTTCCCTGTCGATGTATGTGTGTGTGGGAGTTAAGAACCGGCAACATCACGTGTCATTGGAGCGCCCGTGACATACACTGTGGTCCTTTTTACCTATGTCTGTGGTATTCTGTGAAACACTGCGCGGTTTATTGTCTGTCATTTGTTTTAATTTATTTTATACCTTTCAACATTATGTTTGAAATGGGCTATTGGAATATGTCTCGTGTATATGATAAAACTGACATGATCCAAATTATTATACTTTTTTAACAAATAAAATGCCATCTGGCAGGTATGTAGTCGTAGATCATGTGGACGCTTACAACAGGCCCTAACGGAGAAGCTTTGCAGTAACCTTGCCACCCAGTTAAGATGCTGTTTTATCTTTACCTCAGTGTGGTCTCGTACTGTAGCATCGAGTGATGTGCTTGCTTTCATATTGTCTGATTTCAGATTTTATTTTCCTCTTCGCCTTTGAAAAGGTTTCTAGGCCTTTTGCATTAGATAGCATCGTAGTCTTCGGTAAGTTCTGAGCAGGTAGCCGTGGTGGCTCAGATGCTCTTGTCTTGTGGGCAGGTGGCCATACCGGAACCCCCACCCCGTGTCTTTGCCGGAATAACCCCTCGTACACAGAGCTGGGTTAAGAGCAGACGAAATGAGTCATACATAGGAATATTCCTTCCGTGACATGAGCTGCTGCTGCTTTCGAATGATCGGATTTATCCTCCGTTAATGGGTCCTTTACAAATGTAATTGAGTGAGAAGGACCTTTAAAGATTTTTCTGTGGCCTGGATTCATACCAGAAGCCTGGAAATGACCGATGCACTAAAAGGGAAATGCCAGCCTCTCCTAAGAAGAGATCCCCGTGGAGAAGCAGGCTCGGACAGGGGACCGGCCGCATGGATCCCCTTCCTGTTCCTGTGACCCCGGGACCTCCTGACTCACTAGAGGCAAGTGATGGAAGTTATTGTTCCCACTCTGAGCACCAGCTGCTGGGGACAGTGACGGGGTGCGGTGTGCTTCATTGCTATGACAGCGTCATTGGCGAGGACGACGCCGTCAGCGAAAAGCCAGTGCTTTCTTCGAGCCTGGGTGGCTTAAGGTCGCCGTGCTCCGTCATCTGGAAGACAGTGTGACGGTACCGGTCTTTCAGCGGAGGGAGCCTTTTTACCGAGATTCGTAACCAGATGTTTTCACAGGGATATGTCTCCACGCCTAAACGTTCATTTTGTGACATTTATTCTAACGGAGTTTATGAATGAATATGCTTTTAAAGAAATGCTATTCTCATATTCATTTGCAAAAGAAAGTAGTACATCACTGAAGTTTCGAAGGAGCGGTGTCTGGATTTTGTGCTGTCTAAACCATCTCTAACGGTGCGATGGGGAGTAAATCCACTTGGCATGTGGCTTTCACGCTGCCATCCTGACACAGGGCGCGTGTCAGCCGTGATGGCTTTGTAAGTTCATTTTTGTTTGTGGCACAACAGTTCTCGCCTGCCTCGGGTTTCTCCGGCCCTAGAATGTTTTTCAAGGTTGGTCACTGACTGTAGATTTACTGCAGAGGAAATAAAAACCACGTCAGTGCCGGGTAAAGTCGCCTCTGCAAATCTTGTGTATGCCTCTCAAACCGCAAAGGTGTCCTAACTTAATTATTGAGCTACTTAAAAGGCGATGTGCTGCTGTCACGTGACCTTCTCATCTGCCAAAATGTGTGCTGCACATTAGAGCTTGATCGGTTAACACTGATACCCAAAACAGAAGGTTATTTCTGAGTCAACAGCTCTTTTCTTCCAGTAAATAAATTGGTTGTACCCTTATCCCCCAGCCAAATGTGCCAGTGGTGGGGATTTCCTGGATAAAAGGAGATAGATCCATGTAGAAGGCAGCTGCTGTGACCTTCAGGTGACAAACACTGCCTCGCTTAGTAACCAAGTCAAGTTTCATTTGCTGATAAAAACGCTCGTGAAAAATCAGCCCACCAGTGGTGGGCTCGGCAGACGCGCCATGTCGTTGCAACAGGATGGGACAGACCAGCTCACGGCTCGATTCTTGCTTCCCGTTTGTCCTCGCTGTCCCCTACGAAAGGCAGAAAGCAAGCGCTCTGACTGGACGGTGTGTGTTTTGAGTACCGGGGACTGCTGTACCTCCAATGTGCCATGCTTGCGGTGGCACCCCAAGGAGTCCGGTGTCGCGGGGCAGGCTCGCTGTTACTGTTTGCTATTGGGGTCCGCGTGATGCCGGTCCGCGTTACGCCACGGAGATGGACACCTCTGCAACCTCATAGGATGCACGTGGCAAGCTTCTGCCAACTCTCTAGGCTCTATCCAGGATAGCAAGGTTTGCCCACACCTTCCTTCCCTCCCCGTTTATACTCTGCCGGAGCTGGGGGCGGGGGGTCTAAGGTCAAAGGGGCAGATGCAGAGGTCCTGGTCTCTGTCCTCAGAGGCCAGCGACACACCGCCAGAGTACCTGGCGGGCACCTACATGGCACGGTGTCCTTTGCTGTAGCTAGCGGTTTATAAGAGAGGACTTTGAGGCAGCAGTAGTGTATGGCTCACAGGTGATCATAGCACGTGACTCGGAGTGTCCCCCCCAATGCTCTTGGTAGTGCGCTGGGTCTCACCCCCCTTCCGAGCACGGGTCAGCTCATCCCTTCCTTTTCCCCGAGGAACTAGGGAGGACAGTGGGAGCCCTCTGCCACAGCCTACAGTGACCCCCACCCCCACCCCATCCTCGCAAGTGGGCTCCGTGCTCACAGAGGCCAGGAAAGGGGGTGGGACCTCTCCCTCGGGGAAGGGGTCAACATCGGGCTGGTCTCCACCAGAGAGGGAGGGTGCTCGGCCTAGTGGGGTGCCGGGCTTCCACGCGGGGGACGGAAGAAGAAAGGAAAGAGGTAGCGGGGGCCCCGGGGCCGGGACCCGCTCGGTGGATGATCTAGAGAGATGTCTTCGCGGGGCCGTGGCTGGACTCGCCGTGGGGACACTGACGAGCTCACTCCTCCGTCTGAGGTTCTTTGAAAATTAGATGCCAGTTAGGCGAGCCTGCCGTGAGCCCCCGTGGTGCCCCGCTTACTTAAAAAGTCATCTCGTCTTCCTGGTGGCGCAGCCCCTGCCTGCCCGGTGCAGGGTCCGGTGGGTGGAGTCCCAGCCAGATCTCAGCCCCACGCCCTCCTCAGCCGGGCCAGGGGACAGTGCCCGCACGTCGCAGCAGCCTCGTCTCTTTTCAGCTGGAATGTCCTTTCTTTCTTATTTTCTTGTATCTCTTGTCACAAATTACCGAAACCACGAAATAAGTGTAATAGCCACACAAATCGTTACCTTTGGTTTTTCTTTTTTATTTAAAAATTAATAAAGAATTTAGTGACAAGTATAATAATTTAATCTCTATACGTAATGCCATGGATACATCTACATATGAGGGAACACTGGACTTTTTACCTTGGTTTTGTATCAAAGCTTTTACTTAAATCTTTCTAAGAGAAGAATCATCATCTGTTAGTGACACATTGTAACTGAACTATGAAATGATTTTTGAAAATATTTCTTTCTATTCCGAAGACAGTTTTACTTTAAAGTAGGAATTAGTGTTTCTTAGTCCCCTTTTGACTCTGAAAATTTTGTTTTCTTTTTGGTCTAGACTGCTTTCATACAGTGATGTTATTTTGTTTACTTGGATGTCCTCTCGTTTATACAGATTTATAGCACTAATTAGAAAGCTGCTAATACCCTTACTTCAATTCTCTGAGATAGTTGGGATTCTTAAAACACAAAGAGAGATAACTTGTTGGAAACATTTGTGTAACTTCAGTTAAAAACAGTATAAAATACATGAAACACAGTTTTTAAACTTTATGTCTACATGAAACAATTGCACTTCCTTCAAGGTACAGAATCGACTTGTTCATTCTTCTTTTGCTCAAAAATAGTTCTCAGTTCTGTTTACTGATAGTCAAGGAATTGTATCCTTGTACAGTGTTTCCACAGAAGATGTGTATTTTTCTTTTAATTAAAGCATACATCTGCCGGAGGGCTTGAGGGGCCCCGAAGGGTGTTGACGTGATGTGTACTCTTTGCATTTATTTCAGCCTAAGATCTGATTGCCGATCACTAGGTCCTTGTAGAATCAAAACACTTAGAACTAAAGCAGATTTGCGGTTGCGTCGGGATGAAAATGCATGGCAAGAAATAGCTCCAGTCAGAAAAGTACAGGTGGAGAGATGCTGAGGGGGGCCACTGGACCTTCTGACACCTACTCAGTGAGTGTGCGTGTCGCTCTGGAGTAGATGTGGTACTGCTGGACAGAAGCTTGAAGACAGGGTTTTCTCATATGTTTACAAACAATTCAAAATTTAAGTTGTACAAAAAAAAAAAAAAAAGGCAAAGTAACCTCCCTACTTCCTATTGTGAAAAGCAGAAATTGATAGACAAAGCCATTGATAGACCAGGGGCTTTAATTTCTATAAAAAGATACTCGGAAAGGCGCAAAAGAGTGAAAATACCAAGGAACTAAGAGTTATATTGCGATGTGTGATCAAAAGGGAATTCTAAGTGTCACCGTTTAGTTAGAAAATACCTAAAAACCTTTGATTCACAGCTTTCCCCTAGGTATTCATCTACTACGACTTACTGATAGGTTAAATGTCGATGCACTAAGTTTGACTGGGAGGAGCAGCTAAACTAAACGCGCAGGCTTTCTTCGAGATGTTCGAGGTTTCCACACTTGCTACAAAGCATAACCGCTGTATGTAACATCTGCCTGCACTTCCGAGGTGAACAATGTCTCAAAGACTGGTCCACGGAAATTATTTCCCGTGGCAGAGTGTGTACACCTGTGAGTTGTTGGTGACCATATTATCCACTGTGGATCTCTTGTGTGTGTTTTCAGATTCTTGCC
>NW_011888892.1:3163929-3170634 GCF_000151845.1 Pteropus vampyrus
ATTTCTATAAAAAGATACTCGGAAAGGCGCAAAAGAGTGAAAATACCAAGGAACTAAGAGTTATATTGCGATGTGTGATCAAAAGGGAATTCTAAGTGTCACCGTTTAGTTAGAAAATACCTAAAAACCTTTGATTCACAGCTTTCCCCTAGGTATTCATCTACTACAACTTACTGATAGGTTAAATGTCGATGCACTAAGTTTGACTGGGAGGAGCAGCTAAACTAAACGCACAGGCTTTCTTCGAGATGTTCGAGGTTTCCACACTTGCTACAAAGCATAACGCGCTGTATGTAACATCTGCCTGCACTTCCGAGGTGAACAATGTCTCAAAGACTGGTCCACGGAAATTATTTCCCGTGGCAGAGTGTGTACACCTGTGAGTTGTTGGTGACCATATTATCCACTGTGGATCTCTTGTGTGTGTTTTCAGATTCTTGCCAGAATTTGTCAGGAATTTGTCATTTGGCCTTTGGGTACCAAAAGATTAAAAACGAGATCTAAGAAAGCTTAATGTCCAGTAGCTCTGACCCTGTCAACTCGCATCAGGTAAAGGCATGTCCTAACTTTGGGGTGACTCTCGGCTGCTGGCCACTTGGAAAATGAGCAGTAAACATGTCTGGAGATGTGGAGAATGCTAAATTTGAGGTGTCAATGTGACACCGAGATGTGGTCACTTGGCTTAGCGCTACAGCACACGAAGGCAAATATACATAGAGTCACATTTTAGAGATTATTCATGGTCTCTGACCACTTGAAAAAAAATTGTGCTTTCTCCAGAATTTGATGTGCTGAAAATTGCACACGCCCCCTGCTTATTTGCAAAAAGCAAAGTAAAAATGAAGTCCTTTGCAAACATAAGGCTTGCTTTTTCTTCTCGTTGTTTAAAAAAACATAAAGGCTTGAAAATAATTATGAGTTTTAGCTGTGTACAGAGAGACAGCCTGCCGTTCTGCAGGCTGATGACATAATACTTGCCGATCTGGGGTGGGGGTAGAATTTTCACTTGTCATCTTTGACTACGTAAGTTTCGTTCCGGATTTTCCATCCCACTTCCGCGAACAGCAAGGAGCAGCTGGCAAGCTGCGACACGGAACCCCTTGCTTCTGTTAATTACCTGTTAGTACGAAGGCCTTTTTGGTAAGCAGGGTGAGAACTGGGTGCTACCCAGTCAGCCACAGTTCATTTGATCCTGTTCGTTTTGGAAAAGGGTTTACTTAACTCCGGTGGGTTTTAAAGACGGCCTGAAGACTCCAAACACCACGAGCTTTAAAGAAACCAGAGTTTCCATCTTCCGTGCTTTTTAGATTCAGTTTTGGGTTTTTGCTTGGGAGTCGAGGAGTAAGACTCCGGAGAGTAAGGCGAAGGTGCAACCTGAGTTTCCTCGAAAGGATGTAGATTCCTCAGCACTGGCTGGAGTTTGTCTTCCTGCTGCTTAAAATCTAGCTCCACACTAGGAAGAAAAGAGGGAAAGTAGTGAGTGCTCGGTCTTTCATATGTAAAGAGCCCCTCAGTGACAGCCCAACGTGGTGACGCTCTACCGGGGTCGCCATCATTTGTGCTGTGTTTATGATGTCACTTTATGGCCCGGTATGAAGCAGTGGGCTGGACTCTGTTTTAGCTCTGCTGCTGTGATCTTTGACCAGCACGAGGTCGGGGACACCTGTCCCCATCCCAGTTGAAAATCCACGCATGACTTCTGACTCCCCCAAAACTTAGCTACTAGTGGCCGACGGTTGACCAGAAGCCCTGCCGATAACACAAACGGTCGCTTCACACATATGTTCTGTGTTATACGTATCATATACTGTAGTTTTAAAACAAATTAAGCCAAAGGAAATGTTAAGAAGACCATAGGAAAATAGGTTTACGGTATTTATTGAAAAAAATTCTCATGTAAGTGGACCCGCTCAGTTCAAACCCGTGCTGTTCAGTGCCAGCTGTCTTTCAGATAGGTTTATTTTTTTTTTTTTGAAAAATAACTTGGTTTTCTTTGCAAACCTCTGAAATGTTGTTAGTAAACAGTATGTACAGCCAAGCACCACACAGCGACATTTCCGTCATCAGCGGGCCACGTACGCGACGGCGGCCCGCAAGGCGAGGCTGGGGCTGAACGCTCCCGTCACCTAGCGATGTCATAGGCGTCGTGATGCAGCACGGCGAGTTACCCTCGGGTCCACGGCGATGCTGGCCTTCGTGGACGTGCACGCCACCTGCGTGAGCGTGCGGGGGCTTCGATCCCTGACGCGCGTGATCCCCAAGGACGGTCACGACCGACGCCGTTACGGGCTCGAGCGCACTCGGCGACACTTCTCATCGTTACTTCGGAGTGGACTCTTGCTGCTTATAAGAGAAGCCGCGTGAAACAGCGCCGTGCCACCCTGGCGGCCGCCCCCCGCGTCCCGTGTTTGCCGCCTCTCCTGTCACATCATTTGCTCTTGTGCTTGATCTGATCTCGTTTCGTGCAGTGACATGCTGTCCAGGCTTGTGGCTGAGAGCAGCAGGCGAGATGTGCCTTAGGCCAGACCCGTCCTGTACAACCTGGGTGTGCGGTAGGCCAGACCCGTCCCGTACAGCCGGGGTGTGCGGTAGGCCAGACCCGTCCCGTACAGCTGGGGTGTGCGGTAGGCCAGACCCGTCCCGTACAGCCTGGGTGTGCGGTAGGCCAGACCCATCAGGTTCGTGTAAGTCGCTATGATGTTCGCTCAGTGACGAAATTGCCTAACAGCGTATGTCTCAGTGCGCGACTGTAATGTGTTTGCTGAAGTGAAAATGTGACACACGAGGAACCCTTTCGCTCGTGCATAGACTGCACACACGTGCTTCATGGAATAAATAGATAACCAAACATGAGGGTTCAGGGTGCATCTCAGCACGTATATGTCAGGTGTGGGAAAGCTTGTTCCTGGGTACCTTTTCTCAAGGTCAGAGAACCCCATTTATCTTACCTGAAACAGTTGTGAAATGAAATGACCTTGGCTTATGTTCTCCTTGTAAAATCTCATCTGTCTGGAAAACTGGTAAGAACCAAAAATATCCAGCGTTGGGGAAAACAGTCTGTTTATCCAGTCAACACCATTGAACGTTACTGAGTTGTTATCAAAGACAGTTTTTCCGACAAAAACATAGATAGTGTTTGGTGACTCTAACCCCAAATTGTAATTAGGTTGCTGAAACCGTAGCGTGCAGACGTGCCAGTGGTGATAAACGTTTGTGTTAGATGACAGGATTAAAAATGATTTTTTAAGTAGACGTTGTTTCTTATGAAGTTTCTTCCAAGAATGCTGCAGCGCACCTAGAGTCCTCCCTTCTCTCCTCGGCTTTGAAAGGACTATTGTTGGTCTCCTAACCTTAACTCAGACTTAATGGGTCCCCTTGGCATGGGGACAGGACCCCCTGGTCCAGTGTCATTTTTCTGTAACGGTCCCGGTTCGATGAGCCCTGCCTCCCTTCTTACCTGCCCTGTCCCCTGTTACTTGAACCTGGATGCTGCCTTGTTCCAGGCTTCCCGAGAACTCTGCTCTGTGCCGCTCCTACGTCTGGTCTGAATGCCAGACTAAATGTCAGGAGATTTTAGTAAAAGCTCAGCGGTGATAATAATATACAAACTCACAACATTGTACATCCAGTAGAACTGCAAACCATTTATAAACACGAAATCCTATTGATTTAGAGAACCATTAATCCTAGACAAATTTTGACATTTTGGAAAGACAAAACAGGAAAGCTGTGTTATCTGGAGTTCTAAAAACAGGTTCAAGACCCATCTAATGGACCATTTTATGTTTTAAATCCACTGTTCCATTTCGTTTATTGTCAAAGACTATAACACGGAAAAAATTAGAAATTTTGTCGGAGAAGTTTATGGCCAGTTGCCCCCTGCTCCCCAAACAAGACTTTTAAAGGCTCTCTTTGAGCTGTGCCGCAGTGCCCAGGAAGCAGGGGGAAACCCTGTGACTTCATGTCTTGCTAACCTAGACCACGTGATAACGGAGGCCTAGTTCCCCTTGAGGACAGTTGTGAGAAGTGAGAACCTCGGGACGAGCTGCACTTGTGAACACAGCCCCTCAGTGCTGCTACGTGGGGCAGAGAAAGAACAGGCTTCCGTCCCGTCGTCTTCCCTCCATGTCGGGGTGGGGTGGGGGGCGGGGCTCAGATAAGGCCGTGTCCTCTTTGAAGCTCAGTTTCCTTCACTTCAGCGATGAAATAATTACCACCCCGACTATCTCACTGAATTAGGTAATGATTCCCCCCAGCACCCAAAAACAAAGTCAGTGAAACGTTTTCTAAACTCTAAGATGCAATTCAGATACTTTGCTGTCCTTATTTATGTGTCGACCACCAATTTTGTAATGGAAATGAGCTAACAGTGATCGAGATGCCTATAAAAGAGTTCTTCAACTCAGATGTTTAACGAGGAAAACAGATTGTGCCGGGAGTTATCCCAGCCAGCAGGAGCAACGGAGGGGTTTTATCAAGGCGCCCGGTGACTCCTGAAAGCAGGCCCTGCACAGCACGAGCCCTTCAGCAGCCCAGACAGGGGGCGAGGATGAGATCGGAGGGCGGTTCTCGCATTTCCTGGGCTAACATCACAGTTCCGGGCACCTGTAATTATTGAATTCCCATTAAGCCGCTACACTGGGAATTCTGTCATTAACCAATTCATCACACCGTGGAACCACGTCATCACAGAGTGATCTCATCCGTCCTTGTTAACAGAAGGATGCGCCTTCATCTGTCCAGTCGATTCCCGCTGCTGCAGCCGGGAGCGGGGTCTTCATGGTTAGTGTGGGCGGCAGCGAACGGCCGGCAGGACAGGAAATGCCCGAGCGGGGCCAGCCACGTGCCCTCGCGCCTCGCGCCTCCCCAGCCTCTGTCGCCCGCACTGTGAAGTGACGTGCCCTGGGTGTGAGGTGGGGAATGTGCATCGCTCCCTGCACTGCATCCTGCTGGGTGACACTTCTCCCAGGGAGGGAACACGCCCCGTCACCCGCTGACTCAGGAGCAGACAGCAGTGTCCCGAGGTTAATGGTCCAGCTAACTCTGGATGTCACGGAGCAGAGGCCCCTTCAGTCTTGACAG
The DNA here is from genome assembly GCF_000151845.1 of Pteropus vampyrus. Classification (NCBI taxonomy): domain Eukaryota; kingdom Metazoa; phylum Chordata; class Mammalia; order Chiroptera; family Pteropodidae; genus Pteropus; species Pteropus vampyrus. The sequence continues at coordinate 3,169,012 of NW_011888892.1, forward strand.
CCGGACAGCCAGAGGGAAGCGGCACCTGCTGTCCGGGTCAGAACAGAGGACTGGCACCCAAGCCACCTGCGCCCATTCCAGGCCACTTGGACGCCTCCGTGCATGTCCCCTCCCCCTGTTTAACTCAGCAAGTGGCCCAGGTGGGGCACGGGGAGGCTGCCTGGAGAAGGGGTGATGACCCACTCAGGGCTTCACACACTGATCCGAGTGACTCCAGACCTGGAGACAGGCACCCTACGTGCTGCCTGAGACGGTGTGGGCACTGTCACTGTCACTGTCACTGAAGACATTGCCACTGTCTTCATGGCTGCTCCCCCCACCCCCACCGGGAACACCTACCCTGGCTTATGCCATGGCTGGCCACTCTGTGTCCCTGTGTCCCAGGCACACGTTACTCATTCTCCAGCCATCTTCGGGAATATGCTGGTCCTCGCTCCTTTCTTCCTTCTCTGCACTCACGTGGGTCATTATTTACTTGTTTCTGTATCATTTCGCCTCCAGCCTCCCAAATGCAGGCGCTGTGTGACCAGGGAGGCTTGTCCTATGTTCCCAGCACCTACAGCAGGCCCGATACTCGGCAGTTGTCTGTGTAATATTTACTGAATTCACAAATGGCCGTGGAGCCTTAGGAGACAAATTCTCTCTCGGCCGTCATCCCAGGTGCTCGGACTGCTCAGTTTCGGTCACTGCTCTCGTTCTTGTCCCCTCCCTCCTCCCATGAGGAGCTTCCTCCTTGCCGCAGACAAACAGGGCTTCTCCCGGAGGCCGCGCTGTGGGACATGCTCCAGGAGCATCGGTGGCCCAACTCTGTCCTATCAGAACTTAACTGATGGCGATTCTGAAGCTTTTTTGCAAAACACACCCCAGGGTCTTTTTGGAGCGTGGTCCTGCAGGTCCACTCCCCACTCTCCTTTTTCTAGAAGAGTCTGGAGTGGGATCTCGGGAAGGGTGGGCGGGGCCAGCAGGGGTGCTTGCGACGCCAGCTGCTCCTGTGCTCTGCTCAGGGGAACCTGGGAATGTCATTTTATTCCCTTCCGTTTTCCCCTTGGGCCGGAGGGCGGCCTGGGCCGGAGGCCCGGGTATTGTTTTGTGCATGCGGCTGCCTCTGAGCTCCGTCTGAGGCGACATGTCTCCCCGTGCTGTTTGGACACGCTTCCCCAGACCAGCTCCCACACAGACTGACGGGGGGGTGTGTGTGCGTGTGTGTTTGTGTGTGCGCGCGCGCACGTGCTCCAAGCGTATTGTGTCTTAGGACTCGGCTGAGGGTTTATACCGCTTCCTTCCAGCTCGGGGGTCTCAAGCCCGGCAGCATACACGAGGCAGGAGGCTGCTGGTGGTGCCGCCCACCTCCTGCAGGTGCGATCTGCTGTCTAACGCACTGGCAGAGGGACACGCACTTCATCCTGCATGCTATATCTCGGGAAGATAAGCCGCCTGGAAAAAGCCCTGACGTCTTGAGTTTCAAAGCATGAGCGTGAAGGGCTGAAGCTCGGCGTTCTCCTTTAGTGCGAGGTAAACCATGGGCTGCACACCGAGCTGGGGGAGACGGGATGACCCCAGGGCTGCTGGGCTCGCGTGCGACATGGAGATCCAGGGGAGCTCTTCTCCCTGACTCTTTTGTCC
>NW_011888892.1:3171428-3214395 GCF_000151845.1 Pteropus vampyrus
CTAATTCTCTTTGGATTAGATTGGAGTCCCTTGGCGCTAACTGTGGCTCTGACTCCCGCTCGCCAGTGTGGATAACTCATGTCCCCTTCAGAGGCCTGAGCCTTCTGGGCTGTGAACTGATTGTGGAGAGGCGCTCTCACCCACGGGGGGCTCCATGGAACAACCACATGGGAGGGGAGACATGTCCGAGCCTGGGAAAGCCAGCACACTGGAGTGTGTGATGGCTCTGACCCTAAGGGTCTGGATGGGAAAGATGGCATTTCCTAAGCACAAGGCTTCATGGCCGTGGAACCAGCTAGAATGCGGCTGGGGAAGCAGCTTCAGTGTGGGAGCTTCGTGTTAGCACCATGGACAACTCCAGTGACGTTCCAGCACCATGGACGACGCCAATGACCTTCCCAGGGATTGGAAGCTAGGTTCTCGGTGCCTGTATGTGCTGCACCGTATTTAGTATACGTGGGTATGTTATATGGCGTGTAGTATACATGTGGCATTTATATAGACAGATATACAGGCGTATAGCTACATGTACATATAAAAATAACGTAGGCATATAAACGTATATATATATATATAAATTACCATTCTAGTAGTTTCTAATATTAATAATTTGTAATTATTAGCTTTTAACACTTTAGACAGAGAAATGACTCATCATCACTTTAAATCCTTCCCTCACCACTACTTCACATAGTAGGTGTGTAATCAGTTTATAGAGTTACTGTCAGAAATAGATGGATATTCAATAATATTAATACCCAGATTTTAAGACCTATCCCCTTTTTCCGGTATGCGATGGCAAGGAACTTACAAAACAAAACAAAACACAAACAACGTTAGTCTGGTGTCCTCCCTATGAGTTTTTCTCTGAAGTATCCGAAGTCACAGTTAGACAGAGTCCTTTGTGACCACATCCTGGCTCTTTCCCAGCCCACACTGCGGAGGACTCATTCTCCTTTTATGCTTGACTAAAGCTCCATCCTTGGCGTCTGTCTGATCTGTGACTCTCTGCAGTACAAACGCTGATCTGGCATTCAGGCCTTGTCTAAGTGCCCGGGTTTGAGGGCCAGCCAGATGCACCAGGATCGGGGACCACGCTCCAGCCTCCTGTAAACTGTGAGGTTGAATCAGAAATTCTCAGGCCCGTGGTAATTTACCAAGTAGAGAAGGAATCAACCAGTCACTACCAGGAGCGTCATATGTGTATCAAGCATATCTCATGCCACAGACCTAGCAAGCCACAAAGGTCATACCTTGTAATTAAAAGAGTGAGTACTTAGCAAGTGTCGCCTGTCACTACACCGCTGTCCTTGGCCTCATTGAAGAACACGCAGCCTCTGACGTTTGGCCAGGAAGTGCATTGTAACTGAAAACACATGACTGTCCAAAACTGGCTGCAGTGCATCTCGCAGGTGCCCAGAGGTGGAGCACCAGGTCAGGCGACTTGAGTGGGGTTCACCTCATCTGCTCTCTTCTGCCCAGAGAGGCAAATGGTTTCGTGGGGTCCCTGTGCTGGAGCTAATGTGCAAAGCAGCCCACCCCTCTGAGCTCCAGCCTGGAACTGTGAGTTCCACGTGCCCTAAAGAGCTCCCCCATCTAGTCTGCTGTGAGCGGAGAGGCGTCCCCACTGAAATGAAGCAGTGAGAGTCTCGTCACACGGCCCAGAAAGCCATAGGCTTCTTGCATGTATGTGATCTGTGCTGTCATCAGTGACCTGTCTGGACCCTGGGCTCCCCGCAGAACCCCCAGCTTGTCCTTTCTGTGAGAGCGGTTCTTTCAGGATGACCGATGGGCGCAAAGGGTCAGCCCAGTGGCCCTGGCAAACACCGTCTTCTCTGGTGTCCATGGCCCCCGAGGGCTTTCACGGGCTCCAACTCAGGGCGCCGTGGGAAGGACTGGGTCCTGTGTTTAGCCCATAGAAAAGTCCATAGTCATTTTAAAAATGATCTACATTGACTTCCTGATGAACTTGAGAGCGTGACACTTTGCTGCTGTGTTGGACAGTGGTGAGTGAGCCTTAACGTCGTCACCGAAGGTGAGGGTCTCAGGAGCGTTATCAGCATAAGCAGCCCTTCTCTGACGAGGGCTTCATAAATAATAGGGTGACACGAGGGACCACCTGTCAGTTTCACAGCTGTGATCAGTTTACTAGCATCGAGGAAGTCTCAGGGTTATGCATTAAAATCAAGATGTTACTTCAGGTTACTAAAAGGCTACTAAACTTTACTTAATGCTTGCATATTGGGGAAAAAAGAGATGTCATATTTTTAGAATTCTAATAGAATAGAAAAAATCTGAATTATTGGCTTCGGGAATTTTCAAGGAGAATTTCGAGGTCCGTTCATTCTTTTTTTCTGGCTTTTAATTTACCTTATTTAAAAAATAAAATTTTCCCTTACACCAGAGCAGCGTTGCCTAGGGCTTCATCCAGGGGACCCTATCCGTGGTCTCGCTCCTGTCCCAGCCCTCACGGTAAATCGTGCGAGCAGAGCGCTAAACGTTAGACGAAAGGCTGGTTTCCTCCCCGTCAGTGCCTGTGAAAGAACTGAATACGCACAAGTGGCGGGAACTGAAGCAGGCCTGGGAAGGGCAGTCCCAGTAGGAGAGTCACTAAGTGACAAGAGCCGCGGAGAGTCCACTCCAAGGGGCTCTGGACAGGCTGGACTGCGCCGTCTCTGCTTGCAAATGCCATCACCTCCGCTAACAGGCTTCGCTGGCCACGAGGCCCGCGTCCTGGTGCCGTCGTGGGGGTGTGCCACCCTTGCCAGCTCCCTTTCTGCGGGACGCCAGACTCTGCACCTCGCACACTCGTGTTTGTCCACCATCTTTGCAGCCTTGTATTTTGTGCCCTTGTTGGTTATACAGCGATTAAGCAGGGACTATTTGAGAAAATGAAGCCCATTAATTCTGCGAATTCCTCGTTCATGCTCATAATGTTAGGATATCTTACTCATCTTTTTTGAAACCCTCTAATTACTTTGGAGAGGAACTTGCAGAATTTAGGAGCTTCCTACTTGATAAGCAAAGACTGCAATGTACTGGAATGTTCCCCAGCTGCCGTGAAGATGAGCAGGGATGTTTTAGCTTCTCTCTCCTCGTTGCTGCTCATTGTCCCCAACACTAGCCTGGGGGTGGGTGGGGGGAGACAGGGGGCTCTATGGAACATCCCTAAACCCTCCCCAACATGACATCCTTCCACCGTGATCCTGTCTCTTCTGAGTCACCTGCGCCGTAGGTCCATTATCCCAGCTTCCTTCAGCTCCTCCTCTTGTGCCTTTCGTCACTGAGTCCGTGGCCAGCACCTCCGGCACAGAAGGATCCTTGTTGTCAGGGCTGTATTATACGGCGTCCTTTGGCAGGGGGGTGTGTTTGGGGTTGTCTTCAGCCAGATTGCAAATTCCTTCCCATCTCCCAGTGTCCGGTGCAGAGCCTGCCATCTCGGAGGCCCGTGACAAATGCTCGCTGAAGAAATGCACACAAAGCATCAAATGGAAAGGGGGTGGCTGTTTTACCAGAATGGTGGTTCAGAATCCCGACTCTGCTTCAGCATCAGTGGGTCCCGTCAATGATGGCAGGATGGCAGCAGGGCGTTCCAGAAGCTCCCTTTCTCTGTGGTGTTGCAAACAAAAGGCTGGGCACCCATCAAGTCCCCAGCCCCCTCCTGGACCCTCTGCATAATTAGTGTCACGTGAGGCCAGCTGTGTGGTGGCCTTGGTGATACAGAAATGAAGCAGGTGTGGCCTGTGTCCTCCTGGAGGGTACAGTCCCTCCAGGCCTTGGAGCTAGTGGTAAGAATCCTAACACTTCACAGGAAAATTTTAAATTCTCGTAAAGAGCCTATTTGATGATAATCTGAATCAGCATCATTATTATCTGTTGGATCTTGCTTTCCTTCCCTTCTGAGTTGAGGCTAGCACATGCCATTCTCAGAAAAAGTACAGTTTTGAATTCAAGCGATTTTGTTGTATTATTTTACAAATTAACCACTTCCGTGAGGGAGGAAAATGCTGGTTTGTCAGTGGGATGTCTCATTGCTTCTTTCTGCACCAAAATCCGAACAAAAAAGACACGTGACTCATCAGATTCGTCTGAGGAGAGAATTACCAAGATAGGCTGGGCACAGAAGATTTCGGCTGCTAATGAGCAAAGATTATATTAGTAATTTATCCTTCAAACATTTTCCAAAATAATTATAGCGTCCTTTGACAGGAAATGCAGATGATAATCCAGAAAGGTTTTACTAGGGAAAACTGAAACTTGTATCTCTTTTCATCTTCATTCCGAGATGGCCTGGGGAATTCCACATTCCCGGTTACGGAAAATGCCATGTGTGACGCTCAGGGTCTCCGTGGGCCAGTGAGCCGGGGGGTCCATTCACCGTCCAGAGCAGCTGTTTGGCAGATGGAGGCCGATGCTCTTCTCCTGAGAAAGGCCCGACTGTCCACACGTTTCCCTGCGTGTGCGCTCTCAGACCCAGAGCTCTCGTAATTGTAAATCTCTGACTCCCGATATCTCAGAGCGGGTAGGGATCTGCCGATCCCTCGGTGCCATCCTGCCTTAGGGACTCGATGGGCGCCCCACCAGGCAGAGAGCGGGGCTTCAGCCCTGTCCTCTGCGGCACTTGGTATCTGAGCATCTTTGCTACCTGCTGCTTGTGGCACTGGCCGCCCTGCCCCCCAAAACCGCTTCAAGACCTTCTGCCCTTTTGATGTTTTTCCCAAGTCATGCATATTTCCACAATAGACTGATTTTTTTACAGAGAAATTCATCCCGCCAGCCATGCAGAGGCGCACGTTTATTACGGGGCCATGTTGACAGATCCCTGGCAGCTGCGTCTTGACCTTGGCCTCGTTCGCATGCCCTGCGCCGAGCGTTAGTGGGAGCGTGGAGGATTGTTAGCCACTCAGAGAGGATGACCGGGTTTAGAGTGAAAAGCGGCGTGTACATGCGCGTCAGGCGGGGCCACGTTCTTTGACTTCCAGGGCTCTGTTGCCAGCAGACAGGTACGGCAGACTGCCACGTGTGGATGTGGCAGTGACGGTGGCCCCTGGTGTTCTTCCAGTCTCGGGCCGGCCACAGCCCTTCGGCGTTTCAAAATTTATTTTGAAACTCCTTTAACCTATTCAATCCCGAAGTGCTCCAAGCATCCCACGGGAAAGACCAAGAATAGTGGCAGAGATGGTGATGCAGAGACTCACAGGAACATTCCCGAAGCCTAGGATGCAGGCCTTGGTACCCAAGCCACTGCAAGACCCTGACTTTAGCTAAGCTTATGCTTTCAAATGGGACCCTCCATATGCAATTGAAGGAGGGCTTGTTCCCTCGATGAGAAGAAACAGACTTTAATCACAAAGCCTTTGAAATGTGCACACTTCCCGGCTCGCTCGGGTCTGTACTCTGAGCTGCGGTGGCTGCCCACGTGCACTGCTGCAGGTCACCCGAACCAGTGATTCCTCCTGCCCAGGGCCTGCTGAGTTCTTAGTGCTTGTCACCAAAGAAACCTTTGCTCCTCAAGACGCATTTGGCATTTGAGGATCGAATCGCAGGAGCGAGGGAAAGCTGGGAGGTCACCAGGCTGAACCCCCACTTGCTCCCCTTTCTGTTTGGCCCCGGGAACCCCGAGGCGTCTCATCAGTCGCCAGGCATCGGGACAGACTCACGCGATGCGAGTTGCTCTTCATCCTCTCACGTCGGTCTTTGGCGTTTGCGTAGCATCATAATAGTCTCCTTGTCCGAAGTGCTAGATTCACCACCACCACCCTGTGCCCCCGAGACATAACTGACGCCCACACAAGGCCCTGGCCGACAGGCTTCGCTGTGTCTGACTCGTGTTCTCCTCTCCTTACCCTCAGATGGCATGCTCACCGAGAGGGTGGTGCGTTTGGGTCTGTTTATGCCATTTGCACCCATCATCGAAGCGATGTGACTTCTCTGAATGTTACGTGAGCCGACGCCACGTAACCGAGGCAGGCGAGACTTATCTGTGAGTGAGATGCTTTAGAAGGGTAGCGGGCCACAAATTATTGAGTGTGCAAAACGCAGGGGCAAATCGGCATCCAGAAAGATGCTTGAGTCAGATTCCATCACAAGGCCGTTCCGTGTCCAAGGAAAATGGGCGTAGCTCGTGGAAGCCACCTTGGAACTCCAGTGGGGGTCCCCACGTGCACCGAGAACATCTGGGCCTGCCCCCGAAAGACTGGCATAGCCCAAAACCAGGTACATGAAAGATCTCAATTTGGATGGTTCAAATTAGAATAACACGTTTCAGTCTGTGGTCTTTCTCCCTTTTGGCTTGTTTTTCAGCTGGTTGACCAGAAGTGAGTTTTCACTCCTCTTACATCTAAATGGCTCAGAAAACTCCCGCCCACTCTCAATAACCATTATAAGAGTAACTGTTAACTTCTCTATTGACATATAACATTGCCTGCCCAGTTAGTAACTGTTAATTTTTAATTACATTCAACTTAAAGTGATAGGAAAACTGGGAAACAGAATTCAGCGAGCTGCGTAAGTTTGTCTTGGCAGTAATATCGAGATCTCTGTCTGAGTTAGTAATTGGAGGACTGACTTTGTGAGGTGGGGGGCCTGGGGGTCCAGCTGAAATGTTTCCGTTAAGCCTTCCAGAGTCACTTCTATTTAGAGCAGAAGTTTGGGGGGGGGGGGGGGTGGGAACTGTTGCTGTTGTTATCACTCTGACAGCAGAGATTTTAAAATACTTTTCCTAAAAGAGAGATCGAAAACTCGGCTGCTTCTCTAGCACCATCCTCCTGGTTAGGGGGCTGCTGTGGGTCGGGGAGGTGTGGCTGTGGAGGGTCTCACCTCTGTTCAGCCTTAGCAGACACCGCCAGGTCAATCTGAGTGCTCGCAATGGCTCATCCCGTCTACCTGCCGAATCTTTGCTAAGTTCTGGCAAATCTCTGTGGTGCCAGATGGACACACGGTTCTTCGAGAAGCAAGCCAGTGGCTGGTGTTTGGGATTCCTGCAGGTGTCGGTCGATCCAGTTCTAAATAGTAACTAGTCAAGGACAGTTCCCGAAAAAGATGAATTCTTGTCTTTCATGGGCTTGTTAAATCACTTTTAATATCACTTTTCATGCAAGTTACTTCTGGACTTTGAGGCACATCTATTTAAATTACTTCAGTCACACTGGAGAGTGTTCGAATACGTTCTTTTTTCAATCACCCACAAGACGTTTAAGTGGGTTGATGCTCCTCGCTGCTGTGGACCTTCTCTAGAAACCTCCGCTCACTTCTCCGCGGCCTTCGAAGGCTGGGTGAGCTTGCGCTCCCACCGCGGCGACAGCTGGACTGGGAGGATGTCCGCATCTCTCACTTCTTTTCCCAATGGCCCCAGTGAGTGCGGGATGACCGTGTGGCAGTTACTGCGCTTCACTGTTGATGCAGAATTCTCTCCCGCAACGTGAATGCGGTGAGACATCCCACTGACCAGACTTCTGGGACGAGTCGCTGAGGGGTTCCTGCTTCCCCGCCTGCCGCCCGGAGCCCTTGGCGTTTTGCATGTGACTTCTGCTAGACCTTAACTGGTGACGGTTCCAGCAAAACAGGCTTTCTCAGCTTTGGCCTTTTGGACCAGGCGACTCCGTTGTGTCGCAGAGGCTGTCCTGTGCATTATGGGATGTTAGCTGCATCCCTGTTCTCTACCTACTAGATGACAATAGCCCGTCTTTCATTGTGACAGCTGAAATGTCTCCCTCCCGACCTTGCCAGATGTCCCCTAGGAGGCAAAAGTGGACCCTGTTGAGAACTTCTGCCATAAGGAATGTGATAGCGTGATACCCAGTGCTCATGTGTGCCCCTTAGTTTCTTCTGCACTACAAGGTCACCAGGCGACACGACTGCTTTCAGAGCCTCTAGGGCCCTGTCTGAGATGTGTGCCTTGATTAGAGACGTGCCATGGGTCCAAGATGGTGTAGACTCAAGCTTTTTGCTATTTTTAAAGCCTCTTCTCGTCTCGACATTCTTAATTAGGAGGTGGTAACTGTGGAGATCTCTTTAGAAGGTGTATTTGGAGTGACAGCGGGGGTCCCGTCACACATTTTTCGGTATGCAACTACGCACTCAGCATTGTTTTTCATAATTTGGCAAATCAACTAAAATCGTTCTTCAGGCTTAATTTTTAAAAAATGAACTAAATCATAACATCTCTTATTGCTCTCATAGTCTGTTCGTGAGAATCACATTTCCAGAAAGAAGAGAGTGACCTCCGAAGGTCGCGATCGCGTCTTAAAATCCTGAATACCTGCCAGGGAACGAACGTGACTTTTGCCCATTTAAAGTTTCTGCTGTATTCTTACCGATATGCAGAATCTAAACTAGCTTCAAACTAAAAAACACAAAGACCAGCTGTAGGGGCGCAGACGGGAGACTGCGCCTCAGCCCTTGTGAGTCCCCAGGAAATAAAGTGCACATTTGCTGGGAGCAGCTGGGTCACCCCGCGCCGTGCCCAGCATATCCAGAGCAGCTTCCCACCTTTGATCTATACCACCCGAAGGGCTCATATTTCACGACTTTTCCAGAATATGCAGTACAGTGCTCACGGCTGTTGGATTCCGAGAGAGCAAGCCATCAAACATACACCAACTTTTGAAACCGCTAAGATACATTTGCAAGGTAAATGCGTTCAAGCTCTCCCTTGTCCCGTGATCACACGCTGGGGGTCGAGTATTTAGAAAGGAGCATAGAATTACGGTCAGGTAACATCCTCTACTGTCTGTCTGATACAATCATCCCAGCATGGCCCCCGATGATGCTGGCATTTGTGGGTAAACATCATTCGTCACTCATAATAAAAAAGCGGGAAGAGGAGAATGTTAACATACCTATAGATAATACATGCACTGTTCCTGCATGTGTCACAATTAGCTGTGTCTTGCCCAGTCCGATATGAAAGCCTACAAGATAAGAACAGGAGAGCATTACAAGTGGTGGCTGGTGGTCGCTGGCCTTTCTAGAGCAGACGCCTCGAACCGGTTGCTTCCCCAACGCCAGTGCTCGTCACGGTAATGGAAACTGATGGATGCGTGTTTCCCGTTTTGCTGTCTCTGTGTTTACACAACCATTGCAACAGCTACCGCTCGAGATGATATCGAAATTAAATTGAGAATGTGAACATAAGCTACTGGACGAAGTAAATAATCTGATTTTGTTATAAGCAGAGGGAATTTGGGATGTTTCAGTGAAGCTTTCTATTTGTGGTGTTTTAAAAAAAAACAAAACAAAAAAACTTGGAGGGAAAACCAACCCGAGATGCTGAGGTGATGGCTTGTTTTTGCCTCACAAGCTCTTGGCCTCCAGGATTAGGGGTCAGCAAACTAAAGCCCTCGGGCCAAATCTCACCTTTGGCCCGACTTTGTCCAGCAAGCTAAGAATGGATTTGACGTTATAAAACGGTTAAAATAAATCGAAATAATAGTATTTGGAGCACATGAAATATAATGAAATTCACATTTCAGTGTTCATATATAAAATTTTAAATTGGATGATAAAAATTGTGAAAATATTGATATCAATACTGATACAATATCCCTGATTTTGCCTCTTGGTTTGTAAATCCTGGAATATTTACTCTGGCTTTTCGGAGGAAAAAATTTGCTGACCCCTGTGGTAGAATGTCACACGGCTGTCGTCACGCCTGCTGATGTGCTGTCCCTAGCTGCATTCTCTGGTGAGCTCTGCAGCCCTGAGAGACCGCAGATTTGGGGCAGGGGGTGGGGGTCGGAGTGGAGAATGCAAATCTCTCCTTAAAACCATCAAGTCTTTTCTGGAGCATATCATGGAAGGTTGTATAAACTTAAAGGTCTGATGATAAGAGCAAGCCTTAAATATCTCTCAGCACAGTCACCCCAGGAAACTAGTTTAGGGGTGCCTTCACAGTTTCTCCTAGCCACTTTGCCTGCCCGTTCCTCTCTGATATTTTTAATACGCGGGTATGTCTTTTCTGAATATTAGTTTGTACCCAGAGACAAACGTGATAACCAGAATCTGTTAAATCTGTGGCAGAAGAAAAGCTTTCATCTGAATTGGCTTGTACACACTTTGGGGGTAAATTTACATTTATAGAGTCACTTAACATAGTAATGGTGTGAACAAATGGTTTTTTGTCAACATGGATCATCAATATTTTATCACCTTCACTATGCAAACTTCTCTTGTATGCATCATGGGTTTTGAGTTGAAAATGACTTGTTTTCCTCATTATATTTTGTGTTACATAAACATTTGACAAAGGATTTTCCACTCCAAGCCATGTTGTCTCGGTGAGCTTTCGTAAACTGGGACGCGACCTTTGAGTTCTGCACATTCTGTTTATTAATCGAGTGACCATATTCTGCCCCAGGGTGTTGCCTGCCATCGCCTGTGACACAGTCTAGTTGAGCCAGAACTGGAATCATAATGTGGCTGCGCTTGTGTTGACCTTTGTCCACCATCACTCCCCGCATGGGGCGCCTCGTGGGACTGACACCTGGCCTTTCCCCTGCCTTTGCCTTCGTCAGGCGAGGGACTCTGAAGGTCCCAGACACAGACTCTGCCTCCGCAGCCCCTTCTGCCGTCACCGACAGGCCTCGGGGCGCACGCCCCTTGAACTGCCCGCCTGACCCCAGATTTGTCGAGCTGGGACCAGGGTTCCTGTGTATCGTGGCACCGACCTCCTCCCTTCCCCCACACCTTTCCCTGTCCAACTTATCCTACCAGCGCTTGGCTTTGACCTCATTTCTGAGCACGGCCATTTCCCACAGTGAAATGAGCACGGCATTGGAGCCTGCGTCCCAGCGTCAACACGTCCGACGTGGCACGTGCTCTCAGACTGTTTCGCCAGGTTGCAGGTAAGGGGCTGTGCCACTGTTACATGGCACTGGCCTGTTAGTGTACTCACCGCCAGTCAAGGCAGGGCCATAGAATAGTGGTCAGCCTGCCGGTCACACTCCAGAACTTAGGCTTTTCAAAGAGAACAGGCAAAGCTGGGGAGGGGGGCACTTCTTACCCTCCTCTGGTGGCACAGGGAGCTTCGTGTCCGAGTCGTTGGGACACAGCTCCATCCAGCGCCCGTGCTTGCCCGGTGTCCTAGGCCCCCCACTGTCCCAGCTACATTACAGCCTTGAGCCCTCACGTTGATGGTGCCACCCTCATCCTACAGAGAACACAGTCACACCGCAGGTCTGGCATGTCGTGATTTTGAGACCCCAGGCTTCTGATGCTCCCTGATGTGCTCCTGTGCCTCGGAACCTGTGTTCTGTACTGTGTGTAATTGCCAGCTTGGGACAGTCAATGAATCCAGCCGTGACAGACAAAGGCTTCAGGCCCCTGGAATGCAGAAGAGGACTCTCTTCCAGGATCTTGGGGTTCTTCAGTTAGAAAGTGCTTTTTAAAGCCCTTTGTGAAAAGACTCTATTCTTATTACTTTGTAAAAAGCACACATTCCACCCCCCACCCCCATTATAGTCGGTAAGCAAACAGTTATTAAGTGCCTACCAGGGTCAGGCATTATCCTGGCTACTGAGGAGACATTTTTGAACAACACAAAGTCCTTGTCCTCATAGAGCTTATGGCAGAGTAGAAGAGGCAGACAGGCAACAGGGAAACACATGAGTGAATAACCAGATAGATGGATGGATTGTTTGTGATACCACCATGTGTTTTGGGAAGTGTCGTGCTGGCGTGTCTGAGGTTAGCGCAGTGAAGACACACCATTTGAAATAAGACCTGACTGTTGATAAACAAGCAGTCATCTGGAGATCGGGAGGTGAGTGCCTCAGGCAGAAGGACCATCATCACATGCAAACGTCCTGCAGTGTGGACAGTGATGCCATGTTTGCAAGAGAGAAAAGCAGGTGGGTGTGGCTGGGATAAATGGAGCAAATGGGAGTAGGTGGGGTGGACATCACGGAAGCTAGGAAGCTCTTTTGGACATTACTTAAAATTTCATGGGAAACCGCGGTAGAGTTTTTCTCATAGGTGGTTGAAAGCATGATGTGGAAAACACTTCCTCTTAACGCTCGCCCCCACTCTCCTGCTCTGTACGGTCATTCAGTTTCCTTCCTCTTGCTGCTTTTAGTTACCACCCAGCCTACCCTACTGGATCTGAGATGCGGTGTAGTTTTGCCAATGCGCGCTGATAAGGAGCAAATGAGTCATTACGCCTGCTTCATATGGAGATGTAACTGTGGTCACTCTCTTATTAGCTAATTTAAATGAGAAATCGGTGACTCACAGTTCCAGCGGGTCTGAGAAGTATGTCTAGGATTTCATTGCCATGAGCTTTTCTTAGAGAAACTCTTTAGTGTGTTTCAAGTTTTAATTAGGACTTTTCTTCCGTGTAAGGGATTCAAGTGTTCGGAGTCCACAGAGGTAGCTTATAGAAATAGAGGTCACTGAGAGATTAATTCGTGGGTAAATTTTAAAGTGTTGCCCTTGCGTCATGTGGTTAAGTCACAGGCTGCCTCCACAGCTCATGTCAATCAAGGTATGCCTGCTAAAATTTTATGAAGCATGAGGGTGTTTCTAAGTGCTGAAACTATGTAATACGTTGTATACATATTGCTTTGGTAGTCCATCTAGTTGTCTTTGGAGCTTCCAAGCTGGAGGGTTTGGCTTCGCTGATAATTTTATAGTCACATTAATAATTGTCTTGCAGCATCTGAATGAATGTGTTCTCCAAATATAGACGAAGCAGATACTTTCCGATGACAGGGAACACAAAGTGCTGTTTTAGAATTTCCCTTTTTTTTTTTTCCTTCTCACTTGGAAACAAGTCATAAAACCAGGCCTTGGAATGATTATCTTTCTAGATCACCATTTTCACAGACAGGAGCAAAAACTGTGAGCTCTGGAGCAGATATTTCTCCAGTGACAGGAGGGCTAGAGATCTCTGTGATTAGAAGTTTGGAGAAGACCAAGCTTGGGTTATTGATGTAAAAGCTGCAGTGGAAGAACACGCTGATCAAAACTTATAAATCTTCTGTCTTGCACGTTAATTGCTGCATTGCTAAGTCTCTGTTCCCTTTTGTTTTGAGGAACGCATTACCTAATATAGGTGTATAATCCTGTGCCTGTCACAATGCCTGCTACACACTGGGAGTTTGGTTAATATTAATTTGATCGAATAATAAAATCTTTGTGTTCTCCTGCTGAACTTCAGTAACAGACAAATGTAATGAAAAAAAATTCCAACTGAGTGCAAAAAGCAAATGAAAAGTATAAATTTTGAACAGCTCTGGTCCTCACATTTTCCCCAGTAGGAACCCCTTTGGACCCCAGTGATAAGTGTGCTCACTGCACACAGGGATTTTTAACGCATTGATCTTCGTGACGCTCATTGCAGTTAATTGCCTTGTGTCGGTATTTTCTGGTTTCAACAAGGTCTGTAACTCAAAAAGGATAACGTTCAGCACCAAGGACAGAGCCGGGGCTCCTAGGCGCTGGCTTTTCAGAGCTGTTCCTTCACTGCTGCCCTGACCCTCTTGTCCGCCATCCCTCCTGGAGACCACAGTTCCCACCAAGGGCCAGTGCTGAGACCCGGAACCTCCCCTGCTGCTCGATGCCCTTTGGGCACTCATTGGTCCGGCTGCGCTTTACCGACGGGTAAGGGACCCGTGAGTCATGAGGTCAGTGGAGATGTGACGAGCCCGGGCTTCGCGAAGGCGCACGGAGGAACAGCCATCGTTCCAGGTTCGCTGAAGCAGGAATTTGAGACGAGCTAATCGTGCGGCGTGGTTTTGGTGGAGTCCAGCTTTGCGGTCATTTCCGCTTCCCCTTTGCGGCGAAGCGGGGTTCTCCACGCGGCCTTGCTGCACTTCAGAGAGAGCGGAGTGAGCGACATTACGGATGGCAGCGTGGAACTCTAGTAAAGCCCCCTCCTCCCCACTCCCCCCCGCCCCCCGCTTTGAAAGAAACGTCGGGGTCCTTTCCGTTAGGGCCTGGGAGTCTGTAGATTAACTGCGCACGCAGGTCACCAGCGTCTCTGGCTACCTTAGGCTTCTGCAGTAACCGCCTCCAGTTCTTCAGCTGTCATTATCAAAATTTCCTGAATATGAGAATACACATTTGCATATTTATTAAAAAAAAAACACAAGTCTTGCGCGTCGCCCGCTAGAGAGGCAACCAGTTATAGAATTTCAGAAGCAACGAGACAGCCACGAGGAAGCGGGGCATGGCAGAGCTGGCGGAGCAGTTCGTATCACAAAGCCACGGGGGTGGTGAAGGAGGGACACCTGCCACCTTCTGCCTGAGCCGTGCCGTGGCCGTGTCCTGGAACGCAGGGACCGAAGAGCAGGGCACAGGAGTGACAGACAGCGTCCGCCTTTTCATGAACGCGTCGCAGGGAGATCTAAGATAGCGAGGCTCTAGGTGGTAGGAGAGGGTGCCGAGAAATGCCACAGAAAGGTCGCCGAAGGCTTTTTTCCTGGCCACTCGCACATCCAAGCTGCGTGCTCAGTGTCTCTGCGACCTTGAAGAAAGGACCTGAGAGACGGGACTAACAACAGCTCTGGGTCCAAAAAAAAAATTGATTTGAAAAGGTCAGGAAAGGAAAAAAATATATATCTGTCTCTTATTGTTCCTGTTATCAGAAGCAGAGTCCAACAAAGTTATAAGCAGCTCAGGGAAGAATGCTTTGGCAGGAGGAAATTAATTCTATTTAATAGTCAGTACGAGTATCGGGTTATTAGCTTGAATTTAATGCACTGTTTCTGATGCCACAGCCCAGCAACTCGTGTTCTCCATGAGACCTTAAGTTCCCGATTGAAAATCCCCTCCCCGCGTTGCCGGGGTGTTCGGTTTCCGATTTCGGGAAAGCACCCTTTTCTGGACGAGCACCGGGGTGTTCGCATGGGGCCCCCCCCATGGTCCCGTCCCCCGCCACCCCACTTTGCTTCACAGTGCAGGGCGCAAAGCTCACGGGTCCCTGTGGCTGATTTGCTGGTCTTTCAAATGGCCTGGTGGTTCTCAGCAGATGCAGAGTTTCTAGCCCATAAGCCGGTGACATTTGGGAGAACGCCGAAATCGCGGTGTGCTCCTCCCGTTGTGGTCTTGAAGACACTAGTTACAGAGCGGGTGCGCGTTGCCACTTTGAATTAACTCAGAGGCGTGTGCTGGGCCCCCAGCCAGAGACGGTGCTTGATGCAAGGGAAGCGCACGCTCTCCGCTCTCCGGTGATTTTATGCCCTTGTTTAATTTATCCTCTTAATTTCCATCTCTCTTGTCTGTTCGGCGTTCTCACCGGGTGCCAGAAACCGTCCTTCCCTCCTGCAGTCTAGCCCAGCTTTGAGCTCCAGCTGTCCTTTCTTGGTAACTGACCCATCCTTTACGTCAGCATCTTAAAGGGCCTTTTCACTCAAGAGTCTCCAAGTGACATGAATTAGAGGCATAAAGTGATACCACTAGTATTGTTGGGAGACGTTAGATTTCAAAAACCGTCCAAAGTCAGCTGTTTTCAGTGACCCCCTTGTGTGTGTTAAGGCCACCCCTGGCAGTAGCTTCGGCTTGTTCCTAAGTCCGTGGTCTCATTAGGAACTTGCCAGCTTAGGTCCGGAAAGTGCGTCAGCTGTTCAGTAGCTCACATGAATTCAGATCTACCCGTCTACCGCGGACACTCAACCGTTTATCTGTTTTATGCACTTGCACCATGATAGGACAGGATTTGGGGAACATCGAAGTTGTTTGTTTAAAGAACATGACAGTGATTTTCCTCACAAACTCCAAGGTCGTTGACTGGGCAGTAAAAGGTAGCGCCGGCTTTCACTGGCTGGCGACAGTGTGACTGGCTCTCTCTTCCCAGAAGCCGACAGGAGCTGTCTTTTAGCCAGTGGCTGACTCGCGATCTTAGGCTGGTGAATCCCGTGTTCATTCGTGCCCTGGGGTCCCTGGGCAGACAGAACAATTCATTTGTTTTAACTGAAGCTGTGTTTTGAGGAACACAAAGTATCAGCAGCCCCCAGTGTCTGCGGCACCCCTAACTTCCCCCGCCTTAGGGATGTCTAAATGGGTTGTTTTGAAGCGTCTCAGTATGGTGCAGGGACAGCCCCGTGAGCCGCCCTGCGGGGCCCTCTGGCCAGCTCTCCGTAACTTCCTCGGCCAGCACACTCATCATTCGGCATTGTCGTGGCATGCTTCATGTTTTTCTTTGTTTGCCCAGCCGATGTCTGGTGTGCCGGTCACAGGAGAGGTGGCGGTAGCGGTTTGTGGATGCATGGGATGATGAATCAAAGAGCAAATGGAAAATAAAATTAATTGGAAAGGTAACTTCGTGTCAGTAGATCTATGAGGGCTGGTTTGACCTCCATTCCAGTGGAATTTCACAGCTTACTTGACATAAAACTTTAAAAAGACTCCCTTCCATGCTGTCTGTTCAGCACCTTGAATGTAACGGAGCAACGCCTGCATTCGAGCTGCTCTATTAGAATCACTGAATTATTTTTTTGTGTTTAGGGCATTTTAACCAGCGAGCATTTATTATACGGCCCTGGTTTCTCTCTTGTCTTCATCTTCTGCCTGTGGACGTCAGGTCAGGCAGTAGTAAGGCCACTCCGATTACTGGTGGTTTCCTCCATTTACCGAGGACTTCTTTTGGGGGAGAGGGCTCTCACTGAGACCGAAGTCCATCAGATGCCTCCTCGTTTCCGCCCCGAATGTGAATGTGTGTGTTCCAGACGTCCCTCGCATGCAATGGGCGTCCTGGGTGACTCCAATAAGGGACACTCTATTTTTAGAGTCCCATGGCTGAAAAAAAATTGAGGGTTACCTTGGGAACCCAAACGAGGGCTGGCCTGGGAACCCAACACCATGTATCATCTGGGCTTACTGGAAGATGTCCAAACAAATTACTTCGGAATGATGTTTTAGAGCACAGTCCTTTCGCAGGTTAAGGCGGGTCATTCTTCTTATTCGTCCTACCCAGAGGGTGAAATTCTCAAAATAGTACGTGCCAGTCTCCCAGAGCCAAGAAGCGAGATGTTGGCTCTTGAGAGACGAGCCTGACCAGCAAGTCCTGGTGACCTTATTGAACACACGAGGGTCATCTTCAGCAATCCTGTGCATTTCTACTTAGCGCTCTGATTACAGACCTTAGAGCACTGTGCTGCACATTACCTGGACCCGCTCCGCTCAGCGGCTCTCGCTGGGCTTCCTGTCCACAGTCGGCTCTGTGTGCGGCTCTCGCTGGGGGCAGTTAGTTGTCGGGTGACCCCAACGTAGACTTTGCCGGCAAGACACTGACGACTTAGAAAACATACGTTTCCAAGAGGAAAGGCTTGTTTTGTATTTTAGGGGGGTGGAGCTCTGTGGCGTGGAAAAGCAGCTCTGTCTCGGTGGGGCTGTGTGCGCCCAAACCAGCGTCCTCACGCCCGGCCCAGGTGTACTGTCCCCTCCTGGGCAGCTCACACGTCCACTGGCAAATCCGCAGTGCCCTGCTCGTGGCTCTTACAGGCCGTTCCAAGCGGGTATTGATGAAGCGATTAGGTGTCCTGCTCTCGTGTGACCGAGTGCGTCTCAGCCGTGAACACGTCTTGATCCATTGCCCCGATCCCAGCGCCGAGTCCGTGCTCGCCCCGAGCGGGGCTTGCTGCCTGCGTCACGCGCCTGCTCCCCGCATGGCTCGGAGGAACTCGGCGCCCTGGCTCCCTTTCCTGCTTAACTTCACGACACGCATCACCCTGGAACACGCCATTAACTTTAGCTATTATTTTGCTTTATGTCTGCGTCGCTCACTAAAATGTCAGCACGCTGAGGACAGAGATTTTTCTCCGTTCCCCGATGAATATTCAGGGCCCACATCAGGGCCTGAAGTGTGTAACGGTTACTCGAGAAAAAGTTTTTTTTACATAACAAATGAGCAAATGAATGAATGAAGAATGAGCGAATGAATGAAGAATCTGTGTGATATCCTGCTGGGGTATCTGCGCGCCCTGTGGAAAGCAGGACAGTCAGTTTTGCGATGATGCCGGCCAGATCAGCCAGGACCCTCTGTCTGAAGGTATTGCCATGATCCCACCTTCAGTTCCCCAGATGGGTGGGGGCCGTCACTTCCTTCTGCTTCCCACACCCCGTTATGAAAATAAGTGGCCTCCTCCGCTCCTCACCCGGCCCCCTTCCTCCTCTCTTTATCCCAGGAGCAAACCTGAGCTTCACTGAGAAACACCCTGTTAATAATGAACTTGGTGGCGTCCTTTAGACAGTGTTGACAAATTAACTCGTACTGGCCTGGCAGCTGTCCTCATGTAGTGACACTATAATTCTGGGGCGGCTCTGGCCCTGAGAGAAGCTTTTAGTGCTCGTTTTCATTACAGAGACTTAAAGGGAAACAGCAGTGGTGCGTAGTGGGGGAGCAGAGCCCCAGAGAGAAGGTTCACCCTGCGGCCTCCAGGCCCTGGAGAGCATGCCGCAGTCAGCCGGCCTCCCTGGCTTCCCCCCTCCGCCCGCTGCCTCACCTCCGGCGTCGCTTGAGGTCTGTGCCTCTCCCTGCGGCCCTGCCCCCTTTCCCTGCTTGCTTCCCTTGACACAGAGCCATGCACGGTGAAGAAAACAGAATGTTATTATCGCACAGACATTATTCTTACTGTCGGAAATACGTGCGGTTTTGGACAGAGACAGACGCAGAGAGGAACCCTAGTTTTAGGGCAGGCCTTGAGTGTTCTCTAATCATATTTCCGTAGCATAAAATAATAATGTATAAACACTGAGTAAGATACTGTTTGTGGACTGCCCGGTTCTATTCACCAACAGGGTGAAGCTTATAATTTCTTTTATGCGTTCATGAAATCAGGCAGATCCTGAGTGGCGAAATGATGACAGTGACCAGCCGCTCACCCCAGAGGCCACCGGGAGTGGCCACTGTCAATCAGACAACTTTCTCTGGCCGAGCCGAGGCTGAGTCGATGGACTCATTTTTTTCCTAGAGGAGAGATAAAGCTTAAGCTGTAACTTATTGAAAATTAATGAAAATAAATTTTGGTAGCACTGGCTGCCAAACGAGAGTGAAGACGGGAACGCGAGTTTTCTCTCTGAAAGCGAACCGTCCTTCCGCCTGCCGCGTTTCTCCAGCTCAGGTTCTCACACCTGCGGTCTAACTCACAGAGCTTTTAATTTGAAAGTATGAATGTGCCTTCGCCACTGGTTCCCATGGTAAATATCCACAGAGGCTTTTATCTTTGATTTTGCATTTCTTTCGATGTTCCTTTTTAGAGCAGTTTAGTTAACAAATTTAAGTCAGAACTTAACTCTTCGTGAAGCTTTTGTGCTTTGTTTCAAAAGCCTGACTTTTAAACAAATGTTTGAGAGCTCTCACAGCTGACCGTAAACAAACACCTTTAAATTTTGGTGTCATCGCTTATAAAATTTCGTGTGTCCAGTTACGAGACTTTTATCTGGGGTGATAGCCTATTGCTGTAACCAAGGAAATCTCGATAGAAAAAACTTTACTCCATTGGAAGTCAAAACATGGCCATTTTTAGATCATCTTTACCCAGGAACTCAGTTCTCGCGAATGCCCTTTCGGATACGGCCTTATCTGAAATACATGCATGCTTGTGTTTACATTGCAGGGGAAACTTTCAACTTGTTGTCGCATTTGAAGAAGTTAGAGTCAGATGGGCACATGGTGGCCACTGGATGAGCCCCTTGTGCTGCAGACGGGGCGGGCAGGCCCTCGTGGACACTAGGGTCCCTGAACCTCAAGACCCTACGGCCTTGATTTTTCTGAAACTACCTCACAGAGAGGATATTCCTCCTGCTGGTTATGAATCCTTAAAATCGTGCTCTATTTCTGGAATCTCTCCGAGTGGTGTTCTTTGCTGTCTCGACCACCGGAAGTTTGCTCTCTCCAGAGCATAAATTCTTAGGGACCTTCCCAGGTCTGGGTGCAGGAGCCTCTCAGCCCCTTCCAGAAGGAGGAAGGACAGAGGTTTGCAACTGCAACAGAAGTGCCTGCCTTTTAATTCTCTGCAGACACACCAGCTTTCCCATTTCCAGAGAAGGGAGAGAATGGATGCTCGCCTGACAGGTCTAGATGTGAATTCTGTCTCTGCCATGTCTCACCAGCCTTTCGATTTGGGTGGATGTTACTTAGCACTTCCAAGCTCTAATTTCCCCGTGGAGATAATTCCCGTGTGGCAGTGTTATTTTGAGGATGAAATTAAGACAAAGCAGAATGGCTGGCATATCGGAGGTGCTCAAAATCGATGGTTTTGTAGGCGTTCTGCCCAGAGACTCATGTCACTGGAACTGTCCCTCAGATCCAGCAGGGGCTGTAACACAATTTTTGTATAGCTTAGCAGAAATTGCATGGGATTTAAAAAAGTATTTGAAAACTAGAACTTGCATTTTATCCTTTTTAAAAAAATAAATCCCAATTCTAGGACACGAATCCATAAATTCCATAAACGTTCATGTCATGCCTAGAATTGCTCATTTTATCTGCAAATGGGTGTCTGAATTGCCAAGTGGCTCAGTGGCGAGGCTTTTATTCACCTACCAACTTAAAAGGCTGGGGACGTATTTGAAATCTATTTTGACATTCTGCACAGGACGATTATTTAAATTACATTTTCAAGTATGTGTGATACCTACATGAAGCCCAAAGCAAGAATTTGGAATGTGCTTTATATTCTTAGAAACCTATTTGCTTCATTTTTCATATTAAAGATGGAAAGACTGTTATTTTTCAAGAACTTAAAAACAGCGTTTACAAAGTTGTGTAAGTATAAGCTGTAGAGAAGACTTGCCGTGGCTCTCTGTGCATTGAAGGAAGAAAATGCTGGAGCGAATATAACGTGAGCTTCCATTTCAGAATCAGAAAATGGGACCACTTATGCTCGGACTTGAGAAACTATTTTATCACCAATCTATAAAAGTCATCAGTTGCAAGAACAAAAGGAAGAGAAGGGGACAGAGGCCAACTCCGGCATATGTGGCGGCGGAAGGGACAAGGGATGGGAGACGTGGCAAGGGGAGGAAAGAGAAGGGAGCAGGGGGGTCACTGCGGTTCCTGACGGACACCTGCAGAGAGGTCGAGTCGCCTTCGCCCTCTCTCTGCCTCTCCGTAAACGTTTGAGTCCTTTAAGGCAGTGAATGAAATTACGATGTTCTTAGACATCTCTGAAAATTCGTCTCCAGAGCAGAAAGGAGCCTGTGCTCACCGAGGTCCCTATTCTCATTTAGACCGTTCTCTTTACCATGGGAACATGCAGCTCAGAGAGGCGAGGCGAGGATAAGCTAGGTGTGACCCCATGTTTCCTGGGTCCTCATCGACAGCCCTGTCTGTGACACCGAATTAGCTTGCCTTGGACATTTCTCTGGAAACGAGTACAAAGCTCGATGGCGCTATTCTGTAACCCCCAAGCTCTCCTGATCCTCCGAAATAGCCAGCCTGTATAATGAAGCGAGGAAGCATCTCCAGGGGTATTCCGGCTTGCTCCCTAGCTTGGGACCTGCAGGTACCTCCCTGCAGGCCGGCCCTTGGAAGGTGGCTTCTCAGCGACAGCGTCGCCTGGAGGGAGGTGGCTCTGCCTGGGCACACGGGCGGACGGAGAGCCTTGCCTTCCGATTTTCATTTCACCCCCGAGAGATGCTCAGGAGCCGGTAAACTTCGCTCATCCACAGACTAGGAAGCCGAGGTCCGGAGAGGCCAGTAGCCCCGCGGGCAGGGCTGGGCGGGGAGGGGCCGGCACCGCTGCCACCTCAGGGCCGGCCGAGCCCAGGTCCCTCATTCCTCCCCGCCCCGCTCCTCGACCCCGTCCTGGAAGATGGAAGCTCAGTCTGCTGGCTGGGATGTTTTCCGGTGTTTTGGGTTACACCGAACGTACAGGGTGACACCGAAACGGATGTGTCAAGGACATTCGAAAGTGAACTGCTACGTGCTCCTCCCGTCCCAGCGGGGGCAGGCGGGAAGGGACAGGCGTGCACGTGGCAGGGATGAGGCGGGCTGAGGCTCTTTCCGCTTCTGCTCCCCGCGCCCTGCAGCTCGCAGTGGCCCGCTTTGTGCACGCTCGTGCCAGGCGCCTGGCAAGGCAGCGCCCGGCCTTGCCGAGAAGACCACGAGGATGTGCTGCAGGACCGCAGAGGCTGGTGAGGGGCCGATGCCACCCACCTCCCCATTTCGCACTTGGCCACTCCGGCTGACCAGGCGGAAGACCCTGGCCTCAAGTTAAGTGGGCAGTTTTGGCAGGAGCCACCCTGGCATCCCTTGCATCGTGCCCAGCCGTACTGAGGCGGGATCACCCAACTGCCCAGCTTTGCTCTCGGCTCCCGGAGGGCCCCCCGGGGAGCTCACAGTCAGTCTCACGCCGAGCCCTTGGGGCGCCCGTGTTTACGCCCTGGCTGCTGCAGCGGCACACGACTGTCCACGTCGCTTCTCTCTGCCTGTGACTTAACAGGTTGACTTGTCCCCTTACGCTTCCCCCGATATTGGGACGCAGCATTTACCCTGTGTGGGCATGGGTAATTAGAGAAAACGCAGAGAGATTTCACATCTGCTGAGAGGTCCTTCTGAGGCGGGCCTGATGCGGAGTGATTCGTCAGTAGAGGGACTCAAGGTAAAGCCTGTATCTAATTTCTACTAGCATCGGTGTCTCGGTGAAAGCAAGTCACGTCACACAAATATATGCCGAGATGGCCTCTTATTACTGCTGCTGGGAGATTAAGAACTTTTTCATGTTTTGAAGACATGCTGTCATGTATGTGTTACACACCTAAGTTACAGGTGTGTGTTCAGTACATACACGCGTGTGTATGCAGTTCCCAAGCAGAATCCCGAAGGCCGTATATAACTGATGAACGATTAAGCGTAGGCTGGAACAGTGGCCTGTGGACTCTTCAAACGTGGGCTGAGTTTATTTGGCGTGTACCCCCTCGTCTGGCACAGTGCCCCCTCTTAGGAGACTCTCGGTAGGAGCTTTCTGAATGCGTGGATGAGTGATACACCTGTCCGTCTGGCAGTCACACAGCCGCGGCTCAGCTGCACCCCATTCAGTCTCGGCTGTCCCTTGTGTAGGTGCCGTCGCTGTTTACAGCTCCACGGCACAGAAGTCGGCAGACAGCGGCTGGGGCCTCCACCTGGCTGCCGCCTGTTTTTGTGAATAAGGTTTCACGGGACACAGCCACGCTCACTGGCACGCGTGTCGCCCATGACCGCTTTCGTGCTGTGGTGGCCGAGCTGCGTCATTTTAACAGACTCAGAGCCTGAACTATGTACTGCCTGGCCCTCTGCAGAGACAGGGTGCTGACGCCCGCCCCGTCGGCCACGGACACGGAGGTCCCAGCAGACGCAGCCCCTGCTGCCCCAACTCCTTGCCCTAGATCACGTGTGTGCAGTGTCCCTCGCCCACTCGGTGGCCGTCCCCTCTTTTAGTGACTGGAAGGACAATGCAGTCGAGCGAATGCTGTGTTTAATGTGGGGTCCACCCTGGGTCATGTTGTCTTGCCGCTGCCCCTCAGACCTTTCCTGCCATGTCTCCGTCCTCAGAGCCACTGGCGGTGCTGTCCCCAAAGTCCCTGCTCTTGGCGGGGGAGCTGCCTCGTTTCCCTTTCTCTTGCCAAGCCTGGGCCTCCTGCCACAGAACAATGCCCTTTCTCATTGAGGCCGGACAGGGTCCCAGGGCGTGGGGGGTGGGAGGGGACTGAGGGTCACTAGACTGACAGCACTTCCTGTGAGCTGCCGGGCTTCTTGCGTTGGTTGGTTATTGGGGACTTTTGCACTTGTGCCTGGCTCGGTACAGCCACACACATCCCCCTCCCGCCCCGAGCTTCGTGATCTCAGCTCTGCCTGTTCGTCACGTTTCAGGGCCCGGCGTGACCTGGGTTCTGCCATCCCTCCCTCCTCCTCCCACGCCCAAGCCTGCGGGTGCCACTCAGCAGCTGCTGGGAGAGGCCTGGCCAGTGAAAGAAGCTACTTCACTCTGGGCAGCAGCCCGTTCTGCCCTGTGCTCGATTAAAGCTTCTCATGGCTTCTAGGTCCCCGCCCCCAGGACCAGAGTATGAGTAGGCCGTCACCGGCCAGCAGCCCACCAGCACACTGCATGTGTGGGTGCAGAGTCTGAGAAGTGTCTCCACACCGAGCTGCCACGTCACCGTGAGTGTGCCCTGAGCTGTGCGGGCCTGCAGCCCGAGGGACCCACCTCGGCCCTGGAGCATTACGGCGATTACAGTCACTGGGTTTTAAGCTCAGTGCCCTGTTTGCCTGGTTCGCAGCCTTCAAGGACGACATTAGTGGCTTATTTTGGGAGCTTGTGTGACCATGAACTTGCTGCGAAGAGACAAGAATAATACTGGGAGCCGTGAACGAGGCAGGGTGTTTCTTGGCACGCACGCCTGCACTGCGTCAAACGAGTGATTTTAGTGAATTGCCTGAACGTTTTACAAGGGACTAAAAGGCACGACGTTGAATACTTTCTCACACCTACCTACTTTCAGATTGCATCCTCCTGAAATACTCGTATTAAGATGCGTCCTGTATTTGGTGACCTCTGCGTTGGTTATTGTGAGGAGCTGTGTAGACGTCACCTTCAAGCTCTACCATCCCTATCTGATAGTAGATGAAGTTGAAGATCCCCGAGATTAAGTTGCCTAAGCTGAAAACGTTCTCTGCTGGGGCCTTTCAGAAAGCTCCATGAGCAAATGAGATTACCCAGAGTCTCACGAAGAATAACGTGGAGACCAGACACAGAAATTCCTACGCACCGAATTAAGACTGCTGCAGAGAGCGTGCCTGACAAACCAGCGGTGCCGCCTGCAAGATCCGAGACCGAGGCTGCAGAAACGAAGTCCGAAGTGAAAAGCCCTGTCATACATTCAGCGTGTCTCAAGAAACGCACCTTAGCCCCCAGCCAAAAGTCAGGTTCAAAGACTTGCCTTCCCTCACTCTGTCCTAACGCCGTGCACAAGAGCAAGGCCGTGGCCCCAGTAGACCTGGGCCAAGCCTGCAGTGCGATGTGGATCTGAGGTGGGAGTGGTCACTGGAGTCAAGATCACGGGCTCCACGGTGCACACAAGACGCCTGCCCTCCCTGGGCCTGCTCTTACTGCGGGCAAAACTACACAAAGCGGGCCCCTCTGTGCCACGCGCGGGGCGCCGGGCGAGGAGACAAAGTGATTGTGCCTGGGTTCAGGAACTTCCCTGCTCTTATCATAAACTTTAGAATGTTTTCCAAGGACAATTCCATTGATATTTTGACTTGGTCATGGGATCCTTCATCCTGCTCCACTTTGACCATATCTACACAACGTGATCGATATAAAGTGAGCTTTCCTGTCTTCTACCATGACATGCAATGCAAACACTCATTTCTCAGCTCAGATAGAGTGCGTAAAATAAGTCCTGAGCATCCCTCCTTCTAAAGTGACAGCTCTGGAGCGGGCCCTTCAGGCCCAGCACCCCGGGGAGCATGTTAAATGTTGAGGATTTTGTGAGCTCACCGAATGGGCCGGGGGCAGCAGTGACACCAAGAGAACCGGCCAGTGCCGCGCCTCAGCCCCGGAGCCGGCTGCCAGAGACGCACCCGCACACCTGCGTGCCGCTCCCTGCCACCCCCGTGCACCCAGACGCCCGGGAAAGGGCTGAAGAAGGCGCTCGCCTCTTCTCTGCCCACCCCCGAGGCTTCTGTCTTCTCCTATATTCTGACGCAGAAAAGAGTGGTAGAAATTAGAACTTTGGCCAGATTAATGACCTGAGCAAGGGGCAAAGGAGTCACCTTCAAGGTGGCCTTGGAGTTTGAAACCACTCGCTTCATTGCTATGTGAGCCCAGAGGGCTCAGGGAGGGAGCGGGGAGGAAAGGTTCCCAGGAGCTGGCGTGGGGGTTCGCCAGGCCTCGGACCCGCCTTTCTGCCGTGAGCCCGGGCTGTGCCGGCCACGCGTGAACTAGAGATTGACTTGAAAGCAAAGTCATCCTCTGTCCCGACCTGTGGGTGTCCGGCCTCTGCAGGCTTTCATTTGGGCCCCGGAGGCACGTGCGCGTGCACTTGGCTTTACAGCGGGGAATCTGATTTCCCCACTGGCGGGAGGTCTCGCGCTCCTTCTGTCGTGCTGTCCGGTTGAAGTCACTAGCAGCTACGTCCAGCGTCAGTGATCAGGCCGTCGAGGCTGCTGAGACCCCATGGGGATGTGGTCGACTGACTGATTGACAGACGGCTCGGGGCCACCGCATTGTGTTGCTGTGGGATGTGTACGAACTGAAGTCAGTGATTCGGATGGGATGAGAATGGAGATGTGAGCCCAGGAGCGGACAAGGTCTTCTGAAAGCATATTCTGCGCTGTGCAGTGACTCGCCATCAACCTGCCGTGAGGCTACGACTGGCGAGCCGCTGCGCTTGCTTGCTACGAGCGACCGCAAACAGCAGGTGTGGGGTTGTTGACCACTGACTCTGTGCACGAACGGGGTGGGGAAGCCGGAAGCCAAGGGCGCAGCGTGCACCTGGCCCCTTACCTAGGCGCCAGGGCTGGAGCCTGCCCTGCTGCCTTGGGATGCAGAGGCAGCTGCCTCCCCGTTTGTAGTGTGCAAGCACCATGTGCCTGGAGCACAGCAGCCCTTTGGGGACACTGAGCTTGGTGGCTTCGCTGCCCTGACTGCACTTCCTGGCTTCCCGCATGGTGGCTGCCAGCTCACTTCACCAGGGACCGTGCTAGTCGTGTAAGACCACAGGATGCCGCCGGAGATGCCACCTCCCGCATATGGGCTGGAGGGGACCCAGAGGGGTTCAAGGTGGAGCGGGAAGGAGAGGGACTGGCCATCTAGATGAGGGCACCGTTTCGGGAGCCTGGGACCAGTGCAGGGCTGGCTGCCTCAGGTCAGCGCGGCACACTGCCGAGCCCGCGCGAGCCTTCCTCACGAAGGAGCTCACGACTCACGTCCTATCTTTTAAGCTATGTGTTTTGAAATTTGCTTTTCACAGTTTCAAGTTCAAAAGACGGGAAACAAAGTTCAGCAGTCCGTGACAGTGCTGGACAGTTGGGCTGCCAGCTTGGCGCGTTCCCTCTGCGGCCCGCCTGGACGCATGGGCCAGTCCCTCTCTACCCACAAGCCCATGGGGCTCGTTGGAGGATGGGCGCTCCCTCTCTGAGCTCCAAGTGAAGAAGGAAAATCGTACTGTGTGCTGTCTAAAGTGTTTGCAGTCCCGAACCTGAACGCTATTCTGCTTATTTCATACAAATGAGTCAGCATTTACTACTTTGCAAAATGCCAATGAATTCTTTCTTTTCCATGATATGATTCCTAAGAGGCGAGGAGCTTCCTGTGCAGGTTAGATATTTTGGACTGGCAAATGTATCACACTTCATCAGGATCGTAAACCCTTAGTCCGCAGATACATATAACAAGGAAAGAGCCATCAGTTCATTCCAAGTATAATTTGGTTTGAATTGCGGGCCAGGCAGACGAGTGCTGACCAACAAGCAAATCTCTGAGGCGAGCATGCAGTGGAGTGTAGCCTCACAAAGCACCTGTGGCCCCGTGGGGCTCGCCCTGTGCTCAGACTCTAGCCCGTTAATGAAATGCTGGCTTTAGCCTCATTGCGGAATTGGGTGTGTGTGTCGGGGGCGGGGGAGCTGCAGGTGGAACCTGGGGTGACGAGCACCTTAAGACACGCGTGAGTGTACTTACCCTTCCCGGTGAGCCTCCCCCTTCTCCAGCTCCTGGATGACGCCCAGAAGCACTTTGATGGTTTCTTGGCTCGAGCTGATCAAGTGCTCCATGACCTGCAGCTGAGCCTTCAGGCCCACCACCTCCGTGTGAGGCACGATTTGCTGGGATTCTTCACCCTCGGCGGCCGCCGGCGGGCAAGGCTGGTCCTCCCGCCCCCGTGGGGCTTGAGTCTGCGGGGGCTGGTCACTACATTCGGGGTACAGGCACTGCCCCGGGGGTTCCTGGAGCCCGTTGAGGTGGGCGGCCCTGCCGTGCTCCTCGTCGGCTGTGGGGCAGAGGGACCACTGGCTGGCGGCAGCAGAGTCCGACAAGGCAGGCTCAGTGGCCTTCGCGCTGGGGGCAGGGGCATAAACAGCGGCCACCTCCGTTTTAAACACCCTGCCGGGGGCTGCGGGAGCGGGCTCCTCGGCGTCCGGCGTCGCCCTGCCCTGTGCTGCCTTCCCGGGCAGCCGGTGACCGGGCCCGTGGAGGGGAGGTCGGGTGGAGCCGTGGAGGGGTGCGTCGGTGTCTCCGCACGGCTCCGCACAGTTGACCCCGGCGGGCGGGTCCAGCGCGTTCCTGTGCTCGTCGTGGTGGAAAACCAAGGCCGCCGTGGTCCGAGCCCGGCCCGCCGCCCAGGCGGGGGCCTCCTCCCGCTTCTCTTTGGAATCGATCCCAAAGCCATTGTCCTGGCTTGCGAAGGCGCCCCCGGCTGGGGTGCCCGCGAGAGCCCCTTTTTTGCGGTCCAGAGGGAAGGTCTGGTAACACTTTTTAAGATCTGGCGAGGTCTGCACGCCCGTGCTCTTGGTGACGTTGGGGATGGACCGCCGCGCGGGCACCGTCATGTATTTGCGATAGGCGGCCCTGCAGCACACGGGCCTGGCTCCCCGCTTCTCGCCCACCTGCCCCGCGGGGAGCCGTGGGGCCCCCTGCTCGTTCTGCGCCTCACAGATGTCCTTGAACCGCACCTGCAAGGCCTTGTTCCGCTTCTTGATCTGCCGGTTGGGGTCCAGGGCGTATTTCATCTCCAGGGCCAGGCAGGCGGCGGGCTCCACTTCGCTCTCGGACGCGGCGAGTACGCATTTGCCGGTGTCCTTACTGACCATGATTCCTGCACGTGGAGACAGCACAGGTGTCAGGCAGGAGAAAGGCACATGCAAACACGGGCAGCCCAAACTTCTAGCGCGGACGACTACTCCCTGCCCCCCGATTACTTTTAAACAGGTGAGGTCAGCCTGTATGTTAAGGAAAATCAGCCAGGCAGAGAATTGCTGGCAGGCACAGCTCGAAATGCTTCTCAGATCTCAAAGCCTGCCTCCTCTTCCATGTGGGATCTACGCGTTTTTCTTTTCATAGTAATGCATGTTTCCCCATTAGACAAACCTGTTTTACTATGTTCGTCAAGAAACCCAACGACGCTGCCTCTTTTTGCTTTGCAAATCATCATTTCACGCACACATCTCGGCTTCATGGGCAGATGGTTTTCCAAATGCGACTGATTTGGTTTGGGTTTTTACTATTTTTTGAGGATGACGTGATTAATCTATTATTGGAATCCCAGAGAATAGCTGTTTTCTCTTAAAGACTTATTGGGAGATTCTAGCTGCTAATCAGATAAGTGTGGAGGACCCTAAGTTGAAGAACTGAGAGAACCCCATCTGCGTTAGCCATTCCGGATGCCACGGGCCGGTGGGCGGTACCGCTTTACGGAACCCACAAAGGACAAATCTCTGAGATGTGGCTTGCTTCCCACGGGTTAACACCAGCCATGGAAAGAACACGGGTGTCCCTGTGCCCGCCAAGGCGATGTTAGCAACTCATTTCTTTGATTCTGTCGAGAGAGGTATTTGAAAGTACTTTTTTTTTTTCTTTTAAAGAAGTTATTCATTCTGGAATCAAGTTTTGTGTTTGGATCACAACCTCTGGAAATGCAAACAATGGTGCTTGTTTCAGTATTTTAATCCTGAAAGAAAATAAAATCACGAGGCTTTATGTTAATCATGCAAATTCATCTTGGGCTGAATTATTAAATGCAACTAAAAAGATGCAGGTGGCCAGTGACTCCTCACGGGGACACCAGTAGGGTAAATGCCTTCACTCTATTAGGCAGATTCACAGCTGCTTATTGCACACGGAAGAACTTTCTTGAGGGTGAACTTAAAGCGAGAAATATAGTGAAGTAAGTGGTTGGCGAGTTAGTGATCGTTTCTCACGCCTTGTGTTCCCGAGGGAATCGGGGGTGGGGCGGGGAGGACCTGGTGTTGGGTGCAGGGCCCTGGCAAGGTGCCCAGAGAGGCAAAGCCACCGACGTGGGCCAGCGAGAATGAGCACGTCAGACACGCAGGCAGGAGCAGGGTCTCAGTCCGCCTGCCCCCCGAGTCCACCTGTTCTCGTCGCCCCAGGTGTCCACGCAGGACACGTGCCCACAGCCGTGGTTCTCACGGAGGACCACGGGAGTGGTTGCTTCAGTGGAGGGAGCGAGGGAGAAGCCCAGAGCCCCGTCGGGCGCAAGTGTGGCGAGCTGGCCTCCCTGCAGTAGGGGGCGCCATCCCACGGACCTCTGCGTCTCGGGCTGGCGTGGCGCCCGCAGGTTGCAGGAAGACTGTTGTGTCATGTTGTGTCATGACGGTGAGCTGGCCGTCGTGTTAGAGGACATCACAACGGTCTGTGCAGAATTCGTTTCAGACTAAACTAGTTTCTCAGCCCGGCCGGTCCTGGCATTTCAGGCTGGTGATCTCGGCTGTGGGGCTCTCTGGGCAGTGTGGGGCTCTCTGGGCAGTGTGGGGCTCTCTGGGCAGTGTGGGGCTCTCTGGGCAGTGTGGGGCTCTCTGGGCAGTGTGGGGCTCTCTGGGCAGTGTGGGACACATAGCAGCACCCTGGCTTCTACCTGCTAGACGCAAGTAGTCCCCTCAACCCTGTGTGACAGCTGGCAGTGTTCCCAGACACTGCCAAATGACGCTGGGGCACAGTGCCCCTGGATGAGCACCACTGCTTTAGACCTTGACCCTTTGACCCTTGGTGGCCAGAGTATGACCCAGAAGATAAGGCCTGGGAGAGAGCGAGGCGAAAGGCCGGGCACAGGCAGCAGCGCACCCCTCCCGGGCGCAGTCTGGGAGTGCCCACCCCGAAGCTCCCGTCTGGAGAAGCCCCAGCTCTGTGCGGAGCCAGGGGCCAGCCGGGTCCACACCCCGCCCAGGCATCTGGATGTGCTCCTGTAAAAGAATTAATCCGAACCGATCACATCTGGGTCGTTCGCACGAGACAAAGGACAAGCCCTCTTTGGTCTTGGCGCGTTACCAGCTGCGGAGGCTGTCTGGAGATCTTCGTCGTTTGAAACTCGAAAAACTGGGCAGTTTAGGGGAGCAGGGACAAGGACAACACAGACGGCAGCCGTCATCATCATCGATGTCCTGCCTCCGTCGGGGGAGGGCTGACTCCGGGTCGTGGGTGGGGCAGCCCAGGCCTGCCGAGGACAGATGATGTCTGTCTTTAGAGACACTTATCCCCACAGGCTAATAGCGTGCACACCAGAGGACCTGGTCTTGGGGGGAGGATGGCGTACAGCGGGGGCGTGATAAGGAACTTAAATCTCAACCCTCACTCATATCTCGTATTCATTCTTTAACTGCCCTTGTGGCCCAGGTGTGTGAGAATGTACTGCACCGTCGTTCTGCAGAAGACCTTCATACTAGGGGAAATTTGAAAGGGAGAGCCTTTTTACAAAAAGCAATTTACTAGTAATTTTTCAGCCTTTTCCCTGCCACTGCGGAAAAATGTGGGTCTGAATAAGTTTGTCCTACCATGCTATCCATCATCACGATGTGCCAGGAACTGCGCTGAAATAATTTCCCTACATCAGTCTGCTGGGTTGGAAAGATGTTCTGAGTCTTGGACTCAACCGTCAAACTAATAAAACAATCAGAAAAATCAGAAAAATTAATTGCCAGTGGCAAAATACTAAGAATAAAAAAAGAAATTCCTATACTTTTCTCTGTTTTACAGAGAGCTGCTAAGTACATAAAAATCATTTCCTTGTTAGCAAATATGATGGTAATAAATAGGAATTTTTATCAGCTCAGTCGGTTGTTGCCAAACCTTTTTTAAGTCATGGTAATTGAGTTGTTCTTACTGCACTGAGAGGGAAGATACCCAGAGATTTTGTATTTGACTCATTCTGGCATCAGATGAGGTTGAATTCCTCTTGATGGCTGGGTGACATTTTTCTAAAGCTGTGTAATGGAAGTTCTGGACATTAGAAATTACTTTCATCTTAAGCCGGCCCAAGCTAAAGAAAATGATTTTGACGTGAAAGAAAACTGGGCATTCTGTAGCAGAGTCCACGAGACGAGTAGAACCTTCTAGCATCCTCGTTCGGGCATCATTCCTTCATGCGGTCGTTCGGCACACGGATACCCACGTGGCCCGGCGTGACGCCAGTATTCGGTCCCCGGGCCCCGTGCCCTGGCCGCATGCCACGCCCCCCACGCGCCTGCTCCCACTTCCTCCTGGACCCACAGCTCACCCCATGGGGGAGGCCCTGGCCTTGTCCACGCGCTGCACATCGGAGGCCGAGGAACAAGATCGTTTCCCTTACCTTGCTGACTCTCACAACTAGCGGGCCACACTTGCTCAGAGTCACAACGAGCGGGCCGCACGTATTCCTTTTAAACCCCATGCACTAAGCCCCTGCCCCACCCAGGGAAATCTGTAAGCCAGAGTGACCTGTGACAAACGGCTGGAACTCATCAGTTCCCCTGGGCTGTGGCTCCAAAGCATCTGGGTGCAGGTTATGGGGGGCTGTCCAGGTGGGTCCCAGGAGCACCTGGCCTGGGGCACAGTCAGTCAGTGAGGGCCACCCTGAGCTGGGGACTACACCAGGGACCAACGTGGCATGTCTAGCCGCAGCTGGCCTTGGCCGCACCCCCCCCCCCCCCAGAGAACCGTGGGCTTGGGTTCCCGCCGCTAATCTCTTGGCTCTGAAGCGGCAGGAGTTCGTGACCTTTATTTTTCGTAAGGAAACGGTGTTGTAGAATTTACTGGACTGTGCCGTCCCGAGGTGAAAATGGCAAGTTGCGGCTGTGCCTGTGGCTCGGGAGTGCTCGGTGACGTGGAGCTGCTTGGAATATAAATATCTTAATTACCCTCAAATTACATTTCATAATCAAATGTGAGCTGTAAATATAGAAACCCTGTACTTTTAGTGATGGAGCCATCTCTGCGTGCGGCTTTAAATCAATAGTTAAAACACATTCGTTCCAGCTTAAGGGCGGGAAAAGTAGAAGCAACCAAATGCCTGACTACATGTAAAGGGGTAGAGGGTTCGTGGCCTGTGGTGTGCGGTCACCAGGCGCGGCCATTCACATGGCATGTGCAAAGATTACTTAGTGTCACAGGAAAGCCCGCCTGAAACGCTGTCCAGTGAAGAGACCACAGCCTCCAGATCGTCCTGGAAGACAAGGAACAGAAATAGTCCCCAGGTGGTGTCGAGATCGTGTACTCCAGAAAAGTTATTTTTCTGTGTTTCCCGATTTTTGTGGAGGAAGTTGCGATGTCCTTATATTGTTTGCCAATTACGAGACCTCAGGGCAAAGTCAGCGCACACCTTAGCGGGAACGATAGATCACGAAGGTATTTAAACAGTCGCATCAGAATAAGAAAAACTCAGAGATGATTAGATTTGGGTAAAAATAGTCTTGCAAAGGTCATCGTTGATTGTTTTGAGGAAGCCTTGGTTAAAGAAAGAAATGAACTGCGTCTGAGTGTGGACGTGTGCATAAAGTTCACACGTCTGCACGTGCACGTGCAGACAGATGCGTTTGGAGAGGCTGAATGTATAGTGGAGGAAATATCAACATGTGAGCAAATTCACTGTTGGGATGGGATTCGCCATCTGTTTTAATTAGGAATCAAATGGATTTGACCTATAATCTGCATTTCTAGTCCCAGGGAAACTGGGGTGTCTGCAGCTGATGAGGGAGAACTGTACTGGGCTCGCTCCCTACTTGACCTGTCTGCGCCGACTGAGGGGTTTTGGGGTGGGCCCTGCACTGTGATATCCGTGGCAGGATGTGGTGGGGGCTGGTGAGTCAGGCAGCCCAGCCGACACCGGCCTGCGTCCATCCGGCAGTGGGCATGGCAGACGAGCAGTCCGACGTGTCTGCAGAGGGACCGTTTGTTTGATGTCACTGGTTTTTCGTGTGGCTTTCCTGCTGCCGGACACCTCGGAGTCGAAGATGCTGGCTGGGATTCAAGATTAATTGGGTCAGCGTTTAATTCCACATGCTGAGGGGATGCCTGCACGTCAGGCCACTTGGAGCGGGGGTGCAGGAACCCGAGTGTCCTTAACACGTGCCTTCCTGGAGGGAAAGGAAGCACAGCGAGCCTCGCCCACTCACGAGCTCTTCCTGCCCCGGACAGTTAACTCGAGGCCTGGCCTGTTTCATAGATGCAGCCGATCCTTCCAAGCTGGAGACCTCCTGCCCTGAGGGCAAAGCTGGCTGCCTGTGGACTTTGGACCGTGTCTGGGTGAGAGGCATTATCCTGTTCCATTTTCTTTAATGCACCGAAATCATATCTTCCCAGGCACCTGTTCTCTTCTTCAGAGGTCGTCAGTCAAGAGGACAGAAACGAAGGCCACCCTGAGATGCAGTGTTTAGGGACGAGGCCACCACCTCAGTGCTGCAGCCCATGGGATGGACAGACAGAGTCCTGTCCTCCGTTTTGGGGACCCTAGTAGGGGGACCTCTGTCGTGAGCTGATGGGAGGCAGGGTGAGGGGCCCTCGTGGAGTTGGAAGCCAGGTTCTGAGGCAGGACAACCATCCTAGCTCAGGCCCCAGCTTGTTCGTACCTGTGATTTCAGAAAACGCGCTTTAACCAACAGAAAACCTAGAGTCGGCTGCTTCAGCCACGTGATGTAAATCAGCGCTGCCACGCGAGCCCCGCCCGGCCTGCTTCTAATGCGGGGGCAGAAATGCACCGTCCACCGTACGCGCGGACGCCTGGGGTCTGGTGTGAGGGTTCGGGGGAGGGGGCGGGCCGGAAAGGACCAGACTCCCCTCTTCGTTTGGGTTTCACTGTTTACTTCTTCAATCTTCAGCTTAGACTGATGTCAGCCTTTGCTCATTTTCTGTCCAAGTGGAATCTAAATTAGCACGCAGGAATTAGCCAAACTTTATTATCTTGGAGAAATTCAACTGGAAACAAAAGTCTCTTCCAAGTGAGATGTTAGATCAGGTAAAATTATTTTAACTGCAGCAGTGAGCTTTGCTAACTAACAATGTCCAGACAGCTCAGTAAAGCTGGTTCTGACAACTCAACAAAATCATACGTGAGATTCACAAAAGGAACTCATTTTCTTCCTGTCCCCTCCCCCACTGGCCTGACCGTTGCAGAAGATGCGAGACAGAGGGCTCCAGGTTTGAGCACCGCTCACGAGCGCTCTGATTATAGCAAACGTCCCACCTGCTCCGTTTCCTGGGTGGTTCCAGGTAGTTAAGAGTCAGCTGCTCGCTGGGGCCCAGGAGGACGGAGTGGGTCGGCTGCAGGACAGGTGGCCTCCCCGCCCGAGGCTTAGTGGGAGTCTCACGTCCGTGAAATGTAGGGACTGGAATCGGCTCTGGGAGTGTTTTGCCTTTTTGATGCACTATGATGAATCCATACATATATATTTTTAACTAAATGGCACGTTTTGACTTACGATATATCTGAAGCTAAAAGTAGAACATTGGTTTTTCCAAGAAATAGGTCCGTCCAAGGAGCGTGCTCCCCCAGCCACCTCCCCCAGCTGCATCTCGGGGTTCCGCTCTGGAACGCCCGAGGCGGGACTTCCGGCGGGAGGGACCTGTTTGTTACAGCTGCAATCAGTGAGAGGCGAAGGTCGGTCTTGTCTTTCCAGCGACGCCACCTGAGCGCCCACGTGTTACCCTCGAAGCAGAACCCCCTTGTCGTTTTCCTTGCAGTGTGTCCCCTTTTTGCTCGGTCTAGCTAAACTGTAGACTTTGCAAGATCTAAGGTTTACGGCAGAGGTAGCAAGCTGAGAAAGAGGGAGAAACGAGCATTTGTCATAATTGGCGTCTGTTGAGAAGCACACGACCAACCACAGAGAAGCGACTGCCCCAGTGGCCCAGGTACACAGGTCTGACACGAGGCCATCGACAGAGCTGGCGTGTGAGCTCGTCGCACGCACCAGGCAGCCAGCGCCAGGTGTGGGAAGCGTCTGGGCTTGAATTCTCGGCTTACGTGGTTCTTGGGCTAAACAGGAATAAGGGGTGGTTTAGCCTGCGTGGGCCAGCAGGACGTGGATTAAGAGCCATCACGTAAAGTAGGGCGGCCTCCACTTTCCTCCCATCGCATCTGATGGACAGCGAGGGGGATCTCAGACACAGATCATCACCCCGAAGAGAGAGGGTTTCGGTCCAGACGAAACTAAGGCCAGGCAGAGGGTGCGTACGGCTGAGCACACGGCACATGGAAGCCGAGGGAACGTCCCTAGTCGCAGCCGATAGCTACTCACTGCAGGTGCGTGTAGGGGGCGGATCTCGCGTTCAGGCCCCAGATGTCATCATTGAGGGGAAGGAAGAGGAAAAGAGGAAATGAAGGTGTCTGTCTGTATGTCACCCACTTCCATCTATGACACCCAAACAGCTGCCACATTTTATTCCACGAAATAATTTCTACCGCTCATTCATCCTGGTGTTTCCTATTCTGCTGGCGTCTTTCTGGCTGTCGTGAAGTCTGTCCTCTCCATGCATAATGATAAGTAGCTACCTGAGGCGAAAAAATGACCTCCACCCTCCAGTTCTGTTCTAACGTCTTTAAAGGTTTGCTTCCCGTACGGGGAGCTCCCAGCAGCGGCCCTGGCAGCCTGGGGGACTCGGTGGCCTTTCCCGGGAGGAGGTCTGGCACAGAGCAAAGGCCCGAGGCCCTGGGGTGGTCCATAAACCACCCAGAAACGGAGCCGCTGTGCTCACCTTGGCCAAGCATGGAGCAGAAGCGCCCAGTACTAAACGCAGGATCGAACTCGGCTTGCAGGGGTCAGGCGGGCTGCGCCCCGACTCCGGGTTGCGTGGGCTCGGTCCCTTCATTCTGAGGGTGCCCTCAAGGTGCCGGCTGCGCTGTGCCTGACTCGTCCCCTGGTTTAATCCCCCACGTCCATTCACCACCGAATTCCACTGGTGGTTGTTTGTCCTTCCCGTTGCTTCACTGATTTCTTCCCTTCCGTTCACACTGTTCCCACCATGCCCTTGGCGTTCTTATGTCCCCTGCGCTCAGCTCTCCACGCCACCCTCCCTCCTCGCCCTATAGGTCCTGCTAGTCCAGCTTCCGGTGCCTACATCTCACCTCTCTGCAGGTGCCTACGAGAGTCCCAATCTAGAAGCCCTTCCAAAAAGCAAGTCTTTTTTTTTTTTTTTAAGGTCTTCTATAACTCTGCCCTTCCCACCCTGTTTCTCTCTAGACCTCTGCAGAGAGGCCTGTCTCTGCCGCAGGAAGTCCGTCCCCACACTGTCTCTCGGGTGCACCGTGAGTGCCCCACAGCCAGTGCCTACGCGAGGCTGAGCGTCCGGTGGTTCACATTCCAGGACGGTGACCCTGCCGTCCTCCACCACGGAGGGCTTCCTCGTGATGGTTCTGGTCTAGTCTCACGTTCCCTAGCTGCTCCTGTCCTCGTCACTGCTGCCACCGAGTCAGTGAATAGCACCCGCGTGTCTTGAGTGACCCAGGCACCAAACCAGGTCCTGGGCACCCAGGAAAACGAGGCACCGTCCTTGGAATGTGTAGGTCAGCACAAGAAAGACACGTGTTTACGGATAACCCCAGCCCACTGGGCGGGACCTCATGGGGGTAAGAGAAGGAAAGTGCCAGATGTGCTCCCTGGGGAGTCAGGGCCGCCTTCCCCCGGAGACACGTACAAGCGGCCTGAAGCCCGAGCCACTTCTCTGTGATGTGTCTGTTTTCTCTCCTAACTCAAATACAGTGTTTGTAGACTCGGTCCCTCTAAGCATCCCCTCTCTCTGCTGAACTCAAATCAGCCTTCCATACTTGCTAATTAGTTGAAGAATATGGTATACATCACAGCATCCTCACAGCTGGGGCCATAACACGTGGCAGCTTAGGAAGGCTTCCGATGGGTGTGCGATATTACTGGCTCTTTCTGCATTACCTGGATCCGCACATCAGGTGCAACATGGCCATATTCCGAAACCTGGGCAGGAAGGAACTAGGTGGGTGGAAAGGATAGTTTCATTACCTTAAGTAAAACCACGTCCTGAGGTTTTTCTCTTCTGAACCCTGGTGTGACTCTCTTGAGTTTGCTTGTTCTACTATGTTACCTTTTTTGTGTGTTTGTTTTTGAGTGCTGATGAGGCGATGACCCACACACTCACAAAAATTAGCCGACGATACAGAAGTACCGTGTATCTGTACCTACTGTGAAGTACGTCGGGGCCCTGGCTGCGTGTCTGTTGCGGTGCATGTGGATTGCTGGTGCGTCCCACTAGGTGTGCTCCTGAGTCATCCAGCTTTCTTCTTGGGAGTGGGATATAGTTGTGGCAAAACAAATTAAGAATTAATTCAGAAACCTCAATAGCTTGGAATACCACAAACATTTCAGAGTGTGGAATCTTGGCTGCCCTCAGCCTTCTGGTCGGACTCCGGTGTTTGCTGTCGGGAGGTGGCACTGACCTTCTGGGAAAAATCCATCGAGGGCTCAGGCTGCACCTGAGAGGTTGCTTCACAGCGGGGACTGTGTTTTGGCACAAAGGTTTCGAAAGAAATACATAACTTCCGTTTTTTTCCTTACTTTGAATTGAGAACACAAAGTCTAAAATTGTATTCAATAAATCAGACCAGTACTGAAAAATATAATTCTACACTGTTGCGTGTCTGTTAAGATGAATGGGAAGCGGAAGAAGGGAAATGGGGTACTCGAGAGACAGTGAGGGGGCCACGAGGGTGAGACCCACACTGACAGACGACAGACGGACACACACGGGAGAGGAAGGGGCGGCACTCAGGGAAGCAACGCCCACCCAGCTCACTGTGGACTGGGGCAGAGGCTCATCTTTTGATGGATGGAGCCACGAGTATCGCCTTGTCAAGTCAGGGGGCAGTTAGCACAGCCCCTTGTCCCCCTCATCCAGAGTGGAACCTGACGGTTCGTCCTGGGACAAAGAAAGCAGAACTCAGGGCGAGGACACCATGCAGCTTCGTGTCGCGCGAGGCACTGGTGCTACTTTTAACGAATGCTCGTATTTTACGTTTGCATGCTTATGTCCTGTCTTTCAGTCTGTCTAGCACCTCCTTGGAACTGACACCCTCTCATGTCTCAGGGATTGTGGATAAGGGAAAGGGGGAGCGGCGGGATGAGCCCGTGTAGGTTCACGGAGAGAAGTCAGCATCGTCGTGAGTAAGCAGTGCTGTTGATGAAAGCGCTCCGAGCACAGCACGATGCTAAAAATACGCTTTTAAAGGAAAGCACAAGTCTTTCCAGAACCTCAGATGACCCCTTTGTAGTCTGGCCTCCTTGAAGCTTTGGAGGAGAGAGCATAGTTGTTGAGAAAGTGGAGCCCTTTTACAAATTTTTTTTGTCTGTTTCTTTGTTTTTTAAGAAAGCGTTTTTAGACACGTACGAGATGAGAACCGGGAGGGAGGCTGTGCTCCCACAGGCAGGAAGCAAACACACAGCCTCCTCCAGGGCTCGGTCCCTGAGCTGGCTCCCTAGATAAAGCTCGTCGGTCCCCACCCCGTCCAGGTCAGTGAGGATTTCCGGGGGGGGTGGAGACAGGGCAGAGATCACGTTGGGGAACCGTGGTCTGCGCGTTTCGTTTTGTTTATGTTCTTCCCCACCCCTATTCTCTCCTATTTTCTGCTGTATCCCCAAAGCTTAGAGCAACAGGGGCCACACGCAAGGTGCCCACAAATGTTTACTGAATGAAGGGATGAATGAACGACGGCCCCTTCCAGTTTCTCTGGAATGAACCTGGGTCTCAGCCAGGTGTTGGGGACATCAGCAACGGAGGCCAGGTCCCAGGCAGTAGGGTGCCTCTCCCATGGCCTTGCTCGGCCCCACGTGTGTATCAGCAGTAGAGGCGGAGTCCCCTTCCGCAGGGGGGTGGACAGCTAGTGAGCAGTCGTCGTCATGCTTTAAAACACAGGTGTTCTGCAATGCGGATTGGTTGTCAAATGGCAATTTACAAGCACACTGTCACCTGCAGTTCCATAATCGGCATAGGCACCTTTGTTCTCATGATGCTTCTGCTGAGGGATGCAGGACGTCTCGAGTTCCGTCTCTTCCTAGGAATTCTGTGGCTGGGGGCAGCTCTTCTCCACCATGGATCTGGGGCGTGAGATCACGTGTAAGCGCCCGTCTCTTCAGTGAATGATTTCCTTTGGGATCTTACATGGAGGGCGTTAGAAACGGGTGAGGGGCGCTCCAGGTCATCCGTCCAGCATCCTCATGTTCTGCAGCCTTTTCTTGACGTGGTAATTCCTGGCTATGCAGTGTCCGAAGAACTGGGGTTTAGAAACCGACTGCCTGATTTCGCGTTCCGGGCCCCCCCTAAACCCCCCAAGAATTCGTTCCGCATCAAATCAAGTCACAGACGCTGGGAGGGGAAAGGCGATCACAAAGGTGGACACCGCTCGTGCCTGCACTTCACGTGTGTTCCAGCATCATGTTACCCGGACACCCTCCGAAGGAGGGGTTACCGTTCTGAGAAAGCCAGGGAGACTGAGGCACTGGCGGGGGAGCCAGATGGGTCGCGATCGGCAGAACTGGGAGTGCAGAGGCGGCCAGCGTCACTCGGACACTGCGCTCATGTCTCCGGCCTCTGACGGGCGCTCAGGAGGTCAGTGCCTATGGAGCCCATCGGACACGGTCCTGGTGGTGCTGCCGCTGGCGCTGACGTGGAGGATGACAGGGAGCACACACTTAGGAACGTGTTATGCCTGTGGACGGCCCTGGATATGCCACCTGAGAGGAACACGTTCGAGGACCATCCAGAAGGTTTCAGCCTTGAGTGGCCGATTAAATGTTGTCCTAGGTTTTTATTTTACTTAAAGCTGGGCACGTCGGTGGTCATTTTCACTGACTCTGTAGGGCTAGAGCTAGCAGTGATGCTCCGATAGAGAATTTAAGCTGCCACTGGGAATGAATTGAGAGCCGGGAGCCCTGGGTTACTGCCCATTCTCTCAGCTGCTGACCCCACCCCAGGGCGCCTGCCCTGAGCTCTCCCATCCGCTAAGACTCAGTGATGTTTTCACAGATCCATGCGGCCTTCCAACCATACGCTAAACTCCATCATCCTGCCTAACTCGGGATTTTTGCCACACTACCAGATCTGATAAACACAATACGTAGAGATACTTAGAGGAGAATTAAAACTGTATAGAGAGAGACAAAGCAAGAACGAGGCAGACTGCACAAGGTGGAAACTACTTCCGTGAAGCCACTGAGCTAATGACTATTAAAACGAACACACGCAGCAGATAATTGGGAGAAGCCGCTATCGCGGGGCTCTTCACTGGCCCGAGAAGTCAAATGAAAAATATGGTGTAAAAGTGAGACACTTATCTTTTTTTAGCATTTCTTTAATGTCACACTCTGCACTTGCATGTGGTATCAGCTTTTCTTGGGACTTGCTCCTGGTCAGACTTCTCCGAGCAGCGCAAGCCTCGTGCGCGTGGTCAGCGCAAAGCCAGTTGCTCGCGTCACGTGATTCAACAAGGGAAATTTCAAGAAAGCAAGTCTTTATCGACCACTCTGGTATCGATTTAAAAGAAGAAGGAGATGATAAAGTGATGGGGCCGGCACAAAGATCAGTGGCTCGAGGTCGTGTGGTCGCCTCGAGATGGGAGGGCAGGGCTGAGAGACCGACGTCTCCCGGTTGTCTTGAGCTGACCCCATGAACGCGGCAGTGTTTTCATAAAGCTCTAGTGAAAACTCTTGTGGACCAAGATGTCAGCGTTTGGGGTATGAGAACATTTAATCCATCTGAGTTAAGATCGAGTTTCTCACTTATCCTTGTGTGTTTCTTTTACCTGATTAATGCTAGGTCAGTAAACGCAAACACATTCCTTCTTTAAAAATGCAACTTCTACCCAAGTGAATTTTTACCAAAGGAAACTCTGAGGCTGAGTTTGCTGGT
The DNA here is from genome assembly GCF_000151845.1 of Pteropus vampyrus. Taxonomy (NCBI): domain Eukaryota; kingdom Metazoa; phylum Chordata; class Mammalia; order Chiroptera; family Pteropodidae; genus Pteropus; species Pteropus vampyrus. The sequence continues at coordinate 3,213,194 of NW_011888892.1, forward strand.
AGAAAAGCCCAAATCTTTGATACGTTTTTATTTCTAAACGCTGAGTGGCCGGATGGGAGGATCGTCCATCTCTAAGCCGCCTCCCTTTCTGCCACCTTCTCACTGGATTTCCTTTTGATTGCTACTAGGAAAAAAATACAACTTGAAGTGGAAGAGAAAAACTGTTGTCCAGTCCGCATGCCCTGACGTTCGAGCAAAATTATCGTCTAGGTGTATCGTTAATAGCCTCATTAAATGTTTATTAGGAACCTGTTATTGGATAGGACGATCCTTAGTCCTTCAATAACTCCTTTGTGTTGTGAATCCCTTGGACCATTTTTTCCTCCTCTTTGAAAATATTTCTCATGGAAGTGCTATAAGTTAGAGATGATGAAAAACTCGTTTTAAAGGTGATATTTCCACTTAAAAACTCAAACTCGGATTTCTAGTAGCAACCGTCTCTCCCCCAGATCCCCCTGGCGCCCCGACTACTCCACTTTGCGTGTCACCCGCCACCACCCTGTCTGCCTGGGGCGTCCCCTCTCGTCCCCTCTTCACGTTGCCATGTGACAAAGATCGGCCACCCAGGATGTCTCTCTCTCAGCTGTCCCAGTGCCACCAGTCTCCCTGGCTTGGTGCCAGGTAATTCTCCTTGTCACGCTCTGTCGCGTGGTGTCCAGTTCCTCTTCTCTGACTGATCTCTAGCTATCGAGACTTAACCTTCTGGAAACGTGTGATATTGTTCACACATTCAGTGGTTACACACCGCCAGGGCACGGAGACCCTTCCCGCCCTGCCGATGGCTCCTCGATTCCTGGCTCCGAGCGGCTTCTGCGCGCGCCAGCGCCCACACCTAAGCCTCGCCCCGTGTCACTACTCACACCCTCCGACGTCTTCCGCTCTGTGCATCTGACTGCCGGGCTCACGCCCCAGGATTTGAGCGTGCTGGGCTTGGGCGCCTCATCTCAGCCCTCGTCTCAGCCAGAGCGTCACCTCTTCCTGGGAGCCTCCCAAGCACGCCCTTTGTCCTGTCCGGAGTCTCCCTCCTGCCGCCTCCCGCCCTTCTAGACTCGGAGCTTCCTGAAGACCTCGCTTTGTCCTGCTGCCCCTCAGGCTCGGCCGTGGCCTCTGCTGCTGCTGCGCGGTGCGCTTCCGCAGACGGCAGAGCCCCGTCTGGACGGAGCCATCTGCGGAACAGTCTACCTTCCCTGGGCGCGTTTCAG
>NW_011888892.1:3214445-3216469 GCF_000151845.1 Pteropus vampyrus
GCCCTGCCGATGGCTCCTCGATTCCTGGCTCCGAGCGGCTTCTGCGCGCGCCAGCGCCCACACCTAAGCCTCGCCCCGTGTCACTACTCACACCCTCCGACGTCTTCCGCTCTGTGCATCTGACTGCCGGGCTCACGCCCCAGGATTTGAGCGTGCTGGGCTTGGGCGCCTCATCTCAGCCCTCGTCTCAGCCAGAGCGTCACCTCTTCCTGGGAGCCTCCCAAGCACGCCCTTTGTCCTGTCCGGAGTCTCCCTCCTGCCGCCTCCCGCCCTTCTAGACTCGGAGCTTCCTGAAGACCTCGCTTTGTCCTGCTGCCCCTCAGGCTCGGCCGTGGCCTCTGCTGCTGCTGCGCGGTGCGCTTCCGCAGACGGCAGAGCCCCGTCTGGACGGAGCCATCTGCGGAACAGTCTACCTTCCCTGGGCGCGTTTCAGAGTCCACCGCACTTCCAAGGATGCTAAAATTGCTCACTGCAAAAACAAGCAGATCTCACAAAGCAAAATGCAGACACGATGAGGTGTTTAGAATCTAACCACTAAGGACATATGGAAAAGATAAAGCAACGGGCAAGTGACAAACACGGGATGCTTCCCAGGAAACAAGCAGTGTGGAGGGACCCACGTCACCGATGAAACGACCCAGAAACCCAAAGACCGGTCGGTGTCATTAAAGTGGGCAGGGCATACGGTGGACCTCTATGGCGCGTCCTCCACTGAGCAGCTGAAACGAGGCCCCCAGGCCCCCCTGCCCGCCACTTCCCTTTCCCTCCGGCGTCTGGAGGAGGGAGGAGCAACTTCTATTCCCAGGCTGCTTGTAGCACTTTCGGCCTCCAGCCTCCTCGTGTCTCTCATATGCTGTAGTTTACTGCATTTCATTTTATGCCCAAGGCTAGATTATTAAGGATCGCATTGGAATTTTCCGTAATAACTGCAATATAAACTTTGGCCAGCATTTTCCCTGCTGTTGAGCTTTATTTTTTTTAAGTTTCTTCACCCCTGCTATGGCTCTAGCGGCATGTCTCAGGCGGACCTACACTGTGCCAATGTTGTCTCCTCTCTGGTTTTTCTGCTCAAACTTCATAACAGCAAGATGACGTGGCAGAGAGAGCATGTCTGTGGGTGTTCAGTACTCTGAATAATCAGTTCAGTGCTCTGTAAGAGCACAGTATTCACAAATAATGACTTTGGAGATGGTTCTTCCCAAGTCCCTTTGAAATACTGTATGAGCCAAAAGGCCTGGGATTTAGAAATATGATTCCTACTCATCCCTAATATCAGCTTTTCTGTATTCCGGTTAATTTCCTGTCGGTCCCAGTCGGAGGTGAGACCGTGCACTCGGCGAGACAGAGCTATCAGGTTAGAGTGCTTTGCTTTCATGGAGATCTGCGGTGTGCCACGGTGGGACAATATCTTTGTCCACGTCACAGTCCCTGGACTCATTCATTACGGCGTGGACGACGTCTACAGTACTCGTGACTCGGGCTCCCACTGAACATCCCGGTGGCTTACGGCAGAAGAGCCTCCTGAAAGGGTTCCTATCAGGAACTGAATTCGGGACCGGGAAAATGTCTCTGGATTTATAGTTTTTCTTAATCTGAGAGGCAAGATTCTTTGTTGCTTGGCGACGCCTTAGAACCTCGGGAACAGATACAGTATCGTACCTGGTCCAAGGGTTCGAACCCATGCTTTGTAGGGCTTACTGTTTAACATGAGCTGACATCTAAACAACTTGTTTACGTGGATCCTGGCAGCGTCCTCACGACACGGTACCAAACCTCTATTCTCTCCTGAATATAAGCTGATTAAAAGGTGTAGCGTTTTACTACATTCCCGTTACAGGTTAGCTCAAATATTGGATAAAGACTTATCCAAATGTTTGTCTGCGAGTTTCATGGTAATAAAGGTATTGTCATGTAATATCAGTCATATTAAATTTTGCTTTAAAATATTAAAGTCATTCCATAACATTATGAAATATTAAAATCAAATATGTGAGGGGACTGAAAAGGATCTGCTTAAGAAATTA
>NW_011888892.1:3216519-3219837 GCF_000151845.1 Pteropus vampyrus
AAATGTCTCTGGATTTATAGTTTTTCTTAATCTGAGAGGCAAGATTCTTTGTTGCTTGGCGACGCCTTAGAACCTCGGGAACAGATACAGTATCGTACCTGGTCCAAGGGTTCGAACCCATGCTTTGTAGGGCTTACTGTTTAACATGAGCTGACATCTAAACAACTTGTTTACGTGGATCCTGGCAGCGTCCTCATGACACGGTACCAAACCTCTATTCTCTCCTGAATATAAGCTGATTAAAAGGTGTAGCGTTTTACTACATTCCCGTTACAGGTTAGCTCAAATATTGGATAAAGACTTATCCAAATGTTTGTCTGCGAGTTTCATGGTAATAAAGGTATTGTCATGTAATATCAGTCATATTAAATTTTGCTTTAAAATATTAAAGTCATTCCATAACATTATGAAATATTAAAATCAAATATGTGAGGGGACTGAAAAGGATCTGCTTAAGAAATTACGTCGGCTAATTCCGGGGTGCGGAATGAAGGCCCAGGGGAACCACGGTGATGGAGGGCTGTGGTCCCTCACGTTTATGAAGGAATCATTTCAATCACGGAGCCAGTTTTGTCTGGGGAGTCTTAATAACTGCATTCTCCAGATGATTGTGGTTTGCCTCAAATATGCATAATTTGTGTGGTCTTTTGGGTGCCACCGACTGGTCAGGCAGCGGCCTTGACATGGACCCGCTCAGCTGTCTGGTGGGCTGGCCCAAAGCTTTGCAATAAAATACCCCTGGTGACCCCGTCAGTGCCCGCCCTGAATCGATGCCCACCCGAGGAATTCCGCTCCGTGGTGCCACTGCTATTTCTTTATTATTATGCCCTGGGAAGCAGCCTGTAATCTGCTTCTCATACCAGAGGGTTCGGGAGCTGTGTGTCCAAATGAGCCTGCCATGGGTGAGAGCAGGCGAGAGAATACAAATGTCTAGCTACGCGAACACATCTGTCCAGCTGCTCTGCTGTGATTCACTGTTAGTCCCGAGAATCGTTTTTATTTTCTGACTGCTGCTTTCTGTGGGTGGGAGTCTTCCCAGTACACAGATGCTTTGCATGCATGAGTCTGTATTTACCTATTTACTTAATTTCTTTTTCCCTGCGGAGGGAGAAACAAAAGACAAACATTCCCCATCCTGCCCTGGGGAAAACAGTTGTGGCAGAAGAGAGAAGCCCCCCCCCCCCCCCCCACCCCATAGAGTAAGCCAGCATAGAGTAAGCCAGCGTCCGGCCCCACATGGGGCTTCCGGAAGCTCTTGGTACAGACACGGAGCCTTCCAGCCTCTGCCTCATTAGCCTGTTTCTTAACCAGCAGTGGGGCTTCCCTATAGGATCATGGTGGGCCTGATTTAAGTAAAAGCTCAAAGTCTTAATCACAATAGTAAAAAATGGAGTCGTAGCAACTGTAGTAAGTTTAAAGACATACTTTGCTTTTCAAGGGCATCCTGTCTTTAAGTGGAGGTCTTTCATTTAGCTAAAGAAATTAAACCAAATCATTCTATCTTGAAGGAAATGATGAATTTAGTGAAGTGAAGCTCAAACTCTCTGTATCTGACATAATTTATGCAAAATCATGCAATTAGTGATAGCTGTGCTAGCCGATTTTTCTCCAAATGCGCTTCTGATAAAACCACCGTGAGTAGCAGTGCCATCTAATGTAAGTAGTAAACATGGATAGTAAATCATTAATATCTGGTGAGGCATGCAGATGGCAGGACCTGCATTCTTCCTTTCAGCTCCTTCTGCCCGTTTGCTAATCATTCTTGCAAAAAAAATGGCAAAGGTAAATAAGAACTTCGCTTTGAAAAGTACCGTTCAACAGGGTATGAGTGTAGCGAATAGCACAACGCGCACCGTGAAGACCCGCGCCTCCCTCCCCCGCTTACTTTCTGCTCCGTCTGTAGCATGAGCTGAATAAGGTTGAAGCATGTTCCTACATATAGTACTCTGGGAATGGCCCAGGTCAGGTGACTGGGTGGTATTTTTCAATCAAGTCCCCAGCGCTGTAACCTTGACAGTCCCCCACTGGCAAATGGAAAGGTAGCCCTCCAGCAAAGCCGCGGCAGGGGAAAAGCGGCAGGCGCCCTGACCTCACCCTCTGCTAGTCTGAGCTGAAGGCTTGAGAAATGATCGCGTGGGCGCCTGGCCAAGGCAGGGCTAGCCCAAAGTTCCTTCCCACTCTGCCCGGCTCACCTCAGCGTGCTTCCGCAGAATTTAAGCACCTAAGCAGACAAGGTCAAATTAAACTGCTCTGCTGACGCTTCTGGCTCAGGGGCCCGACCTGGCTTCCGGTCCCCAGGCACAGACCTGCAGCAGGAGAGGGGTCAGGGCCAGAGTCCTGCTCTGAGGATGAGCCACACACCCATTTTCTCCCCTGTTTACTCCAGAGGCACCTCTCCCTGCACTCCTGGCATCCCCATATCGCTAGCTCCATCACCCCGTGGCATGTTTTTGGGCAGTAGAATGCCGAGGTCACAGGGACGGGCTCTTTATCTGAGCGATGGAGACACCGCCGGAAACCCTGAGCATGAACCAGCAAGACGCAGACTCTCGCTCTTGACTTTGGGCTTGAGGCGCTGCCCCGGACCCGGGCCGGCCGCGGGCTCCCTGCTCCCTCCCGCCAGCCGGCTCGCTAGGTCTGCAGCGTTGGTCGGAGTCCCACGCCGGTGCCGGTCTGACTCCGGACGCCAGGCGCCTGGAAGCCCCGCGGGCGCCGACCCGGGCCCGCAGCCCCGGGAACGTGCTGACCCGCGCGAGCCCGGGCGCCACGGAAGGAGACGGGCATTTCACGTGGGCATCTGCCTTCGCTCCTGCTCGCGCCTCTGCTTCGCGGCCCGTGCCGGGCCCCGCGGCTCGGACATATACCCCACCCCCCGCCCCCCGAAGTTAATCAGCCGTACTTGCCAGTTCGCTTTAGTTTGGAAAATACTTAAAAACCTCGAAACGTTCGGCAACACGGCCGCCCCCGGATCCCTCCCGCGCTGCCTGGCTAGGGCTGTCGGGCGCTCACGAGGCTGTGGCGTTTGTCTGGACCCGACATCGCAGCCATGCAGCCTCGCTCCAGCCTCGCTCGTCCCTGGCCGTCGCCAAAGTTGCCGGACGCCCCTTGGCGACCCCATCGCGCCAGATGCAGTTGCGTAACCTGGACCCCCACCCCCGCTCGAGCGCGCCCGGTCCGCTGCCCCCTGAAACGGCAGGTCCCGGCCCCCGGAGCCGCCGAGTCCTCGGCGAAGCCCGTTCGGGGGCAGGTGCGAGCGCCGGAGCCGGGGTCGGCTCCCGGCCGGACGGTGCTCTGCCCGCGGCCAAGTGCAGCGGGCTC
>NW_011888892.1:3220742-3231343 GCF_000151845.1 Pteropus vampyrus
GTCCTCGGGGTCTCTGGGCTGCAGGCGGCGCTGCGCCGCCGGGAACTTGTTGAGTCTACCCCGGAGCCGCCTCTGGAGCCGCTGGAGGGCGGGGGCCCTGCGTTCTCTCTAGGGAGGGGTCGCCGGGGACCCAGTGCTATGACTGTCCCTTGTGCCAGCCGGACTAGCCCAGTGGAGCTTTGAAATCCAGGAGCGCGGGGGCCTTAGGCGCCTGCCCGCTCACCTGCAGGTTGCCGTAGAGGCCGAGGTCAAGGGCGCGTTTTCCTGCGGAGTCCATCTCAGGCTCAGCCCGTCAGCGGCCAGCTATGTGTGACCTGAGGACCAAAACGGGGGTGCCCTCCAGGTCTGCTGCCCGCTGGCATTTAGGAACAGGCCAGAGCCGGCGCCACTGCTCCTCCTAAGCCACCCCTCCCCGTTACTCCCCCCACCCCAACACACACACACACACCACCTACCTGCAGATGCCGCGGGGCTCCCGCTGGTTCTGTTTCAGGGCAAAGTTGAGCTCACTTGGGGGGGAAGAGATCTAAGATGCAGGAGGAGCTAACCCCCTTGCGCCCCTCCACTGCCCAGATCCACCAATGAGTAGATCTTCCGAGCTTAAAGAAGCTGTCTCTGTGGCCTCTCTGGTTCTTGACAGGCCCTCGTGCCTGGGCCTGGAACTAAGTAGCCAGACGGCCACAGGTCTGTGACTTCGTAAATTTTCTCAGCCTTGCGGCTCGAAGTTTATTCTCTTTGGATATACTTGAAGGAAGCCACATTCATTAGTTTGAATATTTTCGAAAAAGGGCAGAGGAATGGTGAACCCAAGGACAGTGACCGGCTTTGAGGAAAGAATTGGGAGGACAGATGAGAGGTCCTGTCACTCACGCAGCTCTTCAGACACAGCGGCAGGTGCACACACCTCGGCTGGCCCATCCGCGAGTCCCCACCCTGGCACCACCCGCGGGACCCAGCCCCAGGACCCAGCCATTGCTCAGTCTTTGTGATCTGAACTGAGCCTAGTCCTGTGCTTTGTATAATGACTCTTCTTTATAAATGGCTTTACATGAAATGCTTTATTTCTCTATATGTGGGTGCTTGGGATAATGTGTCCAGATATTTCAGAAAAAAAAAAATTCCTAATTTTTTTCCTTTCTCCTCTTACCTGTCAGCATCCTTTGAGACACAGCTCTGCAATCTTCGGGCATCCCAATAGGCCCGGAAAGGAATCTTTCTGCGGGTTCAAACTCTGCCCACTTGGTTCTATTTCTTATCCCTTCTTTACCCAGATCCCCCAAGTCTAATTATTAGTCTGTTTTTCCTCTAGCTGGCTAGTGAGCCGGCTGGAGCGATACGAGTCCATTCATTATCACTTTCGGTGATGCGTTAGTGGCCTGGACACCTGTATCCCACTGCTCTGCCCGGAAGGGAACTGATGTGAGGACGTGTAGGACTTGGGGATGTTTAATGCCAGGCGGGAGGAGTCATGACTCCTGTTGCTGCTGTGGGCTCAGTAACTCTCCTAGTGGTTGGGGACTTTCTATAAATCTTACTTCACTGCTAATCCATAAAGTCGAAACCTGCCTTCCATCTCTTAAACATGCCACCGTGCATAAAGCTGCCAGGAAGTGCTGAAATTGTGCTGGCGGAAGGGACAGCTACATTTTTAGGGGCCGTGAGTGAAAACGGGTAAGCATGAATGCATGCCCAGCAGGACAGAGCAGAGCCACAGGCGGCAGTGTAAGCTGGCGAGAGAATGGCTCCAGGGACAGTATCCACATGATATGTGATTCTAGGAAGAAAACGAAAAACTGATTGGGAGGTTAGGAAACCTCACCTGTCCAAATAGGGGACTTTAATTGAACTTCTTAGTAGCAAGACGACTTTTCGTTGTTCGATTATCTGTGGTTGTTTTTCTGTGTCTGTTACAATCATTACAGTTAAGTAATACAATTAAGTAATACAATTTATTTGAAATAAGCAACTGCTTGTCCATTGTATTACTTAATTGCAAGTCTTCAGCTTACACACAGAAATACCGATGAAAACTCGTTTCCCCATACCTTTGGCTATGAAGAGATATTCCTCATGGGTGAGGTTGATGGGTCGTCATGCTCTAATCTTTAAGGCAAACTTTCTGCTGGGGGCTGGTGGGGGAGGCAGGAAAGTCCCCCCTTGTCATGCCCACAGAACCCCCTCCCCGCCACTGCGTTATTTTTTTATGGATGAGATGTGTGCACGTTGTTAGGGTCTAGAACGAATCATTATGTTCAGTTTTCTCAGCAAAAAAGTTAAAGTTGGTAGAAAGTAGATTCGTTTTAGGAATCGGTTGGGTAATAATTGGTTTCTCACATTTTGTTTCAAAGTTTTGCTGAAAAAAAAATGGACTTGCAAAAGGAAAAATGGCTACTCTTAAAGTGGGCTTTCCCCAAAGCAGAAGCACCTACAGAATTAAAAATAGAAAAAAAGTACAAGATGGATAACTTAAGAAAACACCCGAGTCTCTTTTCTTTTGCTTTCTTCTCGGGAGTGTGCAGGTGTCGTGCAGAGAATTGCTGAATTTGCAGCCTTACAGTTTAGTCAATTTTGAGGTCTCAATTTCCACATTAAAAAAGACAAGAATATACGAGTCAGAGCTGTAAAATAATGGTTTTGTCCATCTGAGTTCCATACTGGAAGTAACGCGTGTCTATCAACAGTAGAATGGGTAAAAATCTCTCGGTTTATTCACGCAGTGGAGTACTGCACAGCAAAGCAGAGAGCTCACGGCCGATGCATGCAGCAGCATGCACGACGCTCACAAATGTCACGCAGAAGAAGCCAGACTCCGTTTAAATGAATCTCAGAACGCGACCAAGTTATCGACGGTGGGGAACGTCGGAAGGGTGGGCACCTTTGGGCGCACTAACCGCGCAGGTCCACAGCACCTTCTGTGGCGTTGACTGTTGCAGAGTTGTGTACGTACAGAAAATGCTCTCGTCCCCAGCGTGCCCCCCTCCCGTCTGGACGTTACCACTGCGTGTTTGCGGCACCTGCACCGTGCTCCCCAGGAAGTCGTCCCTTTACACGAACCAGCTCATCAGTCAGCGACATTGACTTGCATGGGCTGAAGCCACTTCCTCTCCGAAACCCAAGCTGAGAGGGAAGAGGGGTGTCCACAGCCTGGCTCCGCGGTGAGGGGACTGCTCGGTGGAACTGCCTTTTTTGGGACACTGCCGAGGACACCTGCCTGGCTTGTGGGACCAGCCATGACAGAGCTGATAGAGTTCACATTGGAAATGACTTTTCTACCTCATCCCATAAGGTCCTGAAGGGACATCAGCTGAACCTCGGTCACGAGTGCAGCTGACGTCCTGCAGTTCAGAGGCCGTGGTGGCAGAGCGGCCATGCTCCTCCCTGGCCAGCAGAGGTGGCACGTGTTGACCTCGGCTCAGACACTGTGCTCACAGGGGCCCCCGCCAGACCTCGGCCTTTGCCTAGAGGTCTGCGAGAAGCCCTTGGGGTCACTCCCTGTGTCATGTTCCGCTCACGCATTTACCGGCGCTCTCTGGACTGACTGAGCTGAGTCCCCCGCTCTGCACGAAGCCCCTGCCTGTGCTTCCTCCTGCTGAGAATCGGAGCTGTGCTTCTTGAGTGCGGGCCCCTGCGTGCTCCAGGGACACTCCCCAGCCTCAGGGTTTGTCTTTGCAAGATGAGTGACCAGAGATGGTTTAACGGCCTGGAATGCAGCGGCTTGGACAGTCTGAACATAACGCAGACAAATCGAACTCCCCACTTTCCAGGGCTCCCCCTCCCCTGAGTCAGTTCCTGCCCCTCCCCTGCCTGAGGTGGGTGTGCGACCTTCACGACCTTCACGGGTCAGTCTTCCTGGCGGAGCCTGTGGGGTTTCTCATTGTCCCTGTCTAATCTTTTGGGGAGCAAGCCTCTTCCAGATGAGGGGACATCGTGGGGGCTTCCTGGGGGCTTTGTATAATCCCCCCCTCCCCCCACACCCGAGGCCAGCTTAAGCCCACTAAAGTCAGCTGCTCATAGAACAGGTTAAGCCCACTAAAGTCAGCTGCCCAGGGAAAGGATGAGACCTTGGACCAGAGTTAGGTCAGGAAGGGATAGAAGTCGCTTTCAGGCTTCAGCGTCTGCTCTGCTGTTTGTCTGTGCTGGTGTCGACACCGCCGGCCCCTCCCTGGGCTCTGTGCTCTGGCGCAGGTGGGGGTCTCTGGTTCAGGCATTTCCTGTTTACCTTCCATCCCCACCTTGGGTTCCACACTTGGGGGCAGAGGGGGGCGGAGGAGAAGACGGAACCCTCCCTGCTCACTCCTTCCCTCCACGAATCCTGCTGGGCGGCCGTGGCGGTCCGCTTTCGTCGCATGCCTGCAGAACGCCAGGCACGGGGCACACTGCGCGACGTCTTCTGGCCTCGCAGGACGACCGCGAGATAAATACGGCTCTCGCCCTCACGGATGAAGAAAAGTTCAGTGACTCCTCCAACGTCACACAGCTAGGGAGTGATCGAGCCCAGACTCAAATCCAATTCTGTCGGATGTCACCGTGCTACACTGCCCCGCTCAGGTTGCTTATGTTGACGTGAACTTGAGATTCACTTGAGAACGCACGTTACGATTTAGTGTTACTCTGAGTCACCGTGCACCACGCAGACATCACGGTCCTATTCGAGGAGTGTGATTCTCCCGTGGGATCCTCTCGTGGTACTTACCTGGCTCCAGGCCTCAGGCCACACCAGGGACCTGCGTCCAGACTGGACCGCACCCCTCCAGCCTGCCTCTGGTGGTGTCAGTGTGGCTCTTGCATGGGACAGATCCTGACCCAAATGCCACCCGCTAGCGGCAGGCCCTCACGAAGCGGGCGGTGCCCGCAGGCCGACTGCAGCGTGTGTTTGTCCACGCGTTCTTTACGTTTGTCAGCCAGGCGTCATCTGGTCACAGGATCCATTATACTGCAAAGTAAAAGCCGTCACTGGAACAGCGACGCGCCGTAACTGCGTCATATTCCAACAGCACCTCACGCTTCTCCAGCAGCATTTCAGTGAAATCATCGCACATTTTCTTCAGCCCATCACAATGTAGACTCCCGAAATGCCACGGACGACCGTTTCAGAGGCTGCCGAGGTCAGGCGGAATGACCTTGTGTTACCGTGGTTGTCTAAGTGTCCCGAGTGACCCGTCAGTGCCCGCAACACCTGACTTGAGACGTATTTGCCTAGTAGCGTGGGTCCTAGATGGCGTGGCAGCAAGCGACACTACGCTGGAAAGCAGGCATTTCATTTTTAAGTGCAAGTTCCAAATGGGAAGCGTATGGAAGTTTTAAAAAAATCTCTTGTTCTGTTCGATGACCTCTAAGCTCACACGCAGATTTTCAGTTCCAAGTTTTTCATAAACATTTTTTTTCCCCCTCATCTTATCGAATATTGGGAGAGTTAAAGAGGTCGTCACTTGATGCCGGTGCACTGGCGGCTTGCGGATCTGCGCGCCTCCAATTTGCCTGATTTGTGTTTTGGCAAACTCCGGGGCTCCGCTGATCACTGCCCGCGGGGCTCGCTTCCGAGTCCCCATCCCATGATACTTACACTCGGGTACCTTTAACGAATGGAGAGTGACAATCAAAACTGCCTCTGAGTACTTCTTTCCCACAATCTTAATTTCTTCTAGGAGTCTCGAAGAAAAGCAAGACATTTTGTTTTTAAATGTTGTTTTTAAATGTATTTATTTTTTCTTTTTTAAAATGTGTTTTTTTTAATGAAATCCGGTGCCCACAGGATCAAATTCTTATGGTTAGAGTGTGGTGCACGCGGTCACACATACAAGGGTGTCTCTGTGATCTCCGTGATCCGCCCGCTCTCCCCCCCCACCACCACCATGGGAAGGAGGCCTCAGGTGGGCCCCAGACCCTGCTCGGTTGGAAGAGGGAGGCGTCTGTGTCCCACATCATGGCCTCCATTCCAGTGAGAGAGGCGAATCTCGGAAGCTTTTCCTCAGTTGTGTTCATCGTTTGGCTATTTCAGTAGATTAAAGGAAGAAACTTGAAAATTGGTATGTTTTTAAAAAAAATTAACTGGAAGTATAAATTTGGAAACTGAATCACCACAAAGATGAAACAGCTTTATCAGAAATCAGTTACTCGGTCTGAAGTTTCAAGGAAATCTTAACTCATTTTATGTGTGTTCGCACCACGAACCACAAACATTGGTTTCGGAACCGGTGAAGTATTGAAAATGCGCCCGGGGTTGGGCGGCGAAGCAGTAAATGAGGGTGCTCAGGGCTGGGGTGGGTGGGGCCCCACAGGGCTGCGTTTGGCCACAGCTCACGTGTCTCCATGATGAGGGATTTGTCCCCTCCTAGACCATCTCACGGTTCACATCTCTCTGCCCATCTGAATGTGGATCGACGCTTCCCATTTGATCAGCATGAGCAAATGTGAAATTACCTTTTATTAGGCTGCCTTGGGCCATGAGCGTCCTGCCCTGAAGTTCTAATAGGAGACGAAATTTTACTGTGTCACTGAATCCAAGTATGAAAACGAAGAAATTTCTTTCAACAGTACTTTCCTCCCCCCTTCCCAGCGGAGTAAATATTGTGTCACATGAAATTGCTGATGATACTTCCGCGTCCCTTAAAATAAGACCTGTGACTCATTCACACCATGAAAATAGTTAAGAGACAACGTCTTCACCTGCAGATTCATGAGTTATTGGCTCTTTCCCTTTTGGTCCCTGGGTGTTAATGAATGTTCTTGCTTCTGGGGCTTTCTCTGCTTCTGTCCCCAGCATGGACTAGGAGTGAGGGGCCTGGCTGGATGGTTCGGGCCCTGGGTCTCAGCCCTCGGAGTTCCACGTTCAGGCTCCACGGTCGGTGGCGAATTGCATGAACTCGACTTGATCCCGTAGACCCCCTCTCATAAGACATAGGGTAGGCAGATTAAAGGTGTGTCATGTGTGTCGTAACCAGCCCCCCCAGTGGACCAAGTAGACCAAGGCAGGTGTCCTCACCTAAGTGGACCAAGGCAGATGCCCACGGCATAGAGCATTTGGCTTTCCCAGGAAACGCGTTCCCTTTTTTACCTTAGGCATGAGAACTCATTTGTCAAGTTCTCGCTTTTTCCACGGAAGCTTATACTTTGTTTCCTTAAAGGACATTTTAAAGCGTTGCTGAAGATAGGATGCATATGACAAGCTTTGAAACGTGGCCGATGTTCTCCATGAAATTTAAATAAGCTCTGCTAACGCAGAAATAATATCTACATACCACGTAAAATGCAAAGATCTCCTGTGGATTTCGCTATTTACTTCTTGACAAGCATGCATAATCCCTCCATCTGAATACTGAACAGAATCAATTTTTTAAAAGAGTTCTTCACCCATGGGTGTAACTCACTCTAGGCAAACTCCCTGTGTGAAAGCAGGCCTTAGTTAGCAACAGGTAAACTGATGGCTTTCACATTACCAAATGCTCATTTTAATTAAGGCTGCCGTCAGATAACCTGTCTCTCACGCACTTAGAGGGATTCAAGTTGTCAAAACATACTTAATACGTGACTTTACTGAGATGTGTCTTTTGCATCAAGTGTAATTTCCCGCATATTCTTGAATAGTGTGTGCACACGGGAATACACACGTACCCTGGCAATTTCCCAAATTGTCTACGGTAGAATACGTGTTCCGTGAGTAAGGCAGTCTGGACATGATTTGGGCTGTCGGAGCAGAACGTTTGCACGCTTGATCGCTGAAGTCCCCCTCTACCTGCTGGGTGGCGGTTACTCACTAGAAACCACAGCTTAGAAAATCCGGAGGCAGACGTATGTCCCTGAGGACCAGGCACTGTGCTAGGAAAAGCACACATCTCTCTATTCTTTTTATGCTCTCAGTAATGTTGTGAGGATATGCTAATGTGCCTGGGTGGCCTCGTGGAAGGTTCTCTGCCTACACCGCTCCTCAAACTTTGAGTCAATTGGGACTTACAAATCGGCTCGTCTTTGTACCTCAATAGGTCTTGTCTGATTTGATTCAGTTTATCCATGATTTATGCTAGCCCCCCCGAATAGAAATAGACTTACTGCCTTATTAAATATTTTCTTAAGAATGTATGCCAATTTCTTCCAGATAAATGAAGAGTCTTGGCATCTCAGGTCTTATTCTCCATAAAGTGCAGGCAGGTATGGGGTACGGTCACTAACGCATCAACTATTTCGTGAGGAAACAGAAAAACACGCCTGCCTTTACTGTCGGGTGGCAATCCAGGTGACTCGGTGTATGCCCATCAGCTCTTCTCCGCTGTCCATGGTTCTAGAGTGTTATAAGAATTAGCCCTTTACCCCTCGTAAAAGCTCCGTGAGTAGTCAGTCGGTCGGGAATCTTACAGAGAAACCGCTGCTGAGAGGTTGCGGGTGATTAAGAATAAACTCCAGAAATATCAGATAACAGTTGCGTTTCAGTGAGCACGAGATGGGTGTGTTTTGGCCTTGTTCGTTCTTAGCTTGTGTCTGTGTGAACCTATAACGCTTTTGGAAGACTGGGAGTGCTGTTCCTTTTTCCCAAGAAGGAAAAGAGAGAGCATCATTATTCCTGTACAGGTCGAGAACATGGATGCTTTTAACGTTTGGGGATTGCTTTCATAGATCATAGGCCTTCCTATCTAACGGTTGATGGAAAGAATTTATAGCAGGGGTCGTAAGCTTTTTCTTGAAGAGTTACATAATAAATATTTTTGACTTGCTGCAGGTCATGCAATCTCTGTCCTGAGAATTCATCTCTGTCGTTGAAGCAGGAAAACAGCCATAGACCATACACAAACAAACGAGCACGGCTGTGTTCCAATAAAACTTTATTTGTAAAACCAGGAGGTGGGCCAGATTTCGCCCACAGGCTGTAGTTTGCTGACTCTTGGTTCACAGCATAAGTTGTTCTGGAGAATTTTAATGCCGTATATAGACCCAGATTTTAAGAATGAATTAAAGCATTCGATTTACCACGAAAAACAGTGTTTTCCCCCTTTGCTTCTCATGGACACTGGGTTCATTTACATCTGCCTCATCTGGGATGGGGCGGACTAGGTCAGTGTCCCCTCTGGAGCATTACCTGTTGGGGGACGTGGGGATAGAGCGTTCATCTGCCAGCGTGTGAGTAGCAAACAGCAATTCCATGCCTCAGCATTCACATTCTTGGAAAAAAGATCAAATCTAGGGGTAAGCAACGTCTTTGACGCCGTATATCAGAAGCATTTTGCTTTGTCAGTTGTGGAAGTGCTCTCATTATTGGAGCTAAAATGCAGTAATCTCTTTAAAAGGGAAGCCAGTATGTTTGGGGCACTCGCTGTCCCCCTCTCCCAGGAGAACACTGTGCAAGTCAAGACAAGATAATGCTGGACAGTTAATATTGGATTTTCATCTCTGCCTGATGTATTTAAGTGCTTCGTGAAACCAAAGGAAATGTCTTTGCTGTAGGCTTTTAGTGCTGGAGCGATTATGGCGACTGATGTGATACATATTTTTGTGTGTTAATAATTTCCAAACAATCGAGATGAATAGTTAAGTTTCTGTAGTTGTTCTTTGTACCCCTGTGAAAAACGATTAAAGATTAGCTTAATATGGATTTTTCACTCAAATAAAGATCAATAATCTGTCACAT
Source organism: Pteropus vampyrus (assembly GCF_000151845.1). NCBI lineage: Eukaryota > Metazoa > Chordata > Mammalia > Chiroptera > Pteropodidae > Pteropus > Pteropus vampyrus. The sequence goes on from NW_011888892.1 coordinate 3,230,359, forward strand.
ATCTTTATTAATGTTATATGTTTAACTATTAGGATTTGAATATTTCCCGTGAGCAAAGATTTCACGACCGCGTGTCATTTTTTTAAATGCCCGAAACGTAACGTAGCGATCATTCAATTCGATAGACCTTAGCTTGTGTCGTCACCCGCTTTAAAATCTATCAGTGGTGTATCTTCTGTTAGTACTTTGTGACGTTCTCCAAAGACATAAGGTCTTTACATTTTATAGGGCAGCACTTTTGCTGCCTGTCATCAGGCCTTGGTGCTCCTTTGTGAAAACCAGTCCCCCGCGTTGTGCCGTGGTAACCAAGCGCAGGTAAGAGTGTCTCCGGCGCTGGCCCCGGGTGTACCCCGCAGTGAGAAGCCAGCCCGCTCCGCGTCACCGCGTGTCACCTGGGAGGCCCCCTCGAATCCATCGTCTCGCCGCAGAGCTCTCGGGGGCGCTGACACCCCACCCCGGCGTTCCAGAGGCAGCTCCCCGGCTTTGCGCTTCGCTTCAGCCCACGTTGAGTGGGCTTCGAGGCCTTCTTCATCTCGACGCGAAGGTCGCGCTCCATGAGTCCACTCGTTCGGGTCGCAGGGGTTGGAAGAAGGTGGAGCTCGCCTTCGGAGTTAAAGAACAAAAGCTTGGGGTACGTGGGCGCACGCTCCCGAGCTGGGGGCTCGGTGTGGATTTCCGTAGAAGAAGAGCAAAGTCAGAGGGCATTCTGGGTGCGGACATCTCACTCGACATCCTGAAGGTCGAAGATGAGACGAAGGGCCAGCCGAAGGTCCTAGGAGAGCAGAGCTCGGGGCAGGGGCGAGTCCACGTGGCCTCTGGTGGCTTCACGACTTCCTGGAGGTGAGGATGGGGGCAGAGCTCATCCCACCGGTCAGCCCTGGAGGCGCCACCCTGGTGCAGCGGGCCACCCAGGGCCAGCTTACCGGGGTCCACCGCTCCGTACCCCTCCCGGAAGGGCAAAAACACGGTTCCCACCGGTGAGCGC